>NC_142826.1:9265406-9589639 GCF_057945365.1 Rhopilema esculentum | reverse complement strand
AAGATGATTAAAAAACATTGTTACATGACATTTTTAGCCGCACCGTTGATTTGCCGATAAAATCTGCTCTAATCAGTTTATACAAGAAAACATTTTTGAAAACATTGTTTTGCTCTTCTTAGCTTTCATTTGTAGCATATTCTTAAGTTGTTTGATATTTGTTGGCACATCAAGTCTTAATAAAAAGGGGGTAACTGACTGGTCCAGTCGCTGTTAGTCCCAACACGCCCTGTTATGCTTTATGAGTATTAGCTTGACCATTAGCTCAAGTAATCACAGCGAAATTGCTGAAACCATTTCAAAGATGTACCTTCTTGAATATCCCCTTCTTCGTACTGGTCTTGTTATTGGTTTGGCCTTGGTTGACAGTTTTAACTGGAGATGATGGCGGTAAACTATCGTCATCAAAAGAATTTTGTCTGTCTTCACCTGAAATTGCAAAACAATCTCGTTTCATAAACAGCAGATAAAGTTGAGCCATTCAGTTGCTTAAGTGAAACAAAACCTTTCCTCTGATTGGATTTTTGAATGCGAAATATGACAACTTAGAAATTTTTGCTTACAAACAATACTTGTTTCCAATTTTTGAAATTTGTCTATACTTCAAGAACATGAACGCATTGGAAAATCGTACTGCTAAACAATATCATTGTAACTTCATCGAATTTTATGTTATTTCAGTCAACTCAACAGTTGGTTGATGATTACATTAAGCGCGACATTCGAAGAAGCAACTTTGAACCGTCAAGTATTATAAACCAAATAGCGTGTACAACTCTGCCTTTACGGCAATGAGCACTTTTTGACAGACTATTTAACAGTAAATCTCATCATTGTAACTTCATATATAGATTGCTTTTTCTGGATTTTGCAAAGGATACTCCTTGTGTTTCAATAACCTCAAGCACAACAGCCAGGACAGAGCACAATATCTATTTAGTAGGATTAAGTTCAGGTCTTAAAGGCGTTTTTTGAATTTTCTGGAAGGATAATAAGCACAAATCTTCTTAATCTGAAAATTTCCAGAGGCTTTCTTCTGAAAAACAGAGAATCGGAGCCTTAACTTGTGGACAAGCAACAGACGCAGATTTCAAACAGAAATGGGAATACTATACTAGAAAATCTTTTGCGAAGATAATCAAATAAAAAACTGAAACATTTGACTCACTTGGTGAGCTTCCAGATAATGCATCTTGAAGATGTAGATTGCTGCTTGTACTTGATTGCCTAAAATTACAAAATTGAACTCAAAATAAATGACATCCGAATCTCTGCTTGCCTTGTCAAATGTAAGATAAAATGAAAACATTTTCTAAAACTTTAAAAACATCGACCTTAAAAAACTTTTTACATATGTTAATACAACTGTAATTATAGTTTCTTAAAGTAGCAACAACAACAAGTAATCGTTTTTTCTATTCAAAATTTGCTCTGAAAATTCATTAAGTTTTACGTCAATATTCGTGTTAAATAGTTCTACACTCTCGACATATTTCATTTTGGTAAGGGAAAGATGGTTTTGTTTATCATTATCCGTAATTTGCAAAGAACAATTGTGAGTGAAGCTGAAATATGGAAAAATTTGTAACTGGCAGGTTCTTACCTCAGTTTTCTTCCGGCTAGGCCAGACAACCTCAGACTTTCTAATTTACTTGGACTGCAAAAAGATATAGCGTGTCAACAATAACAAAACCAAATTATTTTTGCTGATGACATACGACAACAGATTAAATATAACCATCAGTTATCACAGAAAATTCTAAAAAAACGTCTATATTTATCGTGAAAAGAAAAAAGGAAAAAAATGGGGTGCTTACCTTGGAATAAAGCCAATGTCACAACCTTCACGAACAACTCTACCAATTAGCCAGTCATTGTTGAATTTCTTAAAAAAAATTTCATTAAAAAATTCATGAAGAAATTTCTAGAGAAATAAATTCAAGCATAAAATCCTTTGGTACAAGACCATAAATACATCTACGATTACAGTATAAAATAGAAAAAATTTATCATAAAACAACTGATAAATCAAACGACGAAATAGGGATGAATAAATGTGCCTAGCTTTACTTCAAAAGAAAAGATGGTGTTAATTCAAAGATGCCATGCTGCAGAAAGGAGCTAAGATCAGAATGGACTTGTTGCTAAAGCAACATTAAATAATAAGACTTTGACTTTATAAATGATAAAAAAAGGTTTATAAAACAAACAAAATAACATTTGATCAATACCTCTTTTATATGAAGGAAGTCTTTAGGCTCGAATGAAAGTGCCCTCCCATGGACAGGCGAGTCATCATCTTCAGCACCACTGTAGCCATAATTAGCACGCATGGCAAATGCGACTGGTTTTTGCTGGAGTGGAATGAAAAATGAAGCTTAAGACGGAGGCTTAAATAAATATAAGTCTACAAATGTGGTGGCATTGATACCTTATAAGATATGCCAGAGGGGTTGCAATGAATTCTAGCAGCAGGCAAGTATGCCCTGATTGTCCTCAAAAAACACTGTTTGGAATACCCAACGGGTCTTGGCACAAGGTACCAATCACCCCGCAGATACACTCAAGACTAATGGCTGTGGAAAACGTTTCGATGACTGGACATATTTTTTTAATTTTGACCATCGAAACCGAAGTCACACTGTGAATAGCTTCTTTAAGTGCAAAATAATTAAATCCCTTTCTGTTGCAAGTTGATTGAGATATGGATCAGCCAACGACCTAAGTTTTACTATTGGCTTACTGCTATTGGCCTGTTTCAGAGACTTTAGACTTTAGCTCATGTGATCGTATCACAGGAAATCAGTAACAACTATAATTGATTTTGGTATTTTATAAAATATGATAATGCCGAGAAAAAAAATTTTAAAAATTAAGTTTCATGAGGTTATTACTGGTTTGCATCGGAGATTTTGCTAACAAATATAGCAATATATATCAAGATTAAAACAGGCCTTGTAAATGGAAAATGTTCAATGGTTAATTGCAATTTTGACAATGAATTGCCTTAAATCATACGTGCAGAGAACTAATCAGATATACGTTGCAGCAACACTACGCAAGATAACTGTCTTTTGATAACATCATAAATATTAACCTTCTCATACGCTCCCACGTGTTTCTATAAGTACCTTAAAAGCGAGCAAATTATTAGCTTGGAGGCAGATGGTAGCTGCAAAACACAACTCGCGCTATGCAAATATTATCGATGGGATTATGCAATATACATTATAAAATCATGCAACAGAAACTTCAGTTGTCGCAAAGCTTGCTTGAACTGCCAGCTTTCAAAGTTTGTAGTATCACAAACTGCCCTTGCAAAACAAAGCCTTTCTCCCAAAAACACTGTGTCTTTTCAACGTTTCTTGAAAATATGAATGAAACTGCTCGTAGCTATCAAAACTTTTAGATATCGTATCAAAACTTTCTGATTGAAACTAAACACCGACTTAAATTAATCCATATTCGGGCCAGTGTTATAATTCAATAAAAATCCGCCAAATTTACCATAGACAAACAATTGGGCTTATGAAAATTGTGATATAAGACCCTAATATTTAGATCTTTGTACATAAAAAGGAGCAATATCATAATATCAATCCAAAATAATGGAAATTTGAGATGTAATCTTAGTAGTTGAAAAACTTGAAAAACCTACAAAACAAATTCATGAATTCAGATCACTTGTCTCGCAAGGAACAATTAAGTTATGAACACAGGATTTGCTCACCTGGCAACTGTGCTTAAAACCTGTCAAATTTAGATAGATTTCTAGGGTACTTAGGTTAGAAAAGACAGAATAGCCTACAGGACTTTTTGTGGCACAGTAATATACAGTGTGACTTTATATTACTGTTTATGATGATAATTCAAATGTCCTTTATGTAAAAAAAGGTCATTCACCGCTACATCAAGACCAAACACAAGTGCGGAACGTAGAGCAGGACTGAGACAGACTCAACAAGCCGGCAAACGAACTCAACGACTCTCTAATCAAGCAGTGAACTATTGAGGTCGTTTGACCGGGGCTTTGCAAGAACTCAAAAAGAAACTCAAACTCGTAAATTACCCTTGCAGCAGCAAGTTGTTCCAGCGCTTGTACCCGTATTTGCTCAAGATCGTCCTCGCCATACTCTGACGAGGTCCCGGATGTTTTCCTGCTATCAAGATCATCGCCCTGGAAAAAAAGGAAATCGTTTTGAGAGGATTCCAACTTGTTAATTGTACCTCATTAAAAACAGAGTATGACAACGAGGGAGAAACAGGAGAAAATTGTAGCAGGGACAGTAATATCAATAATAAAATATTGGGGGGGGGGGGGGGGGAGATGGAGATACTGACTGAAATGGAAGGAAGTAACAACTTGCACAGTCAAGAGGCTCTTAGTGTTATCAATTATCGTTAAAAGAAGCAATGTGTCACGAAAAAATGGTAGCATAAAGCACTGGCTATATTTTAACATGGTGTCAGTGCAGTAGAAATAAAGAGCGACAGAGAGACAATGCATAAATAAATGTATATATCAAAGTATCGAATGATTGTTGGCTTTATCTAAGTTTGGTGATGTATCAGTAGAAACTTGGGGCGGGGGGGGGGGGTGATTACAAATAGGGAAGGAAGCTCTGGAAACAGTTTTTAAAACAATGCTGTTTTCATATAATAAAACTGCCATTATAGTATATGTATACAAATGAATCATAGTTGATAAAACAATGAAGTTATCATAACAAAATTGCAATTTGGTATGGATCGTAACAATAAGGGAGAAATATGGAAACGAGAGTGTTAAATTCGGAACGCGGCACAAACAAGTATCAAATTACTACTTCTAAACTCTTTTGAAACGTCCTTACGAAACGTCCTTACGAAACGCCCTTTCGAAGTCGAAACGCCCTTTCGATAAACCCTTTCGAAACGTCTTTTCGATACACCCTTTCGAAACGTCTTTTCGATACATCCTTTCGAAATGCCCTTTTGACCAGCAGACAGACCGATTTAAAGGTTTAAACAGGTCCTGGGGGACTGATTACAAATACACTCATATATCTCCGGCTGAGTCGACCAATCGCAGCACATTAGCCAGTAATCAAGCCAACAAAAAATCTTTTATGTAATTCAGTAAATTTGTTTCGAAAACAAGCATGCACACATCCGCAAAGTTCAACTACTCATTAATCAAAAACACGCAAGACAAAAAACATCATTGACGAAAAAGGAGGGATCTGCGAATCTTCAAAACACAAAATTAATATTATTATGGAATAAACAAAGAATTTCTTGAAAAATGGGATTTACAAGCTTATACCGGGTTAAGTAGAGACTGCTCAACAAGATAGGGCCTAGACGTCAAAACACGTCCTGACCTACATTTTCTCAAGCTTTCATGCTATTAGCGTTTCCAGTCACAGAGGAGCTCATTTCAAGAAAATTCGCTTTCACTGGCGTAAAAAGCAAAATATAGAAAAGGACTTGCGATTGATTTTCCTTTAGATTTAATACCATAGCTAAACCATATCTAACTTAGAAATTAAGTCCTTATAGTTTGCACTACGATTCTCGTAAGGTTTTATCAAAATCAACAAGACTACTGACAGTAAAAGCTCAACTTTTAATCTAACAATAATTTTCTAAATGATATTAATCTCAAACATATTTATCAAAATCAATTTTCTATAAATATGATATCACCCCACATAAATGTCTGAAGACAAGGGATCGCTTGGATATATGAAAGCAAGACAAAATATACTTTACAAAAAGATATGGTCGTTTAAGCTGAACTGACACTCAGGCATTTATGCTCAACTGCCAAAAAATCATTAAAATACAAAAACTCATTGACAACTATTGCTATGTATACAAATCAGTGAATTTTTTTATGATTCACAGAGCAATGTTTTGACCGTCGCTTGGTTTAGCGACTAGGGTGGCTTGTATTGGCCATTATTTGACGTAGGAAGGTAGGAACCCATAAATAATCGATTAAGGGCTATAGAAGGTGAAAACCCCGTCGATTTTCAAGTGAAATGTGTACCCCGAAAACCCCTTTTTAACGAACGTTATAGGCGGCAGTAAAATATAAATGGATTTAAATAAACTTACCGATTAATAGTTTAAATTGGGAAAAAAATAAGGATTTATATCAAAGCAAGAAATCGTCTTAAATGATGCTCACATACCGAAGCACTTTTACACGAAAACATGCTGATAGAAAACAGATCTGCTATCCAAAAACAACGAAAGCAAACCAACCGCTTCACAGAATACATAGTCCCAAATTTCTTTTTAGACTGCATCTTTTAGCGAGGTCATATAAACAAACATTCATCGCAAATGTTCGCAAACGTGAGCAGTAATGGATCAATCTACCGCTGTGGCCCGGAAAAGGTGGCCTAAGTTCATCCCAAATCTCATCCAATTAGGTTAATTCTAATCACAAAATGATTGTTAAACGACAGAGAAAGAGGGCGGAAGCTTCAATGATGTCTTCGATTCATACGCAACATCGCATGTTCTTTATTTTCTCTGCCAAGCAAAGAGCAATAAGACTGCTATTAATAGTGTTCACATCGCACACTTATTCATTCACTGGCTTTTAATTCTTCTTTCGCATTGAATAGAATGTGTACAAAATACTAGATATCAAAGAAACTATGCTTTTTGCGAAAGCTTACAACAAAACGATCAAAACCAACGATTTCAAAAAGGAAACCTAAAATTGGTCATCGTTTCAACAAGATGTAAATGCGGGCAGGATGAGATCTGGAGTAAGACGAGGTCGAAATTTTGGTAAAGCCTCAAAAACAGTCTGTTGAAACCAAATCCCTTTTTTAAGAGGAATTCCATCATAGCTATAAACCGTTTAAAGGACGTTTCATAAATTTTAGAAACTAAATACGTATATAGTCTAATGTGGGAAGAAATTAGTGGCCAACTTTGCCTCTGAATGTGGTAAAAAGACACTTCTAAACTTATACTTGAGCATCGAGTTTCAGAATATATTTGACTAAAAATGGCTAGACATTCGCTGGATATCATAAAACAAGTCTTGCTATCATTACGTATAAATGTGCATGGGGTGCCGTGGCCTTGCCAAGTTACATTTCACATTCCATTTCACCCAATCAATAACAATAAAAAGCGCGCGCAACGTCCGTCAATCTAGCCTCATCTACATAGATAAGTTTGCTTCTATTAAGCTTATAGCCCTGGGCCAGACAAGATGAATATAAATATTTTCTAGCGGCGAGCTGAAACTAAGAAGTAAAAGGGAAACGGGCATCGAAAGCAACCGCGGGTCGTGGTGACACACAACCTTGATATCGTCATCGGGAAAACATCCGCTTGTCACGCGCATTATCCCGTGGGCGTACTCCTTTCAAACGATCCCAAAATTACTTGAGAAACTAACAGGTGTAAGCTTTGTATTTCGCATTTTTTATAATAACAAATCAGACCAGCTTTGATTTCGTTTACTGAAAAACCTGCTATTAGAAACAAAAAGAGAGCAAACAATCTACTTATGTAAATATTTTCAAATACGCCCGATTACCATTATACCTGATACTTGATCAGATAACTAGCATCGTGGTATCATGCTACAAAAACTGCCAGTAATACGTGCCTCGTATCTACTAATTTAGCTCAGCTATACTAAGCCATCCAGACACATCATAAAGAGGCTTGTTTGTTACAAGAAACAGAGCCTAAAATAGTAGTATAAATATAGGAATGATAAATTTACCAAAAGCGGAAATATTTTCTTAAAGCAGACGACATAAAAAACATAAAGCCCGTTGCATTATGTGTCTATAGAAACACTGTCTGAGAGGTTGGCACATAAACATCAATAGATCCTGTTCTCAGATCAAAACAAGAACTACCAGAGTAAAGAAATAAATTGGTAGTGACGTGACATATTATCCAAAAAGTAGAGTAAAGAATTAAGGAATAGCAAATAGAAAAAAGTCGAAGGATTATGTAATATTGTACACCATAGGCTAGTTCTAATAAGCACCTCGAAATGACGTTGTACTTTGAAAATAGCTCCCTGGATGGACTACATTCAATCTTAATAAGGAACGGATCACAAAAGACGTTCACAGCTATTTTCAGAGAATCAAGAAACACTTCTCGAAAAATTGAATATCAACACAGAATTAACAACCGCTTCCTTTTTGCGAATTTAAACTTCCATTTTGAACATGGCTTTCTAAAAGTTTTTCACGAATACCCCCATAACACTATTAACAACATGGTTAATTCCTGGCTTATGACTGTGTCCTAACTAAACTGAGTCCGTGACATAGGAAGCCTTACAATTAAATACAGAAAAATGTTTCAGAAACAATAATTGAGCGTATGTTGCTGGAAACCCCGTATTATAAAGCCCTTCTTTTATCACCTTCCTTGTGAGACAACAAGGCTTCTGACATATCAAGCTAACAAGCATTACGCAATGCATTGCTGGAGGCATCCAGATGTTTGAGATTTGCAGGTAGTTTGACAAGTTCGTGCTACCGATGTTCGAACTTCGATGATCGAGATGGCAAAGAAAGATAGGCCAATTTTTCTATCTGAAACCAAGCTATTGAATTGGCTTATATTATTTTATAATTACACCACAAGTTGCTGATTTTTTTGATAATCCAATCTGATAATGCAACAAAACAAACACGATAAAACAACATCGTGAAGATGATCTTGGTATGACTTTAGAATCAACCAGACCCTAACCTAAAACAACGATAACTGAGCCGAGAGAAAGTTCAGTTTACAGTTGAAGTATCGCTGAGTCAAAAAACCACCGGCTAAACATAGATTGAAATAAATCACCTAATCAAAACAACAGCCAGTGACGCAACAAATCGCTTAAAGAAACGAAGCAGGTACTTTTAGAAAAGTTCGAATAGAGGAAGTGGTATACAAAGGTCGAAAGCAAAAGGCTTGTACATAAATGATTAGGAGCAGCTAAAATTAACCTATGGGTGAAAATCGAGAAACGGTAATGGATGAGCGGAAGCGCATTTCAAAAAAAATCTTTGTCCTATTATGAGCATTATATGAGCAATCAAGTAAATTAGAAGCTAGAAATACTTTATGTAGATGATCTTGTTGCTTAAACCAGTCTAAACATTTATGAATATTCACATTCGATAAAAATATATGCGCAGTATTCCTTCAATACTAGATGCTCTCGATTGATACTGACAAACAAGGCAGGCATTGAATTGAAATAGTGATTCTTTACTTCATGTTCAGCAAATGCTTTCCTAATGACACGTCATAATATAAGATTCTTGAATGAACCGAAGCAAAGCATTTCATTATCGACTCTATAAGAGCAAGAAATAACAAGCGAAATGTCAAAACAATAAAACATTACCCAGATATATGCTGGATTAACGGTAAGAACTTCGCGCCTGTAGACATCGATGGGAGCTTGCTTAGAAGGCGAAGCTTCTTTGCTTTTCTTCAGACCGAACCACATCTCCTTTACTAAACTGAATTCGTCCTTCTTTGAGGAATCTCGCGAACGACAGGTAACTGTTATGATTTAATCAGTTCTCATCTATGGTCCCTCTCAAGCACCAACTTTGGTTTATTAAGAGTCTTTGATGGCTGTCTGATAACTGGTTGGAAACTTATAGCAAAACTAGACGGGGGTAGATTGCAACAGGTTTCCCGACCAACGATGGGCGCGTGGTCCCATATGCTACGACAAAAGCCGCACGGGGTTTTAGGGCTAATTCGGTAAAACATCCTAAATTCACAAACTAAAACCCAACTTATCACAAAAAGGAAGTGATTCACATCGAACACATAAAAAAGAAGGATTTTATTTAGAATTAAATTGTGATGTCTTTGGAAAACGAGATAAATTTTTTATCACTCGCAAGACTCAAAACTTTTTTGGCTTTAACAATCTTGCGTTTAAATGTGCGACCATTTGCCTTTCAAATACTTCTTATCTTTAAAGCTCTACTTGTCTTCGTGCGCAGGATTGCAATGGAGACACATGCCCACAATACGGGGAAAAAACGGGAACATAGCATGAGATATGATTTTATGTCTTGCTTACTGCGCAAAGAACGTTGACCTGAAACTTTCCACGTTCAATCGAATTTGCTTCTGATCGAATTGTAGCTGATCCAAAGCACCATCGAAAAATCATATGCTTGAAGCAACAATGGTCACGTCAAATTTAATATTTTTTTAACAATTGCAGCTAAATTTCAAGGCTGAAGCAAAGGGACACGAGTTATGCCTAATCTCGTTGAGTTTTGTACTTGCAGAGCCCCCGTCAAGGACAATCAGGTTCCTTTTTTCAAATAAATAAATAAAATTAGCACCTTACATTTATTATGAAATTTAATGATCTCCCTGTCAAAACAGGTGTTGGAAAAAAGTCATCTCCAAGGTGTCTTTAAGAACCAAAAGAGAATTCCGGATTGTTGCATCTTAACACTAGACTGACTAATCTCAAAGGTACAATTGTGACATTGTGACCCTATCTGATTAATCACAACACCATGTAAATCTTCCAAGATTCCATTTTAAAATGACGCCTGGAACTTAATCAAGCAGTCAGAGGAAAACTCAAAAACGAGGTTTTCACCTACTTCTTTCGGTACATTTGTGCAAAAGCTAAGCTAAAATTCATGTTGATGCGATCATAAATACTTTCTTCCCCTCAGCAGAGCGATTAGACGCGATTAAAAGTCGGCACCTTTTCATATACTCTCTCGAGACCATACGTCTGTGCTTTAAATGACAAACTATCCGCCCTAGAAGAGGACAAAAAGGGCGAGACTCTGTTTCATGTCGAATCAGGGGTTGATCGGCTAAGTTAACACAACCCTAGATCTAACACAGCACATCTCATGTGGATAGGTCCCTACGTATGACAATAAGGGGACGACAAAAATTTTGGAAAATCCCAGAAACATTTCAAAAAGAACCTTCAAGGACATCCTTTCGATCTCATATACCAGCCGCATGCCATGAAACATTGATGCAAAAACCAACTCGCGAACCAACTTGTTGGTAATTGGTGCTATTTGCAATTGGGGAAACTAAAAAGCATCTTGGCTTACTTTTGCATAAAAGGCGGTTACCTTTCACCGTGTGCCTCTAGTATGCCCTTACATTGAAGAAATCTACCCTTGACACAAGCCCTTCCAAAAGAACACTTTTCTCCACAATGAGCAGCACCAGCACATACAAGAAAACAGAGCCCTACGCACCAGAATTTCCAGATGGAAATCTTTACTGAGGAGGAGAAGTGAAAACGAGGCTAAGATGAGCTGAGATGAAAAGATATTTTTCTAGCTACAATTGTCTGCATCAGAACAGCATTGAAAAAAAAAACAAAAAGCGACGCCCGTTTGTGCTTCTCTTTGGGTTGATTTATCATATCAAGTTCGATATACCATCACGCTATGGTAACGAGAAAACACAAAAACAAAAAGAACAATCATGCAAATGTGCCGGGAAATTCGTAGCAAGCAAAGCGGCATTCAAAGTGGAAGACGACCAGTAAGGTAGCACTAAGGTGGACAATTCTACACGGCAGGCAGTAAGGGAAAGACAAAGAGTGACCGACAGTAAAACTAGGATTGAAAAAAAGATGGCAGAATTGCGATATGCATGGAGACTATTGACGGAATTAAAATGAAATTTAGCGGGATATCTTGTATACTGCGCACATTCCTATGAGAGGGTAAGCGAGAAGCGTCAATCTAAGGTCAAATAATATTTGTTATGAAATGTACGAAACAGTAAAAAGTATAATATTTTAAAATAGATGTTTGTCAAAAATATTTCTTCGTTAGGAAATATGTTAGAACTTTGAACTCTTCAAGAAATATTACAGATAGAGTATGCAAGTTTTACACTTGTAAGCAAATGCAGGATGCACATGTTTTGTTTGCAAATGTGACCAAAAGTTAGGGGGAATTAGCCCCTCATACTCCATTTGATGCCGCTACTCCATTTGGTGCTGCTACTGAACACGATCAAGAAGGCCTTTGTCAGATTTGAGTGCCTAGCCATCTGTACAAGCATGCCACTACTGATCAAATAAAGCCTTGTTTCAAAGAAACTACCAACTACAAGCGACCTGTAACTGCGAGAAATCTCACCGTTATGCAACAACAACTTGAACAGTGGGCCATTTGAAAGGACACCAAGAAGAACCTGAACTCACGCTAAAAACATAAAGCAAGAAGGATGGCAAAAACTAGCCATAACTCTGAACTTGGTGTTATATATGGGTACATGAAAATTATGTTCAGAGGTAAATATCTTCCACTTCAGAGCGAGTATGTATAGGAAATAGTTTGCACTGACACGTCGGTGCAACGACAGGAAGGCAACCAGAAGTATAACACTTTATATAAAGGTATAGCACTTAAGAAAATTCTGGTATAAGATGCATAGAGAATTATTTAATCTTGCAACGGCCAATTCATTTGCAGTCGCTAGTAAACATAAAATGCTTTTTGACGTGTCGCCTATCGATCGACAGTTTTATAAATTTTGAAATCGATAAAATATTGCCACTGGTATAATTCTTTGACTTTTCGTGATACGCCGCTACTGTCCAAGATGAATTTCATATCTAACTTTGAGACCGCTTACAACAAAGCGTTAGGCCCAAACGTAGGAGGCAGATGATATGAATAAACACAGCAGATGTTTCCAGAGGCCACATGCAATGTAAACAAAAGTCAAGCCAACTTCAGTCCAACATTCATCCCTCAACAGACACTTCCCTGGACAATTTTGCTCAATATTTTGACAAAATGAAAGAGGAATGTAAAACAAAAATAGTTACAATAGATAGAAACATTGGACAACTTCACCACCGACTGACAGGGACGCGTAAGGACGCTTTGGGGAGACGTGCCTTGATGTCAAAAGAAGCTCCCTAGAACATTATCCTTGATAACGGAAACGGTTCCTCACTCAACAAAAAAAGTAGATTCGTATACGTACGAAAAATTGGTTCGTAGGGTCGACCATCAAGCGTAGGTATTCTTGATCGAGGCAGCCGACAACTCGTTCTTCTGTTTCTCCAACAACAACATTGGCATCACGATCCAATATATCCTGTGCTACTTCTATGCTTCTTTCGTTAAACGTGACGCCTCTCGTCTGATCTTCAACATTTGGAACAGGGCTTAGCATCGGAGATACTTCTGGTGTGTAGAAGAATTCGGTGCCGTCTGATCTCAAGCTAATGTCAAGATCGTTAGCTCCGTTTTGGCTTTTCTCACTCAAAACGTTCTGAATGCCTCCTGTGGAACATAGTTTGCTATAATTTTCAGGCAAACCTTTTTCACTTATTGCTTCTTCCAGACTGAAGTTTTTAAAAATGCATGCTCCTTCGTCTTCTAGCTCAAAATTAGAGGTTTCATTGTGACTTTGGGACACACCCTCCGATCCATTATGACTGAAATTCATCAAAGGGTGTCTTCCTTCGTCGAAGGACATTCTCCTGGGTGGCACGACAACTTCGTTACTCTTCCTCGTCTCCACTCCTGCAGGGTCTGAAGTTTCTAATGCTTGCGAAATTGCTTTATTTGTATCGGGATCATGATGTTTATCAGGTTGATTATGTTGGCTTGTTTGACAAGATGTTCTTGCATCTGGGTCGTTGGTCAACTCATGCAAGTCATCTTCATATATCATAGCGCTAGATGACGTGCTGTTTCCATCTGTTTTCATTTCAACAGTATCTTTTCCATTTTCCTCATACTTGGGTGTGGAAGTCGAGCCAAGAATAAAGGCTTCGTTGCGACTATCATTCTTAAAAAAACGGCAACTCTCACTGTCGACTGAAATAGAAACATGCGTGCTCCTTCCTTGTTTATGGCTAGCATTGGAGTCGCCTTCATCTACACTCGTCATGAACGCCAAATTAACTTGGCCTAGCTCCGTTGTTCGCGTGTTGCTGAGATGTTTATCCTCCATCTTGAAGTATGTGGCACAAAGCTTCGAAATCCTAAGTATTATGACATGAAAACAAGGCCAACCAACTGGCAAGGCTTATTTGAGAATCTACAACAGACGCCCGCGATCTGCTATCGCCTTAATTTCGCATGGCATGTACCATGGCCGATGCCTAGCTACAAAACGGAAAATCATCCTATCTGACAATTTTTACAAACCCTGAATTTGTTATTGACCACAGGTGACAGGTACTAGAACTCGGAAAAGGCGTCTAGCTTTCACTATCACATGAATAAAGAGCACAACCTTCAATGCTGAATGCTATATTCAACTTCTAAATGATCAATACTAATTGAGCGCTGAATTCACTTACCGAGTAATCATATGTGTTATACATAGCTCATTGAAAAACACTCTATTTGCAATCGCGAGACAACATATACCAGGACCAATATATGGACGACTTGATTTGCGGCTAGGATCAGCAGCTTACCTTTTCACCAAGAAAATTTCAAAGAAAATTGCTGTACAGAATGTCGACTCATTCCTATGTTATACCTGCCAGCGGTTAAATTTTGCTATTCTGATAAACAAAGGGAAATTCTCCGATAAAGTTCAACGAACATCAGCTGCTTTGAATTTGGCTTCTGAAAACAGTAGGTGTCAATTCAGCGTTGTGCTACATAAAGGTTGAGCGCAAACTCTTGCCTACTTAGATGGACTTATTCTGAATAACAAGAGCTCCCAGCGTTTTTTATATATTCTTTGAGTTCATTTCTTTAAATATGCAAATATTTCGAAACAACAAATTGCAATGAGGTTTGTAGTATTTCATATGACCGGTGGGTAATGATTTAAACCACGTTAATAAACAACTCAACATTTGACATGCATTTTAGCCTGAATGCTGAAAAACACAAATGCATAAAACGAGTTCAACTCTAACAATTGGTTCTCGAATAAAGTCGAGAAGAGCTAAGTTCGCATAAAATCTTTAAAAATTAATGAGTGCACTGTTTCTATTGGCAAGTACATTTGTAATTTAACCACAAATCTTTCCTTGTAAAGCTAGGCCTATTCGCAAAGTCAAGACCACTTAAGTACTCGAAGTAGTTTGAAGAATCATATTAAGAGCTACAAATATTCTTATCTGTAAATAATTATCACTAATTTCTAAGTTTCTGGTGACGAACTCTCTGTAATCCTAAAACGAGACCTCACAAAACAAACTCATGAGCAGGTGTTCTGCCATTTTGCACCTGTCTCGTATTACATTCCGTTTCTTGGCAACTGACCTACAATGGCTATTCTCATCAGACTTTTGTTCTTCCGTGAATCAGAGAACTGAGCTTGATGCTCATAATGAGGTTGGCTAAAGGTCTAGTTTTGCTGACTGCATGAATGTATCGAAGGGGAAAATGAAAAGTGTTATAGAAAATGTCAATAGAAACAAATAAAGGCTTGAAAATTTAAATTTCATTCTAAAAAACTGACTGGATATTAGGCAAATCAGTTTCTCAAAATACCCGTGTACAAGAAAGCTAATAGGATCATATACCCTTCAAGTACGATTTATGGACAGCTATGTCATTTTCAAGGAACTTGGGATGACTTGTTGAATCTTATATCAATCGATAAACATCAAAACAGGCAAATCGCCTGTATGAACAGATATCACAAGTCAATCAAGTTAATAGTTTGGTATCAAGACTCTGCTTAAGGTACCATATTCATGATAGAGTGGCACTTGACGGGTCTATCGGATATGAAAGTGGAAGCCTATTCCTTGCTGTTCATCTTTTAGCATCCCGTAGGCATCTTTGACACAAATGGCCAGTGACACAAATTTACACCGGTTTGGAGAAACTGAAAATCAAAATCCAGAATAATCATTGCTACCTAAACCACTTTGCTTAAACAATGTAAACATCGAAATATGGAAAAGATGTAACAGGCTTCTTTGTCTACGATTATTCGAGATTTGAGACGCATTGAGACATTTAAAAATGTCACCAAAGAAGCAAGTCAAGGGAACACAACTGACCTAGACAAATGCTTTGTACTTCGCACCAAGCTGTGGCAATGCTTTGCGATAGAAATTTAAACTGATTAATTAAATAACCATAGGAGACCATGAATAACTCAAGCAATGGGAAGACTAACAAAACATCTTTTCCAATTAAAAAAGTAGCTGGAACAAAGCTATGGTCGTCTGTTTGCATTTCCTTCAAGCATGAACTTATGGACAAATCCTAATTGAGCAATCAAGATCAACTTAACATCTTTCAAGACAGAAACATCGTATGAAAGTTTCAATTTTGTTTACATCCATATGGCCAAGGTCACATGATTAGGTTCATTAAAGTTGGCGGCAGGTCGATCAACATTGATGCATGAGCTTAAATTCTTTATTAAAAATTTACGACGGAATACTCAGAGAACAGAACCTCAGCTGAACTTAACAGGGACAAAACATTATAGAGTAAAGTATTTTGAAAAAACTCTTGCCATATCTTAGTTGAAATTCTTTCTCAATAAAATCTATCGACTCAGTGATGAAGTACGTCACATTTCATATTATCAATTTGAAATGGCACATCGTCACATTTCAATGATTCTAAACATTTTGCGAAAAAATCGAGCATACAATTCGTAGTAACATATAATTTTCCGCAGACTCAAAGGTGCTCGTTAAGTACATAAGTTAACCTATGGAAAGAACTACATATTGCTTTTGCCAAAGCGGCAATCTTAGACAACTTAAAGCTTTGCCGCATTGTCCTTAGTACAATAGTTGGATCCTATCTGAATTTTCGTCCTTCAAAAGTACAGGTTTTTCTTGCAAATGATTACATTAGAAAAATTAAACAAACGATAACCTTCATTAGAGAGGACAGGTATTGAGTTCCTTTGATTACAAAATGTCAAACAGCACTTCAATACAACTATATTTGCTAACAGACATTCTTCACAATGATGAAGAACAAAGTCAGCAGTGATTGCCTAATTCCACCGGATACCCTGCAGAAGAATGGCGCAAACTATGGAAACCAAGATCAACGCCACCTGAGTTAACACACGTTTTTTGTGCAAGAAAACAAATTTTACGCCAGAACTGCTGCTTTATGAAGCTGAAGAGGTAAAATTATGACCGAAATATTCTGGGAACTAAATTAATTGGAAAAGGTTCCACATCTTAGAGGTCCGGTAACATTATAAAATGAAGTTTCTTGTGGCTATCACTATAGTAATGCAAATTAACCAAACATCAACAATAACAATATTAGAAATTCATCTTCAAAACAAATATATAATATGTAAGCATCGTTTAAAACCGCTTTGGAACTTCTAAACTTATAGGTGCAAAAATAGATATAAAAAAAATTATTTCTATGAAGATTCTTCGTAAATGCGTATTTAGTCTCACCTCCCAATGATCAGGTTGCTCATCTAAAGAAAGAAGCCTGAATCCCTCCTCAGGCGATAGCATCATCACATAAAGAGCTGCTTTAAGCTGGTCGATATACGACCTTGCCAAACTATACTGCAAGAAGTCTTAACAGCAGGTGATCAACACAAATCCAATGAAGCAAAGGCTTGAAGGTTTTTTTGCAATGTAGATATAACACTGAGTACATGGATGTTGAAACCATAATAACAAAAACTTCCGCAGGCGTACAATGCGACCGGGCCTCAATATGAAAAGGCTGACTGAATAACCAAAGTAAACAACAACAGCATCGTCACAATCAGAGCAACTTAGTGTAAGATCGTTCCCGTTGCAAACAGACGGTCCCACCTTGAAAGGTAAAGTTCATCGAAGGCTTTGCTCCAGCCTAACAGGTGCTTGGAGGAGTCGATGGTAAATGTAATGTTGAGCGAAAATTCATCTTACTTTAGCACCCTTAATGGACAGATTGAGCTAACCAGTGCGACAGTGTAATATGTGGATTATGTACAGAAATAATCTTTGATTGAAAAGTTTAACAGAAACCACGAAGAAATGCAATCTGTCATTAGCAGCTGAGAATGGGATAAGATTTGAACAATAGCAATCGATGCAATCCACATTCGCGCGACTTAACTGCATTAATTAGATGCTACAGTGATATAGCTGAAAACAATCAGGAAGCCTGCGCACAATTCACTTCAAAGGATACTCAAGGCCATTCTGGATGGCATAGCAATTCAAATACAATTTTATCGATCACTTTTTAGTTTGCCAGCAGCCATGTTTATCAATATCAGGGTCGACGGAAACAGGAGGGGGGGGGGGGGGGTCGAAGCCCCCCAGTTAATGTCAAACTGTATTATACTTCCTTCATAACAATGCACTGAATGATTGATTTGTACAGAATATGTGGAGAATAGCTTTATTTTAGCACTTCTGACGTCTAGACCTCGTCAAAAAAACAATTAAAATAATCGATTTCAATGTTTGAGTCAGTTTTTCCTTCCACAGAATTACTCGGGCAGTGAAAAACATCGATTCTTTAAACCGTGGCTTAAGATAACAACCTCGTGAAAATTTAATGGCTTTCTTGACATTAGATAGGTCAAATGCATCGAGAATAAAGTTTTTTGGCATTATGTGTTAAGATAGGCTTATGTAAAGACAGTCAGGCCGAACAGCTTCACAATTCAGAGATAAAAGCTGACAGTACATGTGAGGAATAAAATAAAGGATGGCATAATTCAACACAAGACAAAGAGAAAGAAGACAGAAGTTTTACTTATTTAATAAACCAAACCTTTTTTCATTTTCAAATGAAAGAGAAGAAGATTTTTTGGATATCTATATGTTAATGTAAGGCTCGATGGTGTGATTACAAAAAGGATAAAAATGGATAGTGAATTGATTAAGAAATCTTAATAGGATGAATAAGATACAAATCTCAGCGCTGTCATGCTTTTAAGGTATGAAAAATATCACAGTTGTACTAACTAAAAGATAGTTGTACTAACTAAAGGAAATACTTGACAGACTCATACGAGCCAACATGAAAAGATGCGAGCTTCCTGATTAGAAGAACATGACCTTAAACCTGTCATTTTTCCAACTTGATTTGGCAATAGAAAATATGAAACAGAAGTATGGAAACTGTGGAGCAAAGGAAAAATGATAATAGAACCAGGCCACGATAAAGCTCGGTGAGATAAAAATTATGACTTGGGACTCATTTATTGTTTAATCAACAATAGAGATTGATATATAATCAAACTATACGAAGCAGGTGTAAATTATCTGAAAGCATAACAGCTACATTAAATCGAATCATAAACTACGTAAATGCTTTTAAAAAAGCGACCTTAATGCAGAATTGGTAACTAAAAAGATATTTTTCAAAGCGGTTTCTATGTGGCCTGTAAATTTTCACAAAACTCGTACATGAACTTTATTACCTTGAGGAGAGGGGGCTTGGGAGGGGGGTTAGGGAGGGGGGAGTCAACCTTTCCGGAGAACACCCAGTATATTTAATATCATTTAATATCATTATATCTGACATAAGGATGCATTTTCATCATATTGTGAGGTAGAAGTTTTGGGATTTTTTAGTCTTCTTTGAAGCTTAAAGTAAATTTTATAGGGGATCATAAGGTGAGGATCTTCGTCGTCTTATTCTTTGAAAGACTATTATTTCCCTTTAAATACTCGTCAATTTCACATCTCTATGTGTTGAAGGTAAAGACCTGGAGGGCTCGTAGACAGTAATAGGGGTACTGAAAGCTCGAATCATCATGGAACAGAGACATTGTAAACATGGCCACTAATTTTTTCGAAAACATTTAACGGCACAGATGTCTTGGCAAGTTGGGAAACAATATTTTTTTAAATATTTATCAAATCAAATTTCAGTTAGAGCCGTCTGAAATGAAGCCCAGTAATATTAACGAAGGAAAAGGAAAAGCATGTCGCAAAAAAACGAGTGATTGGAAAGCCATAGAACAGTGAAGAGAGTATAACAGAACGGTTGCTAATTTTCAGCCGCCTTGTGTGCCCACAGCCAATGCTTTGCATAAAAAGATTAATAGGAGTGTAATTGCCGCAAAACATAAAAATAAGGAGTAAACTTAGGTATAAATACAACAGCATATCAATAGTAAAACGCATATGGTGGATTTTGGATCCCACGTTGCTTGTTCATTGAACAGGCTTGAGACAGGTTAGCAATAAAAATATCATAGATGGCAAAACCAGAACCTAGCTTCTATTCTGATAAGATGCAGCACTCGTAGATTAAAATATTGGAACGAGATTTGTCCGAAACTCAACGTCAGTTAAATCATGAGCAACGAGAAACATAAAGCTGAACTCAAGGATTTGCTCACCTTGGCAAGTTCTGCTTGCTCTTTTTTTCTCCGCAAGAAAGGACTTGAAAAATCCATGTCAACAACGTAATTTATCAAGGTAACTTTGGAGACTTTGAATTGTATCCAAGACGGTATTATACACGCAAAGCAGTTAACTATCCGCTTAGCAAGGCTTATAGATTATGCATATCGAGTAATGTTTCTATGGCCAACTGTGTTAAGGCTATTCGGTCAATCGTCGCATAATGTATTGTATTTTAAATTTCTCGACCTATGCAAACCATAACAGTTAAACTCTACACTGGGGGCTCCACTGAGCGTAGACTTGTCATGTTTAGAAGATAAAGCAATGTTTGCACTGAATCGGCATAATTCTTAACATGATCAATAGGAAAAGGACGAAGAAAAGTCGATCTGCCTGACATTGCGGTGCCAGCCACCAACACGTGAAGGGAAATGGGTGTGATCAAAGCTTCCTCATAGGCTGCACAATTTTATCCAATTGAAGACACCCACTCACGATGGGACAAAGTCAATTCGCTAAGAAAAAGACTTGACGCATACACTAAGTGAATTTACAGCCTCGTTTTAGAAATTACAGCAAACTTCATTGTACGACATTATATAAATCAGATTAGGATTTATCATCATACTTTTCGTCTTGGTACAATTTTGCATACTGTTGGTGCTAATATTCAACATTTTATGACGAAGTAAAGTTTGACATTTATTCGGTTTTTGAACTTTCTAGGTGAAACTTATATTTAAAAAATATTCAGTTTTACGTCGTCATAAACTCAAAATCGTATGCACCAACATCATCAAAACTTAAAAACAGGCTAAAAGTTTGGTCCTCAACCTGAAACTGAGGTTAATAGTTAATAGTTTAATTCAAAAAGTGTTTTCTTCAAAACGAGGGCTCAATTTGAATTTACCGGTTAATCAGCTTAAAATGTACATCCGAAACTACGCATAAAAAATCAAAATATAATAGTGAAAAATAGTTTATGCCGAATCTCCCAACCACATAAAAACTTAGATGTGAAATAAGTGGATTCCTTGTCAGTTTGAATGGGATCGGGGAATCCCCATCACCTAGCTCGCCTTTCGAAAGCCTAAAGAAGTAGAAGGCTGAAATGAAGAACGTTACTTGATATCATATCAAAGAACGTCTGTTCAACTACATTCTTCATCGCTGTATAAATCCCCCACGATTGTGTGATAGATGTGGCCCCAACATCATCAACATAAATTTAACAACGCGGCGTGCAATGTTTGAGTTTATTATGACGAGTTCATTATGAAAGTTGAAGGCTGAAGTTACAACTTATGTAAGTTTAATCTCAATTTTTTATTTAGAGGATCAGTCGCAAGGGCTTTCATATAGATTCACCATCATGATTCAAATCATAAGGATGAGAGGTATGAGCATCTAAATACTCTAAAGAGATGAAACTTTCGCGGGAAGAAACGTTCGCGTACGAGAGTCGCCAAAGTTTATTCTCGGGAAATATCCAGAGAACTTTGCTATTGACCCTGTTCGAAATTTTGATGAGGAATCATTGTTTTTAACGAATTTCAAAACTGTTTTCGTTGTTTTGTTGGAATTGAGTGGCATAGCAATAGAAGAAAACCTAAGTTGAATAGAAATGTTTATCGCACGAAATTGGAAAGTTTATTCGCGCGAAAGATTCTATTTCGCCTCTTTTGTGAAAGTTAATTCCAAAAAATTCGCGCTTTTCTTGATTCGCGAAACTTTCTTCCTTTGAAGTAGACGAAAATCTTTCCAAATAGAGGTTAGTATTATGATTTCTATCACTTTAATTGTTATTTTACAACTGATGTCATTCTGCTACTGTTGATGCAAACCTAACTTTAATTTGAATTGTTAGACAACCAAAAACGCTTAGAAAAACACTACCGACTATTGGAACGGTAAATACAATCACAATATTTACTACGCCGACAGGAGTATGACATCTTCAGGTGCCTCTGAACATTAACAAAGGCTAGAAATATATATTCTACGCACAAATTAGTTATTAATTGTTATATTCACAAAAGCTCTCCTTACTGGATTGCGAAAGATTTAAGTCTAGTTTGCAACAAAAACAAAGCAAATTTTGCAACAGAAAAAGATATCTTAGACTCACAGAGTGGATTGTTTTCATCCAAAACGCGACTCATATGAGTCTTCTATCCAAGGGCCCGACTCCAGGAAGCAAGGCGAACGCGATTTAAGAAAGCCGATAACGGAATGGATTGACGAAGAAATTCTGCTACGCAGTGTTGGTAATTATTTCAGACCGCAGTTAGTATTTTTAGAGGAGATTGATGGAAATCCGCTCAAGTTACCATGGGATAAACTAAATGGAATAGTTTTGCGGCATCCCTAATTCCTATACGATGGTTCAATCCTTTTCTCGAAAGCCGGGTCACAAAAGACGAGAGGGCTTTTGCATGAGAAATGTTCTTACTGGTATCAAGAAAAGAAAATTTACCGGTAATCTGGAAGAATTCCGGTATTTTAAAGATGGGTTATTACATTCTATATTTTTACATTCTCAACAACATAGATTTTTGCTTTTCGATTCTCTAGACAGAAGTTCTTCTTCTTCGGCTTCAGTTTAGCTTTCATGATTCCGATGTACTGTCGTTAGATTTCCAGTTGATTATTTTGCATCTTGGAGGAGTATCGTTTAAGAACGCTAGCCAGTCATCCAATTTCTTTTGCAAAGGTCTTTATTCAAGTTTAGTTGGGCCATCCTTCCTTTTCTCTCACGGACTATAGACTCTCGTAAACTGACAGGGCATGCCAAGTTATATCTTTCTAATAAGGATGTTCCATCTCAGTTTTTCAATTACTTAATAAAGCGCTTTATTTTCAATTTAGCTTGCCCAACTAACCTGTGTGGTTTTCAACTGTATCTGTTTGGTCCATAGCTCACAATTATTCAAAAATAAACTTATTGAGTATACATCGAACTTCTTATCTTTCAGTAAAAAGCCATCCATTCTGCACATTATGCGTCGGAATGTATGACGTCATGCTGTTGGATATTAACATTTTTATCGATTGATATATGATTGCACGTCTGGCAAATAGCTTGCATTTTCTCAAATCCTGACTAGCTAGCCCAGGCTCGTAATTTACTAACAGAATAATCTGCATATTTTGAGCAAAAAATCAAGAACATTGCATAAAATCTTAGTATCATGAACATTGCATAACATCTTAGTTGCGAAAGTGTAAAAAACACGGCTCCAGCACGTGTTGAATTTCTATGTTTTCCAGGTGTCAAACAAGCCAGCTGTGTTCTTGAAAGTTTTGCGTCATACTTCGTTGAATGGCTTTCCAATCACATGGCAGTGGTGTGTTTGCAACATGCTTAGGTTTTAAGCATGATCGAACAGTTTCTGGCTGATGGCATTTTGGCTTTAAAGGCTGCATCGTCACACATTGCAAAGATCATGTCTTGTCGATCAAAACCAACGCTTGTCGATAAATCTGACTTTGTTAATTTTCATCGCTCAATTTAGGTAAAGGAAAACTCGACAAATTTGTAAATTCTTTGCTATCTGTTGTCAATAAGCTTGCATTTAATGTATTTTCTGTCAATACAGCTTATTGCAGTCCTTTACTCCTCCAACAGAGCAAAGATGTAATCAACAAAATTTTAATCTAACTTGTTTCTGTTAACTTGTTTGAGTCTTAAATTGCTACAATTCAGCCTTACGTATGGTGCAATTTTCTACCGATGCTTCGACTCTATCTATAGACCAATTCGACTTACGGCCTCATTTTGAAAAATTCTTCAAATTATTTTGTACAAAATTTTTGACCTCAGATTCGGATTGCGAGCAATGATTTTAGTATACTTGGAAGTTTTCATTATGGAATTGCTCACGATATTGATTTTATGACGACAAAAAGATAGAAAATTATAAGGGATTTGACCGTGATTGGCGACTAGGGAGGTAAAGTTTCCCCCCGAAAGATTTTTGCGGTCAAATCTCTTACAAGTTCTCAAATTTCATTTCTCCGTAAAATCTAAAATACAAGCACAAACAATATGAAAAATTGTATCCGGCCTAAGATTATGGTGATAAACCAAATTTGAGCTTTAAAAAGTCGTATAATTAGGTTAGGAGAAATTTTCAAAACGAGGCTGTAAGTCGAATTGGTGTATTGTGTACAGATTGCTAATGACCAATAACCAATTAACCAATAACCATTAACACTCTGAAAATCCAGTCACTATGGGGGATTTAAGACATTGAAAGACCAAGTCTTGAACAAACAATAATTTTCGTGATTTTCAACTTCATTGCTACATAAACCTAATTCAACTAAGTTCTGTCTTTTACCATTCTGCATATTGGGGTTTTTATGGCATTACATGACAAGTGACAAGATGTTGATAGCGGATCAGCATCATATTAGGCCTACATGACTCTTTTAGACTCTAATCACCACAATATCCAATTCATATTTTGCTAATCATCCGGAATTTACCATTCATCTCCTGTAAATTCAGATGCACGAATCCAGGTTTTGAGCACGAACGAAAGGCATGAAAAGCCAGGTGTTAAACTGCAAAATTATTCATACGCAGTTTTTTTAGAATCTAAGCATTGGACAAATACTCAACTACTTAATTTTTTAGTTGATTTTACCAACAGCTGAAGAGCAGGCTTCTAGAAAGTAAAATAACACACAAAAGCATCTCATAGCACAAAATAAAATAAATGAAATAAAATAGAATAAATAAAATAAAATATCATAACATAACATAACATAACATAACATAACATAACATAACATAACATAACATAACATAACCTGACAAGACATGACAAGACATGGCCTAACAAGTTTCTTAAGGTTCTTAATTTGGGTACTTTGGGTTCTTAATTTTCTTGTTATCCTAGGACTTGTTTTTCAAAAAGGGCTTCTTGTAAAGAAACTGCGTAGATATCGGCTAACACTAGCATAGTGTTATCTTTTTTCAAAGTTGTCCTAGAGAGATGGTCTAGTCTTTGCTAATGAATGAAACTGAAAAGAAGTTACCGCATAAAAGCAGTCTGTATTCATCAGATATCAATCGAAGCGATAGTCCATCTATAGAAATATATGTTAAAAACTAATGTGTTTGATGAAATCGTTCGGATCTTCTGAACGTGCGACATGATAAGATTTTTGGATTTAACTTTCCCTTTCCTGTGGCGGAAATGGATTTAACTAAAAGGCTGAGTCGTGTTTTGGATTTTCATTAATACCAAGTCGATTTTGGGATATTCTCCTCAACATCGGTGTCTCAAATGACTTTCAACGTCGTTTCATGACGTTAACACTCCTTTTGCAACTTTCGTGGAAAAAATTTCCGATTAGGCCTTTATCATTTTTTCTACCAAAAACAGTTCTATTCAAAACCTAATGGCCCAGATTCAGTTGCCTAAGCCCTTGGAAGACTGCCATGACAAGGACCAGTGCGGCGGTTACAACTGCTCGGTAACCAAATCGTCACAAGCCATAGTATTTATGGTCTACCAAAGGATAACACAGTTTTATTTACTTGATTAAGCTCACCAATAAGCAAAACAAAAAAGAGTACTCCTTTGGAAGCAACGAGATGAGCGTGTTTTCTACTTAAGTTTAGTGAAAAATCCAAATACTTCTCTAAGCAAATATTTATGTACTTAAATGAAAATTCCCTTTTCTATTGCTAAATGAAGTGGAAACTTCCACGGATTCCGTCTTCTCTACAAGGCAGAATAAAAGAGCCTTTGTGTCTAAACTGTCTACCAACTGCCTTGTATACAGATTTAATCTATTTAAAATCTTAATACTCGCACTAAAAGAGCTTCAAAATCCTCATTTCTTTTCACTTTTTAGAAAGATGGTGCTTTTTCATTTACCATAGTTCATTTTCAGGGTCCTCGTGCAAATTCACTTGATTATTGTAATTGCTAAGTACATTTAGGCCAAACAAAATTGCACATCCAAAAACTGGACAACGATAAAACCTCAAACTATTTGAAGTCTAGCACTTCAGAAGAGCGTTTAAGAATTTATCTTACTTAAAATCAAAATTACTTACATCAAAATTCATAAGGGAGTTATAAGACATTATAAGAGATATATGCGTGCAAGTTTAAAAATAATATTTATGAGTTCTTGTGTTATAAAGTAGTGTCATGAGTAAACAACAGCTGAGCAGGTGCTTTTAGTTTATAGAAAATACATTGACAAAATACCTTTTGTATCCATAGACAAAGATAATAACAATAAATATGGACACAAAAAGGCAAATCTTCTTCACAAAAATTAACCCACAAAACTACTTTACAATCAGCATGTTTAAGTAGAACGAAAGGTAGCTTAGCAACTGATCAGTTTAGGAAACCAAGGACTAAAAAATATCAGCCTTGCCTGAAATTTACAATTTTGATTGACGTAAAGTTCACTTTAGGCCAATATTGTTTTGGAACAGTCCTTTGGGTTAGACCATATTTAAGCAAAAACATGCAAACAGAAATTCTACAGAATAATACAAGCATATTATTAGAAGCTCTTAGCTTTTAATTCTGCCTTTAAAAATTCACAAAATTTGCAGAAGTTAAATGGAATTAATGTGTCTGGCAGTTTTTTCAACCCCAAGGTTTCTCTGAATATTTTCAAATTCTTCAAATCACTCAAAGAAATTTTGGCCAATATGCTGATTGTGGGGCAAAATTGAAACTGGGGTAAACAGGCTGTGGAGCATACTTTCATTTAAAAATTGATATGAAAAAATTGTTTTGATAAACAAACCAAGAAAACCATTTTATTCAGCACTTTATGTTATGGCAAAATTCTTCATTTCAATGAGTGGTTATAATTTGTATCAATTAAGAAAAAATTTAATAGATAATTCATAAAGATAATACAGCAATGATAAATGACCACAAAATAATTTAGAAATATATTACACTGAAATTATTGGGGGGGGGGGGATTCCTGAATAAAAATCCACCTATAATCAGCATTGGCTTCGAATTTTTATTATACACAAATTATAATACCAATAAATAGCTAACTTACATATTTATAACAAACTAATTCCCCTTTGTCGTGTAAGGCTATGAAAAGCTATCAGCAAAGGTTTCCGGCCTAACTATACACTTCAAACCATTCATAGTCCCTTGGTGGTAGCTTTGTTTGTTTGATCGGAGTAATAGCTTATCGAATTTTTGAAATATTGTACATTATAAAATCTATGAATCTTGATGATTAAAGCAATGAATTTAAAAAAAACCTGCTTTAGAAAAATCATATTCAAATTAAAATCATGGTTTCATCCATTAGAGATAAACCAAAAATACAAATAAAAGGAATGATATAACTATAAAAAAATGGTGGAAAACAAATCAAAATAGCACTATTTATATCACAAACAGTCGAGGGAAACTTAATCGATTACAATCAACAGAAGCATCAATATATTCTTCTATTTCTATGGCAAACTTGAAAAAACAGGAAATACTGGATGATAGGAGGGTCACCATTGGTTGAGAACTATATAAGCAACTGGGCTTGTTCAAGAGAAGCAAAGAAAAAGGTACAAATCTTTCCAAGAACAATAGAAATTATAGCCCTGATCATATTGGTACATCATACAGTGATATGGTTTTTGAATTTGACAGAGATTCAATTGCTTGTGTAAAATATTTAAATCTTAAATGCCAGTCTACAGAGTATGGCAGTTCTCAATGAGATCTTTGTATGCTAACTAATTTCTACCAACTTTTTCTGCATGCAAACCTTCTTTCTACTATTCAAATAGGGTGCAAAAAGAAATTTTTTAATAATGCTATTATAGTTAATGTGGTGCGTGATATCAAATTCTAGCATGCAGCATTGCATTGACTTTGTGCATGTTACTGTCATACTCTGCATGCATATATCTGCCATACTCTGCAGACAGACCACCATGGACACGTATCAGATGAAAAATAAAACCTACAGTTCACTCGGAACATGGACAGAAATATTAACAATTCATGGATCATGAAATGTTATAACTGTGGCTAATTATATGCAACCTGTTTGGACATGGACTAATCTGTTTAAAACTTCCCATAAATTGAAGCTATTGTATAATTTCTAGTCTTTTATTACAAGAAATATTAAGTTAAAACTACCAATGGCAAATTAATGCAGCCAATGACAGACTCAACAAAAATATGACATTATGGAAACTTTTCTTTTTAGAACAGTTAATCTTTTAAAAATATTGAGGCACAAAATAGGTGGAAATTTAGGAACTGACAAAGAATAATTTCCAAGCTTAAACTTCAACAGCAGCTTAACTTTTTGTTTATCTGGGTATTTTGAGCAAACAAGCCTAGTTTTGAAGTAGTTCAAACACAAAAGTTTGAGTTCTGCTCATCATCATCAAGCTTATAATTTGCAAAGATGTTTCCACAATGAAGAAATATAGAAGCAAAGATGTGCCTTTTCTCAATTCTTACCAAATTTTCACATTGTGTCACTCAAGAATGAATTAGGAAAAATTTGAGTCTCAGAATAAAAGACCCAAAAAATATTGAGGCTGGGCAAGGTTTAAGGTATTCTTACAATAATGTTATTTGGTATTATTGGTATTATTTGGTAGTTTGCAGTTTTAATGCAGTATGATAAATATTTGGGAAATGCATACATCTGTCAAGTCAAACTCAATACTTGAAATTATAGGTGGTGAGAAAGTGAGTGGTAGAATAGACTTTAATGGGTGCATTGTAGGCTGAATAACATCACACAGGAAAATGCAATGTGTTTCACAGCAAGAGCATTCCCAATCAAAACACCTCCTAAATGCACTGCCAGTATGCAAGTTGTTAATTTCATAAAGTTATGAAACAAAAATAATTTAAACACAGGAACCAAATCAGTTAAAGATCCTGTGCTGATATCTTGAAGAAGCCTGAATAAATGCCACTATATATTAAAAAGCATACTTCGATTCCAAATTTAGATATTAATAATTAAATATTAATTGTCTGAGCATATGTTATGAGTTTTTTATAAGAGAAGGGTCCGCCTAGCGAGGTTCTTTGTGGTGTGCCAAACAAGATGTGATTTACTCTGTTTACGTCTAACCTTAGAAGTCCACATGACTCCATTTCGTCCACTGATGAAATCAGTACAAACACTAAGAGATACTTGCAAACAAAACAACTACATGTACAACGAACAAGGTGTCAACATATGATAGGGTGGTCTATTGACTATCCCAATTCACTTGCGCATAAACACAACTAAACACGCAAGCTGCTAAACAGAATATGGTTAAAAAGTCCAATTGAACTACCATGACACTCGTCCTCCTACCGAACATAAAATTTCTTAAAGTCGAAATATATTTTCCTCCTTAATACTATTAGACTTGTCGCAGGAATCTTACAAATTCTTAAGGGGTAATCTTTTCTACAGCATATTAATTTGTGTGTTTTTGAATGGCGTCATGACCGATTTATTTGGATTGCAAAATAAAAGTTTACGAAGAACGTGATGTGGTATTTTTCTTGCGACGAGGCTACTAGATGTAACTAGCGAAACACTGGTTTAATTTTGCACTGGCATTCCGCTTGGCCAACCAAACAAACCGGTGCACCAAGCACAAGCATTGACAAAAGTTTTGCTTCCTGTTGTCGAGAGGAGATCAACACCAGCGAGAGATTGCGATCTCTTGAAAAAGCTGAATCGAAGTACCAGTTAATCAAAACAGTAATGAATTATAAGCATTTATCAACATTAAACTACTCACAGATTCCGATTTGGATGTAACTGTACTCGACATGCTGTGCATTTTTATCAAAGCGGAGGATTTCCCATGTCCTGAAGATTTGTTTCGCTTCTTTAACATTCTGCCCCATTTCTGTAAAAGAATTTATGATATTAAACATAGCAGCGTGATCACTCGATATTAAGCAGGCTTGTTGGATAATGCATTCCATTTAATAGCAGATGCTATTATTTAGGCCATAAAGGAAAGCTTGGATTTGTCTTAAGATTTGTTTAGGATTTTGCTACGCTTCCATGCTCAAGATACCTGTGACGAGGAATGATCCAGGTTATTCTGTCGATTTGTCTGGAAATTATTGTTGAAGATTTCTTGACTGAAATCGCTATTTGTCTTGTCCTTCGCCATCTGAAATGATGTAAGTCAACAAAAATCATCTAAAAGCTTTTTCCATCGACTGGGCAATGCTTTTCCCCGACATCAATTGCTTCGAAATCATTCTTTATGCTGAATTTCAAATCATTTTTAAATTGTTTTCGCGTACTCAGTAGAAGAGCCTGGAACTAGTCATCCCACTGTTCCCATTCAACTCAACAAATGCTTTGGAAATCCGCAGCTATCATAACATACTTGATACAATAAAGTTTTTCAAAGGCGTTTTTGGCGAGCAAATTACTCAAAACAACCAGATGTACGAACGCAATCCAAAACTTATGAAGATGATCTAGTATATATCCAGTAATCTGGAAGTCGGGCGTAACTTGACATTATAATATTACGTAAAAAGGACTTCAGAAAAAAATCAATAACAGGCTTATGCTTTAGCAGGGGTGCAAATGATGAAGCCGCATGGGGTATTTAAAAATTTAACGCAAGCTTCAAACTTTTGAGAATTCTGAGCTTCATATATTCGAAGATATATCTAGATTTCTTTAAAAAGATCGTTTTTATATGAGGTTTTATCGTTTATTTACGTTTAGTTTTATTAACGTATATTTTTGGGCGACATTGAAGGCATGAAAAGCGACGCCAAAAATCATCCAAAACATCCGTCATCAAGTGACTGAAATTATTTTGGTATCATTGGCCATGAATATTGCAATTTTGCAGGAATAAGTAAAAGACAGTTGCAGCACAAGACGTTAAGGACAGTTGCAACATTCAGTCAAATTTGCAAGGGCGAAGCTAAAGAAAATTGTTAGAGTGGACAGGCCCATAGAGCTCTTCTACTGTCCTAGATTTGCCGTCAAAATAGCAATATATCGGTGTAATTTTTGGGAATAACACAACGTTAACAAACTCCTTAATACCATTTGAAACCTTAGGCCGTTTGAAATTTTGCAAAGAATTTTAAACAGGAATTGAGTGTAAAGTATTATACCTTGAGCCTCAGTGTTATCGATCCACCATGGACTCCGACGCAGGTTGGAAAGAAGAGGGGCCAAGAAAAAATAAGTAAGTAAGTAAGTAAGTAAGTAAGTAAGTAAGTAAGTAAGTAAGTAAGTAAGTAAGTAAGTAAGTAAGTAAGTAAGTAAGTAAGTAAGTAAGTAAGTAAGTAAGTAAGTAAGTAAGTAAGTAAGTAAGTAAGTAAGTAAGTAAGTAAGTAAGTAAGTAAGTAAGTAAGCAATAAATGTTACCAGTTTTGAAGTTGCAGGGATAGCATAAAGTTGCATGGATCAACATATATTGTTTTCATAATGGTACCCGAGGGCTCACAGAATTAAAAATTCTTAACTTCGTGCTCAGAGGGGGATATTTGCCCCTAAGAGGGGGGACTTGTTGTACGAGGATTATATTCATACCCTGTTAAGGAGAAATAAATAAAAAATTACTGATCTTAACAATTGTTTGTTAGTTTGCCTCCACACGTTGGAAGCTCTCAGTCACCCATTCTGAAGCATTGAAGTGTCCACATTGTTTGAAATCACAGCATGCTGTATGAATTAGAGCAAGTCCTTCAATACTTCACTTATTCTGCGTAATTCCTACCCCAATTCACATCTCTCTTCTCCGCCATAGGATTAGCTTCTAGAGTATTCTCTCCAATTAACGGACATTCTAACAGGCGGACACCTCTGATTAGCGGAAAAAAATTTTCACCGACTATTTTCTGGTCAAAGTCTTATAAAAATCTTTAACCGACAATATTTTTTGCACAAAATAGTCAATTTGGCTTTTTTCTTTCCAATTAGCGGACAGTACAGGTTAGGAGCCAGCGAACAAAAAACTGAGACGAATGAACATTTGTTTCAAACATTTTGATATTTGACAATCTAGTTTTCTTTTTACAGCTTCGAGCTTCTTTACAGCTCAGTTTACTAACTTTTCTTGTCAATGAAAGTGGTAAATTACTGGAATCTTCAGACTATTGCCACTGATTACCCAGATTACACCTAGAGGTGGTGCCAGAAATCTTCCGACAGAGGGGTTGGAGCTTCCAACATGGGGGCTAAAATGACTAAAATATACAGTCTTCATACGTTATTTTGTCAAATTTGCTTCGACAATAGCCTAAAATATTTTCTCCGATGGAGGGGGTGGGGGCTAGATGCTTCCGATGGAGGGACTGCAGCCCCACCTAGTCTTCGCTTGGCGCTACCACTGATTACACCTTTTACATACAGAACACGGGTCTATTTTCAAATTTGGGATTTACATTGAAAAACTTTCTAAAAGGCGGACACTTCCAATTAGCGGACACCTTGCTCTTGCCCCGACGGTGTTTGCTAATTGGAGAGAATACTATATACGCCCATGCAGATTGGCTGTGTTTTGAACACAAAACTTACTTTGAGTACTCGCAAAATACGTTGTTGGTCATTGGCTAGTGTGTCTATAGCATGTTTTGGTTTGATAGACTCTATAAACTGCATAATCAAATGAGGATTTATTAATGATCTAATAAATATTTACCATTTAAAAAGCTTGTTAATAATTCGTTCGCCCACCTTTTAAGGAGTGTCCAAACAGCGCCGTTATGTAGAATTTACAATTTCCATCAGAATCAAATTAAGCATCACGATTCTAAACTTTTTCTTCAGAAAAATTCTTATGTTATTGAATGAAAAATACGATAATCAGTTTCGAAATGCATGGTCAAATTGTTTATTTGTATTTTTAAAACAATACCAAGCAAAGAACCACCATAATTTTGATAATTGCTAATAACCACTTAGATTGGCAATATATTTCTTTGCACCTGCATGAAAATTCAATTTTTAGTCTGCTAAAAACGAGATATAACATAAAGTTGTTATGAACATAAGTGCTTGAAGCTACGTAAACTACGAGCAGCGAGTTTATAGCTTTGGCAATACTTCACTCCAAAATTTCTTGAAATTTCAAGAAAATTGCCTTATTTCACAGGCTGACCTTCTCCTTGATCTGAAGGGTTGCTCTCCTGATTCAATAATATTGATAGAGCTGTTTTAGCCAAACAATAGAAGTGTACACGTATAACAAGTTATCAATGGAGGCCAACATGTGCGGTCGCAACATGGAGGCCATGGACGGTGGAAATGATGTCTCTGGTAATACATTTCCCATTTTAAACCTAAAGCGAGAGTAATTTCAAGAAAGCTATGTCTTATGAAGCTTGAAATAAACATGTTTCTTGTTAGCGAAAAATGCCTCAAAGAAATTTAACCAGTGGCGTCGCAAAGGGGTGAACTGGGGTGGACATGTCCAGTGGGCTGATCAGATTGATTTTGATTTTTGCACTTGCAAAAAAGGCACCGTTACGAAAAAAGCTGCTTGAGAAAGTTGCTTGCCAAAAGATTTCGAAATAGATAAAAAAATACTAAAAAGGCTTTTCCTAGAGTCTGAAGGGCGTGGCCGAGAAAATTTGTTTTCGTCCACCCCAGTTTTTCGAGCTGGCGACGCCACTCAGTGTAGCTACTGTTAAAAACATGAGCAGTTATTCAGGCCTCGTTGAATTTCCAAAGCCATGACTAACATCACCCAAAACCAAACGCCAATCACCTTCAGAAGAAAATGAAGATGAGCTATATGAAGAAATGAAAGAAGACAGAAGAAGTAATGGAAAATTTTGCCAGTTGGATTATTGTCACTAAAAATTGAAGAACATAGAATTAATTGGTTACGGTTCCCATAATTCAAGGTTTTGATTTTTTATTAGACACATTCAAAACATTATCTTCTTCTGCTGTATTAATCTAAGTTTGAGCGTGGCTATTATTTTAATTCGTTCAAAAATCCTGCCCAAGAAAGACTTACACTCTGGTACAAAATTTTGATATCGCAAAATAAACAAATTGACCTGTTTCATATACATACAATTATTTAATTCTCTAGGAAATCTCTCGTCTACTGAAATACATTCCATTTCCATAGGAACTAATTAATTCTGCCGAGGTTTGATGTTCTTATTTTTTGGGATAATTTGAAGCTCGAGTGTTAAATACTTTAAATTGGCTCTATGTTTGTGAACACGAGCGTAGATTCCTTCCTTTTTCAAGATTTATAGCTAAAAACATGTAAATTTTCAATTGTAAGATTTGAACAATTTTTTTGGGGCACTGTTTTATGCTCTGAGGAGTGTCAGACGAAAAAGCTTTTAGTATGTCGTAAAATGTTTGCTTTTTTCAAAGCCATTTTCAAATTGTAAGATTGTATACTATGGTAGGCTTCTTTTGCATGTAAATAGCGTGAATTAGTTCAATTAATTATAGACCTTGTAGTTCTGACAAGGCTAACCCTGTATAAATATTTCTCTGGCTTTTCTTTTTTCATTACTACGATTGTAATAGTTTTATTTTGTAAAACAGGCTAGCCAGTTACAAATTACCTATGTAATAGTGAGATTTGTAATTGTAGTTTTAACTGGAATTCAAAATAAACAGTTTCCATTATTATTATTATAATAGCAAAGAACTAGAACTTGTACCAACTTGAAATAAAGAGATCAGTATAAATTACGACAACTTTTCTGCAATAACTTATCTATTTGAATTATTACTTTTAACTGTAATCAAGATTTATGAGTTTTTCTTATTCCACCTACAAACTGGGTCTCTAGTTGCTATGTCACTCTTTCACAGGCACCGCGAAGCGTTGAGAAAAGTGAGGGGTCTTAAAAAATGGGGGGGGGGCTAAAACCATGTAAAAAGAGGCTTTACTGGTAGTTTATTACTTAATATTTGGCATTTTTGGATAAAGCCCCCCCCCAGCCCCCTGCTCCACGGTGCCTGTTCCAAATAAGCCACGAATTTGAACTACAGTATCTTGATTTTCCTTATGAATTTTTTCATTATAATCTTTGCTTTTTTGGTTATATAAAATGTGAATTTAGCTGATTTAAATTTTTTAGGATCCTTCAACTGTTACCCTGCTGGAAAAATTCTGAAATGATAATAAAGAAGGACTTTAATTGTAAAAATATTGTTGGCTTGAAAAAAAAATGAAATTCAAGAAAAAGCAAATCTTAGATAAACCACACGGTCCACAGTTCCACCAACAGAAAACTTCCATATGAAATATAGTTGTCTTTAGAACGTTGAAATTTTAAGTTTAGTCTACTTTAGCTCTTTCTGAAAAAAATCTTACTAGATATGAAGACAAAGTTTTCATTTGCTACAACCTCCTCGTTGATATGCAATATCAACTCAGCAATTTGACAGTATTGACAAATCTCAGTGATAGTGTATCAAACCTATGTAGCTATATACCTTTGGTACCAGAGTTTCCATTACTTAGTCTCAAAAATATGCCACCGCAGCTGTCTACAAAACGGATCCCCGGATTCACGCGGCTCTGGTAGCCAGGGTAGTAGCTACAGCTATACGTAACAAACATAGAGATGGTAACAAATCATACTGCTAAGGCGCATTCACTGCGTAGCCCTGTGGCAAATTGACTTTCAGTGATATCATTCCAGGATTTACGTGTCCAAAGCCATGTCTATACACTGACGTAATAACTTGGTATTGCATGTCTACAAAATGCGTGGCAGGTATGCGCGCAATCTGACGTGCTGCAGACGATATTTTTCCTCACCGAACAATTAAATGCATTGATATTTTTCTTTGCTGCTTTAGTTAATTACCTTATGGAATGCAACATGACATGTCTTTCTTCACTTTGCGTAGTTTTATAATGGTTTATAATTTTACAAATTAATATAGTTTTACAAAATGGCGATTTTCTGACATCTTTACAATAATTTGAGTTAACAATGTAAACAAAGAAATAAAGCATCATCCCCTTATTTATATAAACGTTTCTTATGATATAATAATACATCAATAGAATTCTTCGCACAGTTAAGAAACTCAAAGTCATATATTCAATTACATACAAAAATACGAAATCCCGGTATATAAAAATGCTCATATATTTTATGAAAAACTGTTTATAAACTTTAATAATATAAAATCAAATCTGATTTACTTTAAAACAAAGTTTACTTCCATCGTTTATTGGAATAACTAATGAATGGAAAATGACCGTTAATGGGTTGCTTTTCATGAAAATGATTCTTTAGTTAATGATGCACTTGTGAAGTTTTGGAATTGGTTTGGAAAAGGACAGTTGGGCATGGGAATAATTTTCTGAGAAGTGCTGAAAAGGGATGGATGACAAATATGATGATAGAAATTAATAACTAGATAAAATTTTAGTAGGTGTTATTGAGAGACAAAAGGAAATCACGAAAAGGAATATTGCCCCATCCAATTAGGACAAAACTACATTTTTTCTTCTAGTTATTTAAAGGGACAGTGTTCTTAGTGTTAACCCAGGTTAAAAGTTGTAGTGTAAACAGGGCTTTGTTCTCGTTCTTTCTCTACGGAAGCCTGGCCTTTTAACCGGAGGAAAGATAAGTATAATATTGCAACAGAAGAATAACACTTGGTTGGAATGTGCAGCCCTGAATGAGATCGTGTAAAGAGAGAAATGATTATGAATTAGCCAATACAAAAAGGGTACGCTGGATCTAGACCTTAATTGGAATTTTAGACAGGGAAAGCATTAGATGCGTTTAACTATACCATCTATAGAGTTGACACCACACTGTAATGAAAGACCCTTTCGATCACCGATTGATCTTCTCGGTATTTCTACATCATAAATTCTCTAGGAATCACTACAAGCGACCTTCGGAAAAAAACTTGATTTTTCGCTTTTATATACATTACATATACAATACTAATACTACTATACAATATGTTTTACTGCCTAACACACGATTTAAAGCATGCTAGATATTGCCATTTAAGGTCATCATTTCAGACTATTTCTTCCAAGAGTTAAAGCTCAAAGCTTCAAATACACACTATATCGTTTTACTTAAGAAAATGCACCTTGGCGCTACTTGCCCGAGAGGGGTGGTTCATCTTCGGTTTGTCTAATGTAATTAATGGCGGAGTTTGTTTCAACGAAACCTTTTTCAGGGCGTGGTTGGCATCATTTATAGTATGTGCACGCAAGCGTGACTCGTCGATGCCTGAAACAGGCATGTAGCATGACGATAAGGGTCTCGGGTGTTTTCTAGTGGCCTCAGGAGGCGTTGTGTAATATCCTTTAGACGATGCCCGAACCGCTACGGTTGTCTCTTTACCTGTGGAAGGCGCACTAGTTGGTCGTTGTTGTTTTGTTTTAGAAGATCTGGTCGTCCTTATGTCGGTTTCCAGTTGGGGATCACTACTTGTGTCGTTGTCTCGTAAGGCAGTCAGGCTCACGTCCGCTCTTGCTCGTGATAATATGATTTGCTGTCAGAGAAAATATACATTAATTGAAAAATATACATCAACATTAACTGAAAAATTTAAAACCTTCTTTTAGGTTGATAATTTTCAAACCCTTAACTGGTTCCTTTCTTTGAAATTTCACTAAGAAAAGCCAAAGAAACGAGAAAGGCGTCTCCAGCACTAAATAGCTAATACAACTGTTGTATGAATACATAATCGGCAAAATGTTATTCTCTTTGACCAGGCCATATTTCTCTTGTTTCAAAATAAAACAAAAGAAATTGTTTGCCTTCTTGATATTTACTTGGTTTCATTTTAAAGCTTCAACCGGCAAGACAGGATTTATAGCATAAAGTGCTAGCTCAATGGTTACATTGACAAGTACAATCTTTATTCAATTGCCTCTCCGTATTGCAAGCGCCCCTTCTGTTTATCTCCCATCACTGTGATTTCTTTACTATTACTTTTTAGCAGCACCTTTTTCAAAAAGTTAGCAACGCTTCAGCTGTTGATGAAATTATGAAGCGTTTGCACGACTTAAATCGTAATCAATCTGCACCTCAAGAAGCAATCACATCGAAAATTCTTCAATCAAATATCGATAAATCTTGTTTTCTGCTTACACATCTTTAAAAAACTTGTTGAAAAAAGCAAACTCTTGAATGATCTAAAGTTGGATGATGTTAATAGTTATTTTAGCGAGACCATATATGAGCAAATAGAAAAACAGAGACCCATAAGATTCCTTTCGCCAACAAAAATATGCTTAGGGTTTATGTACGAGCAACTAGGCTTTTTCAAGTTTAACGGAACTTATTCTCGCCGCTCTTAGGAGTGTTTAGGCAGAGTTAAAACATCCAGTATTTTTTACTTAAAAATTATACAAAATTGTATGATAGCATAAACAAAGGGTGAGGGCTTGCGGAGGTCATATGTATGGATCCATCAAAAGCAGTCAAGGGCCGTTTCATACGTTGAGCCGAACCGTGCCGAACCAAGTTAATACTGATTGGTTCGGCCGCATAAAAACAATTTCCACTTGGTTCGACACGACACGACTGAGTCAAACCATTCGCCTATAGCTCCTCGCCCAGTAGGCCACGACCAGGTTAAACTTATGAAACCATATGTCGTGCCGTTCCATGCTGAACCTCACAAGCACTTGCGCATCATTACGTAAACAAAACAAATGGCTGACGATGACCACAACCATTTTACCACGAGAGCTTTGCTCGAAAAAAATTTGCTCGAGAAGAAGAGGAATCAATATGATGGTGCGTTTAAATATTTTATCGCAGCAATAACGCAGAGGAAAATCTTTACTATGGTTGATAATTGCAATTTTGCAGTCCTCTGGAGGAAGCAAGGAAAGCATAAGACCCTGTCGCCATTTGCTCTGAAAAATTAAGGAAAAATTACTCTGTTGAAAGATTTAAGAAGGTTTTTTAGAGTGCACAAAGTGACTGTATGCAAATCCTTTGTGTGTTGATATGTTGGGCAGGCACTGGTGAAGATTCGACATGGAACGGCTCGACTTCAGCACGCGTGTATAAACCAAGTCGTACCACTTGTCGTACCAATGCCGAACCTCAGTTCTTCAGATTCGGGACGTTACGACGCGACGTATAAAACAGCCCTAACTATCAACTGTTAACTGCTAATTGTATGCATAGGGACATAGTCTAAGTGATATGCAGCTCATCTAGAGCTATCTGTCTATCAAAGAGAAATTTGATAATTATTTCAGCGACTAGAGCGAGTAATATTGGTGCACCACAAGGATCGATCTTAGGGTTTCTGCTGCTCAATGCATTTATAATCGACACTTGCTTATCTAACAAAACTACTAAGAATTGTGATTATGCTAGTTGCACCACTTCATATGCGTGCCACTCTGATCTCGACACAAATGCTTGACTTTTAAAATAAATTGGTCACATGCTCCCAAATAAGTTTTCTGGTACGTGCAAGAAGCTTAGTAGTCGCAAATGTCATAGCAAAAATTCCACAATGTCACAAATGCCAGAAATTCTGTGGCCAGAAAAATACTAGCTATGAATGAAACATTTGCACACCAGAAGACACGATGCAAGACTGTACCTGCCAGGGAAAGAAAGGAAGATGTGGAGTGATAACCAGAGAGATGTGTGAAAATAAGAAAGGAGAACCTTGCATGGCAATCAAAACGAGTTCAATGAGTAGCTTCCTCAAGCTACTTTGAAAGAAAATATATTCGCCAGAAAATAGTTTCTTCGTGACTGTCAGAAGAGGAAGCAAGAGGAGAAAAAGATTGACTTAGGGACAAGGCAGTGCATGTGCATTTTGTGCGACAAAAATCAAATACAGCCAGATAAGATTCCTGGAGATGGCTTAGAAAATGTTTTTGAAGAGGAAGACAGTAAGTTTGACACTAACAGCGTAAGAGCAAGCTTCATCTACAAATATAATCAAAATAAGCATAGATAAAATTCGAGACAGATGGTTTGTATACTGCGTAGAGAGACAGCAGAGACAGCAGAAACAGCAAGGCATATGGTCAATGGACACAAGCCGGTAAAGGTATGAACACCAGCCATTTGCAGCCACAAAGAATGGAGGCGTTCGAATTATCCGGGGCATGACACAGATAAGAGACAAAATTGCAATCGCCTGGACATTTCTCCAAGCAGATATTAACTATTATAATTTAGAAAAATAACGAAGATGAGAGATCAATTTTTTGTCTGATCTGCTCATAGATTTGCTACCTGATGAAATTCTGTGAAAATTCAAGCAACCAAATGTTGAAACACGCTTCATACCCTTTCTTATCTTTACAACTCAAGTTTTTTATTTTCACAGACCGATGGCTATACCCACAAAAATACTAAGTTGTGTACTTATTACTGGCAATGGTTTTAAATGAAAAACTCCAAACAAAATGCTGTCGATTCATCCCTTCCAATTATTCTTTAGATACGTTTCTTTTGAAAAATCTCCTTCAAAAAGTTGAACATCTTATAGAAAAGTTGCGAGGAATGCTTCTATTAAAGTTCATGCTAGTCGCCAAATATTTACTTTGCCTTTAAAGTCAGTTTCCTTATAAATAGACTTAACTGCTTATAAAAAGACGAATTCGTCTTGCGGGAGCTAAATTCATGCAGAAATCAGTGCATGGCATACGTCGAAGCTTAGTACAGGACAATGTGCTAAATCCCCTTAGTAAAGCATTAAATAATGCAAGTAGGTCAAAACTATAATATACTCTGTGCAAACAGATGAAGTTTTCCTTTAATGACTCCTTTGAAATAGTGGGATTAAAAATATTTTCTGACCTCGATGCTGTTTGCTCCCATCAAAGCCCTTAATAAATTGTGCCATACAATATTAAAGAGGAGGTATTTTGAAAATCTGAGTTAGTTTTACTCTTCAGATAAAAAGGCATTCAACATGGCTAGACGAATGGAATAGTCTGTACTTCTAAATAAAGCCTGATTGAAAACATTTGGGCATAAAACATTGTGGCAGTTGAAACGAAGAAGAATAAATGCTGTGATGAAGTTCTATTTATTCTTGATGAAGAATACATTGTACAGTGGAATCAAGCAATTTTGGATTCGTTAAAAACCGTGAAATTATTTTGCAATAACAGGAGTTTGTTACACAGAGTGCATTTGATAGGGGTCAGACTTAGTTCGTAATAGCGAGAAGCTGATTATAAGTGGGGATTCCACTGTATATTCATACATAGACACCTAAAACCCTAATAAGGTAATATGTAACACCGGATTTTGCAAAGAAATCGGTCAGCCCAAAGAAGAACGATAAACTTTAATAGAGCCATGAAATTAAAGTCAAATTTTTCACGTATTTCGCAAAATATTGTGTATCTAATGGCAGCGAAAGCATGGCATAACATAAGTAGTCAGAAAAATAACGTGGGTGTAGACCAGGCAATTACGTGTGATTATGGAGCTATCGGTGTCTTAGCCTAGCTGGATGCTCTTGGCCCGAAAGAGAGGAAATCTGCTTAATCATTAAATTTGCTTCAACCACCAGAAGGAAGAGCCTGGGTACCTACTAAGGTGGAAAGAAAAGACATTTTAGGGTAATTGTACTTTGATATAACTTTTTCAATTTTCAGCAAAAAATGTACAATTCCCGATAGGGTTTAGAAAGCTGTTAGGCTAAACAAAAGATTCATTATAATAATGAAAAATGAGACTGAGAAAGACAAACAAACCTAAGAGTCAAGGAAAGCAAAAAATTGTTTGCATGTTTAGATATGACGATTAATGGATGGAATAGAATGGGAAGCTCGTTAGAACCTCCTTTAAATGTATTAAGACAGTGAGAACTATAATTATCAAACTATGACAGAGAGATTTGATATAGTTAAAGGAATACACGAGCCTTTCTCAACAGCTAAATCGATCAAGTGCAAGACCCTTCAATCTAAATGAAAGGAACAATCTGCAGAGACTTGATGCTATCCATCTTATTCCATTAGACTTAATACTCAATCAGCCGTTATTAGAATAAAACTTGTTCAATACAATAAAACTTAGAACTAAAGTTGCCCAATAAGTAGGGCTATGAAACATTCACCAGCAATGAAGTAAAACAAACGAGTTAAAAACATTGGAACAGTGTCTGATACAATATATACAACAATGGGTTATGAAGGTATATTTTATGCCAGAATCTCTTCTTTCAGTGGAAGTAGTTGCTCTACTGTCTACTAGTTAATAACTAAGCTTTCTAATCTACAATCCCGGACAAAAATGGCTGAGACGTTTGAAGAAAGTTGACGTTTTCTCTTTCATTTTCTCGTTCCTCCTCCCCTCGTTCAGTGTCAAATGCATGATTTTGAAGCAAAAATGAAAAAACTACAAATTCAACATTGATTCAGGGGAAAAGGAGGCGTTCGAATTTACAGAGGCAACGTAAAGTAGAAAATTGCTAAATTGCATCTTTTTCTTGACAATTTTGTCCGAGATTGTAAGTATCCAAGATGTATTAAGGAAGGTTGTTTATCTTTGATATCTTTCATATTGAGTACTCAAGATATTGGCTTCCTTATTTAGGTTTTGAAAGATTTTTCTGTCACAGAATTAATGAGTGAATGTCGTGCATATATGGAAGATAACATAATGGTCACACACCTGCATTGCATTCTTTGCTGCAATCAAGTTGTCCTCCTGGAAGCATGTTACACAAAATTTAACGAATGAATCAGCCCAAAAATATGTTTATGAAAGATTGATCTGAAAATATATAACTTAACAGAAGTCAGGGTCAGTTATTATTTGATAAAAAAGGTCAGATACTTTTGATAAACAACAGCTATCATTAAACTGGTCACAAAAACGTGATTTTGTCAAGAGTGGAGTCTTTTTGCTTGTCATCAAAAACTGATATTAAGGATGTTCAGAAATAAGCTTTGATCAATTTTTAATTTTTCGAAGAAAAACCTTCAAGCATCCTAACATGTATATACTCTATTCATTGCACATGTCTAAGCAAAAAATCTACGCATAAAATAAATCAATTTACAATGTCACCAAAATCATATTTTTCTATGAAAACCAAAAAAGATTTCAATGCTTCGATATTTTTGAATTTTTTGAATAAGCAAGAACTTTTAAATGCATTTAAATGACATTGTCATCCAGCAAAAAAGCGTAAAATTGACAAAAAGTACCTGTTTGACGTTTCTTTCTGATCTGACTTGATAAAGCTCGTCACATTTTCGAATATATTGTTGTCTAGGATAGAATAGTGTCACTAAGTACCTTTTAGAAACTGAAATTAATCAAAAGCATTTTCAAAGAAAGTCCACACTTCTAGACCTTTATCTTCTTCAAAGGGTTATCACAAAAGTTTTGAAGCAAATATCTGAAAACTACTTTTAACTGACGAAACATTTACCTACAAATAAATCAAAAGGGCTCCAAAAGCAGCGCATTCCTTATGATTTATGCATCATTTATGCAATGGACCCCACGAATAAATTAACAGTCTTCTAGATATGGACAGTTTGCAACGTTTGCAAGAATAACCGTTTGACTGAGAAGCATTTTGAGTGAAAGCTAACAAAACAATTCATAAAATTTTGCTATGCTTGCATTTTCACAATCAACTTTAACGGACTCTTGAAACCAGATAATAATTCTCTGCTCACATTCTTCAGAATAAGGATAATCTTCAGAATTGGGATAATCAGAATTGGTGGCTACATAGAATTTGGAATGTTTCAGTCTTCAGCAAGCAGCAACTACCAAAACAGACACGTGGTATGCAGCCACCAATTCTCCTTAAGGAGCGTTCCTTGAATTGTATGTCATGTACAATTATGTGTAGTTTAACTTTTATTCAACGCCATGGGGTAATCATACATTAATGCGTCTTATGGTTGGTCCTTGTAGCATTGTTGAGTAGCTTGTAAGTAGTTTAATTCAATAACATGTAGTGAAAATTCTCAGAGGATTAATAAAGAACATTCCTTTTCCATTACTGCTAAATGTATCTTGAAATATTCTTACTTTCTTTAGGTTGAATAAGATACTTAAAGTTATTTCTATAAAAAATGTCTTTACAGTTGGTACAAACTAGCTAGTCTTTAGAATCAGATTCAACACTTGCAATATAAACAAATAAAAAGTAAAAAAAGTTTTAAAATCAATACAAATACGATTATATAATTCTAACAACTGTCGTTTGTTCAAGCGCTAATCCTCTTATTAGTCCAAACTTAGTTAGAATAAAAAATTCTGTGATATTAAATTATATTTTCAAATTGTGATAAGAATATGATTGGAGCTTATAAACAATTTAAAATTTGAATAAAAATTGAAAAAGCAAGTGCCTTTGTAAAGTCGTCACTTCCAAGGAGAAAAAAAGCAAAGTGGTAAAAGTAGGCAAATGTGTTCCATTGTAAAACAAAGTGAAGATGAGTACCTTAAACTTGAATTGTCTATCATTAGATCGTTGATTTTTTGTGAATATTGTTCATCCACCTCAGAAACCTGGAGCATAAAAAGTTACGAATAAGACAATGATAAACCGAAAGAATCGGTGAAATATTACGCTGGTTACTTATTTAATTTTGAAGCAACATAAATTCGAAGCCTCGACGCCCTGTTGCATTCTTTCCACTTGTTTCACACGCACTAAAATTACTGTTATATATGCCCTAATAAATTACTGGTAAAAATCCAGATATTCTACATTATATGTGTTCTACTTTGATGGTTGCGTCTCTTTCACTACAGGTTTGATAATCCGAGGTGCCTGAAGAAAAAAAGATTGCAGCTGGTTTCTGATGCATTAAAGATAATATTGTGCCATTGAAACGTTCAGTTCTTTCCAGGCAACTTTTCACAATCTAGCTTCATTATTAGTAGAACGAATATCTGATTATTCATTTGTTTATTTGGGATTTCTTGTATTTGTTCTATGTGTTACTACTTAGCTTTCGAAATTAGGCTTTGAGACACTGAAAAGCTTTGCTTAAGGAGCAGTGTCCTGGTCCTTCTACTAGATGAGACCACACCTCATGATTCCTAAACTTGGAATAACAGACAATTAGCGGCATCGCTCTTCTACATGAAAGCTTGGGCATGATAGTGCCTCGAGCCACAGACCCTTTTGTCTGTCATCCATCACCCTAACCACTGTGCCGCCCTTGAACCTATCATCCATCACCCTAACCACTGTGACAACAAACAGTTCATGTATCCGCCATCGCCATAAACCCCTATCTTTACATTAACTATGAGTGTGTGCCGATGGTATGATTGTGAATATCCTTGGTTTTGAATGAAATAAAGCATAGCAAATATCACGATGGATCCTTATTATAAAGAGAAGTTCAACTCTGGCTAAAGTTTAGTCTATTCTGTCAAAAACATGTCCTTTGCGGAACTTTCATTTCGGTTCTGCATGATCTATTTCTTTCTTGGGCATTAGGAGATTGTTGAGAAACACACAGAAAAATCAGGGCTGAGCTCAATATGCTCCAAGATTAGGGGAATAGAAGATATTTAACCGATGTCGGAAAATTTTTAAAAGAGGTACAAAAATAGCTACAATGAAAAGCCCGTATCAAGAGTATGCTTCCGAGATCAGGAGATTGGATATTAAACAAATAAGGGTTGGAAGCCATTTATTAGTGAAATAACAAAAAATTAAGACACCTTATTTAAAATCTTATGTATGTGGTTACTGCCTCATACATAATAACATAAATCCCCTAAATAACGATATTTTGGAGAAATGCAGATAAAAATTCAAGGAACATTCCATATTCACATTTTGGCGCTTATGTGGCACCAGGTCCTTAATACTTATGGATTTAGTGGCAAAATCGTTATCTAGTGTGACAGGTTACACACAAATGAAATCCAGCTCCAATCCTTTTTGTAATCATTTATATGAAAGTCTAGTAGTTGCATTTATAATAATTTTATTGAAAATATGAAACATATCTAGCGACAAACATCACAATTATTACAATACTTTGACAATTACCCACCTTTTCAGCAAAATGGTCTTTGTACATTTGTAACTTGACTTTCTGCAAAGAAAAATACAACTTGACTGATACAGCCTTGTTCCCACAGTAGAACAGCGCAAAAGAGAAATTCCATGATATGTAGAATACAATGTTTGTTAAAAATATCGTACTTCATCATATTTTTCAGAGTAATGATGTCCTTGTATTCCTCTTTGCTACTTGGCACGACTTAGACAAAATAATTCGAGAACATATTCCTTTTAGAGAAACCTAATCTGTAAAGAAGTGAAAGTTAATTGACCCAACAAAATATCAAACATAGAAAACTCATGTAAAAACGAAAACTAATTACAAAAAACAAAATCTTTACAAATGAATGGTAAAGATGAATTATTTTAGTAAAGGTAGCTACTAAAACCGTCACAAATTTTAACTACAAAAATATCACAGAAAGTGGGCAAGAAGAACATTTAAATGAAATGGGAAAAGTTAAACATTCGTCTTTATTGAGCTGATTGACAATGAAACTGAAAATATAAAGGTGGTGATGGTAAAAGAGTGTAGCTTCTTGAATATATAACCTGTAACAGGAAAAACGCAATATGAATTGGCAGATAGACGCTACCACAGTAAGAGAGATATAGATTCACAAGAGATATGGGGAAACAAGCAAGCTACATGTAATCTTTGTTAGGCAAAATTTTAAGGTTACTGCATACTACAGATAGCTTAAAGAACGAGAGCACAGTAGTTGAACCACATGTTGCAAATTAGACGAAATGCAACCATGATGCCAAATGAGATGAAATTCCACCAGAGAGTACAGGGCAGATGTTATTCACTAGATTGAAACGTATGCAATGTAACAGTCGACAATTATCAATGAAAAGTGCAGTTTCGAAGGATCCTGATGACATATCAAGCTGGTGTTTATTTAAAGACCTCAAAATGAGGCATTTTTAGCAACGTTAATTACATTGCATTTCTTTTGTAGCAGTCAACGCAGTGCCAACACAGAAACCTTGGTTATAACGAGATATCTTCACAAAAGATTCTGTCTAGCTTAGCTGGTACATTGTTGTTTGATTCAAAGATAAAACATAGTTTCGGGAACGAATGATGATAAAAACTTAGAAAAGCCAGTGGGAAAACGAGCAGGGCTATGACGTCAACTTAACTATTATGCGAGAAAATGTCTGCAAAGTCGGAATAAAGTTTCCATTTTATAAATCAAATCTTTACTCGCCGAAAAAAACAAGAATGCCTTGTGAAAGAACAAGGAGATAAAAAGAAAACGAAAAAATGCCAAGGTGCAGACCGACATACATTAATAGAAACAGACAAGAATCGTCCACAAACGTTCATCAAATGAAGATTCTTATAAACTTTTTTTAGTAATTAAACAGAACAATTACTTATATCATACTTTTTCCAAAAAACAGTAACAAGTTGAGATTTGTAGGACTTTAAAGTGCCACTGAATTGAAAAAAATGAAATTTCTTTTATTGTTGATTCTGGTAGACTAATCATCGCTGATTTCGAAAAAAAGTTTAGTTTTTTAATTTGGAGCCCACAAATAGGGGTTTATGGGGTTCTTTTGCGAGTAGGTCGTGCGAAAAGAGGCTGGGGCGAGTGACGCATTCAGATTTATATAGTCAATTCAGCCATAGTGAGGGCTGTAAGAAGATAAAAAGTTACAAATTGTGTAAAACATGATACAAGCATGAAACCTGATAGAGATAGGCAGTTTGATACGCCGAAAAAGATGGGGTGTGAATAGACGCTGACAAATATCCCCTTGTGCTATTTATAGAGTGGGGTACTAGGTTCCAAACCTCTAAGCAGTAATTGACATAATTTAGCCATTAGATCGCGATACCAGCTTGGAACTTGGTAGTAAAAGGCAGTTTGATACGCCAAAAAGTTAGGAAGCGAATAGACGCTGAAAAATACCACTTATGCTATTTATAGACTGGGGTACCAGGTCCCAGACCTCTAAGGAGTGATTGTCATAATTTAACTTTTAGATCGCGACATCAGCATGGAACTTTGTAGAGATGAGCAGTTTGATACGCTGAAAAGGATAGGATGCGAATAGACGCCGAAAAATTTCCCTTGTGCTATTTATAGACTGGGATACTAGATTCCAAACCTCTTGGCAGTAATTGTCACAATTTAACCATTAGATTGTGATACCAGCATGAAACTTGATGGAGATAGGCAGTTTGATACGCCAAAAAGATGGGGTGTGAATAGACGCTTAAAAATATCCCACCGTGCTACTTATGGACTTTTAATCAATTTCATTTAAAACGAACTTCTTTACTTTTTGAGGTCCCCTGACCACGAGGTTCTGGGGCAACTTATCCCATCTTGACGGCCCTGGCAATAACTGATGCTTTGACAGTGGCAACGCAAGTTGGAAAGTGGGAAAAGCGCCGAAAAATGTGCAATTTGTGTGGTTCTATAATAGATCAACTTTTCCCTTGATCAGTTTGCTCACTTGTATTCATAATTTATAAAGCTGTTCGTAAAAGCATTCTTATTCGATACGCTCAATAATTCACAAAAGGTAAATGATCGGCATGAAGTCTTGGTAAAAACTGCACGCAAAAAGTTTGCTCATTTCGTATGGGCTCGAAATTTTCGCAAGAAAATACCTTGCACGTGTCTTGTAGTTAGATAGCTAGTGATATTTAGAGCACAAGTATCGCACTATTTCCATCCACTTCACGTTTTTTTTGTTTTTTTATCGCACTCGAAATACAGTCTTCAGTACTGAAGCCCGCATCACTTCCGCGACTTATAAACGTTAATGCGTCACACATTCCTGAAATTCCTCACAGACCGCGCACAAACTTTCGCACAAAAAGTCTTGAAAATCGCAACTTTGAAGCGTTGTAGCTTCAAAACACTTCAAATTCCGAAAAGCGAACTTCAGCATCGGATTCAGGAGCACCGACTTGACTTAGAACATCAATAAAAAAAATTTTGATTTTTCCAGTTCAGTGGCACTTTAAGACCTAACTTAACTACACATCTTCTATGCATTCTGTATACAAAACTTATTTTGACGTGGTTAATTAAAAGAAAATGGTAATCAGCTCATACCACATCATGGAGCTCATTTGTTGCGGATCGGTGAAATTTTCTTGATTTTTCGAGGTCTCCCTTCATTTGCTCATTCTCTGATTTCACTTGCTAAAAAGCGAACATAAGAATTTCTTAAACTTATGACAATATAGATTTATGTTCAAACGTGTTTGAAGACATTCACTTTGACGCTTTCAACCGTCAAACTTTCAACTTTCAACTTTAACGATTATCAAAGCCATGTATCCTATGCAGAAAGTTTAGACGAGAAAACAATACAGTAACTCTGTTGAAATTAACAGAATCTTCTTCGTGCATTAAAAATAAATTAAGTAATGGTTAGGGCTAACGTGTATCTGGTGTCTAAAATGTAACGAATCTAAAAACATTGAAGGAAACAGTACATCAAGCTGTAAGAAAACAAGCTACGAATTGGTCACCAGAAAATGGTTGGGTTGTCAGGATGAAGGTCTTTTATAACATTTTGGCCATTCAACATGTTTCAATTTCATTTTATAGTCATTTTACAGTCATTTTACAGAAATATCTAACAGATAGATTTCTACCGAGGCTTATTCCAAATAATTTGGCAACTATTAATGGCAAGTTTATCTCTTCCAATGATAAAAATTTCGAAATATCTTCAATGAAACGCAATTTTGAACTGAAACTTTATAATTCATGACTTGCCTATATATGGCAATTTGCACAATATGCTGAATCAATGAAAAAACACTGTACTTATACAGTTCATCTACTGAAGCACCTGCTGTAGCTCAAATTCTATTCTTAATCGTTTCTACAAAAAATTCAGCAATGGTCTTTTCAACTTACTATGTGCTCACGATAAAAAGGTTTTAGATATCTTTTTTTCGCACGAGGGCTTTGAGCAATATTGGAAAAAAGGCCTATTCCATAACTTTTCGAGAATTATTGCTCATGCCAAAAGCAAGGTTCTAGAATGAAATTCTATGTGAATGTATGAGAGCTATTTACGCTCCAAAGTCTTATGCAATGTCGATTTTAGATAGGACCGTGATTCTGACAGCATGGGAACTTTAGACAAGCAGTCACTGATCAAAGTTTTTTTACGATCATAATGAACAAAATAATACGTAAAAAAAGCATGTGAAGCCCATTCTGAATGGCAGATCTAAAATTTCATGCGAGGAAATATCAAATAACCAAAACAAAGAACAAGAAAGTGAGTCATATTTAAAAATAGGTCTCTGAGTCTAAATTAATATTCACAAACTAAAAGAAATTATGAAGCACCTGTTAGGAAGAAGATCTTATCCACTTACTCAATATAACTACGTAATATTCATTGAAGAGCATACTTGATCAAATATCTAACGTTAATCCTATGTTTAGGCCAAAGAGATTGTTTTTTAAAGGAAGTAATCTATCACTAATGTAACAGCAGATTCTTTAATATTAAAAATGTAATAACTCTATGGAAACAAAACAAAAGTTTGCTTCGACAAAATCAAACCAGTGATTGTTCCCATTACCTGCTTTACTGCTAGGCAGATAAAAATGCATTTGTTGCTAATGCGGTTAGCTTGAACGGGTTGAAAGGCAGGCAATGTATTCAACTGGGTGCATCAGAATGTCATCCTAATTTTGACTGTGTAATGAACTAACATCATTGCATTATTAAGGAAAGAATGTCAACATTGAATAAAAACGATTAATGACACAAACCTCAAGTTCTGCCATGATTATCTTCAATCTTTCGGCATCAGCTACAGTTGCAGTAAACTTTCTAAGAAGAACCTGCGAAATGGCATCATCGTTAAAATTAATACATAATATACACTTGAATAATATATAAATATTTATAGAAAAAACACATATTGATATTATAAAAATAAACTTGCATTTTTCAAAACATGCACGAAATGAATTAGCAAAATTTCATATAAAGCTTGATTGAAAATACTTATTAACAATGCAACGATCGCTAGAATAACTACTTACTTGATAGACAACATGCTTTGGTGCCTAACAATTTGGGCAACCTTTGATTTTTTTTTAAAAAATTTCTTAGGAAACCCGTGTTTTTATAGAATTTGCAGAATTTTTGAAAACATTCAGCGCAATATATTACTACTTGGTAGCTTTTATCTTGCTTAAGTATTTGGTTCACAGATGATGGAAAAACAACAAGAATAAATTCTTTCACGTCACATTTTAATGGGAATGATTCCTTCCTGAGCTAAAACGGCACTGGGTCCCCAGTTCCTAACATGTTGATGCTGTCCAGACAGGCTTAGAGATTTGGTACGAGTCTACCGTGTTAGTCTCGTTGATTTTGTCGTTGCGGTAACATGGCCGCCTCACAAGCGTAAACTGTAAATTGTTGATTTGTCGACGTTAAGTATAAAACTTTTGAAAAAATAGAGTAAGGAAAATCACAAAAGGGTTTTAATGTGGGCATACAGGATAGGAAATTATGACGTCAATTGGAATCTAAAAACTGTTCTGTTCAAAAGTGTCAACTGGGATTAACGCGTCACATATAAATTAAGGCGTAACGGTGGTACGCTATCTAAAAGGCTTAATTGAGACAAAAAACTTTTGGCGTATAAACGCAAAGAAATAGTTTGGATACCTACAACTGCAAGCACTATTTTCTATGTAGATTAAAAGACAGTGCCAATACAAAATGAAAAAATAAAACCTACGTCCATTTCCTTTTTGTTTGACTCGACTATCAACGCTATTTGTCGCCGATGCTCTTTCGTCACCACATCCAGTTCCTTGTTTTTGTCAGCAATCAAGTCATTCCCTGCAATGGCAAAATGATAAAACCAAAATTCAAGAACATATGATTGTTATAAAGCTTTTTTCTCAGTATGTAAAGTTGTAAACCGATAATGGATATGTTTTAGCAAAATTTTTCAAGCAATGTTATTGAAACAGCAAACAAAGACACAGCATTGCTAACATCAAAAGATATCGCTAAGTTAAAAATAGGGTGAACTAAAATAGGAGATTCAGGATCTTTAGTTAGACATCAATGTTGATAGTATGTGAAGTATCATATGATAGCCATGCGTACTGGGCTTCAAAATATATAATCGATTAAAGTTTCAAAGATAATAATGGTATCACTTTTTCAGAACTTATTTCTGAAAATTTTTGAAGAGATTTGTTATTGCGATTTTGGCAAAAAAAAGTTTAACGTTGAGATTGGAGGTTGGTCAAATGGAACCAAAATAAAAATTAACCTTATTTTAATAAAAAGAAAATAACACTGCTACATTTGAAATTCCTAAAGAAAAATGTTTGCTTCAAAGGTGGAATAAACTTCGGGTAGATAAAAAAGCCAAAAGCAGCATAGCATAAGACGAAGTGATTTAATAATATTTCTGGCTTTATTTAATACGCATAGACGAACAAGCTGATATCTGGCTGTCTTACTAATACTATTCGCAGCGGAGGTTTAACATGTGCAATATTGCTTGCATGAAAGATTCCACAGAATAGCATCCGCAAGAATCTTATTCAACGGATATATAAACTCTACGCCGCAGTTTTGTTTGATCTAAAGTTTCCGCGCGGCAACCGTCTAGCGGTCTGGAGTGACAACTGTGCGGCATCAGCCCATAGGTTGCTACAGATTGTAGAATATCGCTTGTGAACAGATCCTGCTTGAAATAAACAATTGAGAATTTAGAATAATCTTAGCTGTGCTAAGCATATGCAACAAGGTGGTCTTTTCGGAAATAGTCTTGGGTTCGGCATCTTAGATTCGCTGGAGGCAAACAGGTTTCCTTAGCTAAGATGGGAACAAATCTTTTTCGCCGCAGAGAGATAAAAACAAGTTGTTTACCAAATGGTCATTCAAGAGCGTAGGAGTGAAACATGAGCATTTTCATGACCTTTGAGTATTTTAGAACTACAACGAACAAACAACCAGAAGGACTGCACAACATTTCTCCATCAAAAGGTGTGATGGGCGAAAATCTATTTATTCATCTTAAATATCTTCCATGACGTCAAAGACTGTGAAGTGCCCACAAAGCTATTCATAAACAACTAGAAAAACAGTGAGCAAACCTATCCTAAAAAGGACGTTTTTACAGCATGTATTTGTAAATCTTACAACAAGCTCCTTTTAGAAGTGTAAATAACAGTGTAGTAGATAGCTAGATATGAGCAAGCACGCGAAGTCACGCTAAAATGAGGCTCATCTATCTGAAATCTAAGTAAAGGCAGGGTTTCATGTTACGATGAATTAAAGGGTGTGGCAGGCTATTCGGAAGTCAGGATCGGGTTCTCAGCTTGAAATGACTAATCAATGCTTAACGCTCTAACCATGATGAAAGATGCATATAATAGCACGAATTTCATAAACTTTACATCGAAACTATCGCACCCAGGTCCAAAGCAAATGATTCACTTTGCAGAATCGCAAAACTGAAACATGGATTTTGGAATAACCATTTTTTTTCTTTTCAGCTGACTAACAACATTCAACCCCATCTGGCACCTTAACAAAGTATGGTATATTTTTGCATTAAATTGTTAAACAAGATTGCGATTTTGGCTAAAAATAGTTTAACGTTGAGATTGACATATGAGAAACATTAAAAAATTAAAGATTTCTTAGACAAGATATTTTGACTATGCACATTTCCATTTGGTAGATGTTTAATTTATCTTCACAGTTATTGGATATTTGAGGTATTCATGATAAAATCGGGTTTTTTCCATACGTCTTGCAGCATAGTATCGTTCGAAATGATGTTCCAGTTGATCTACGAATTTTACCGATGTGGATATTTTGACAGCAAAATGCAACAAGGAGAGGAAGAAGAACAAGAAGAAGAGAAAGGAAGGAAAGAAACATGATATTGTGTCTATTAAAGATTTCTAACTCCGACTAACACCGACAGCATAGATCGAAGATATGCAATGGCGTGACAGGAATAAAATGCAAGCAAGCTTTTCAAATTAACTGTTATTTCAACATCTTCCAGTTAATTTCAATAAATTTCAATAACAATGAAAGGAATATGACGAAACAATTTTAAGATTTAAGATTGCTGAAGATGAAAACATGGACAGACACGTCTCCAAAGGGACACTTCAAAACAATTTTAGGGCCTTGGAAAGTTAACTCTCGATTACTAATTAGTCTCTACAATGGGCTGCAGTTTTAACTTCAAAGGTTTGGTTTCATCAAGACTTTTTCTTAAAAGGAAACTGTATATGATCACAGAATTACGTATCGCAAAATTTCACACGAACCCAGTATGCTATTGACAAAACCAATCCACACCCAAAGAAAAGAAAACAAACCCTGCAGTTTTAGATATTTTAGAAGAATACAAACACATGAACCACTTTAACTACTGCTTTTGGCAGCTTTATCAAAGTGTATCTTAGAAATTAATCCATCTTTAGTTCTTGGAACAGGAAGAGCATGATTATAAGAGACAGGAAGATACTTACTTTGATCTAGCAACATCTTCTCGGTTTTACGCTCGTGCTCAATTTTCATTTCCAACTGAAAGAAAATAACTAGGATAAGAATCATCGTTCGAGAAATTGTAACTATTTTCAGAGGAGTTGAGGGGCAAATTGTATATTAACAAAAGCAATGCTAAAAAAGACAACACAACAAAAGAAAATGATTGTTTGCCTAACGGTATCTATAGTATTCTCTCCAATTAGCGGACACCGTCGGGGCACGAGCAAGGTGTCCGCTAATTGGAAATGTCCGCTATTTGGAAAGTTTTGCAACATTAGTCTCAAATTTGAAAATAGACCCGAGTTTTGTATTTAAAAGTTGTAAACAGTGGTGGCGCCAGGGGAGGGCTACAGCCCCCCATCGGAGGAAGTTATTGGAAAGAGTTTGAATCGTGGAGGTGGCTATGGTCTGGAGATTCCAGTAATTTACCACTTTCATGGACAAGAAAAATTAGTAAACTGGGCTGTAAAGAAGCTCAAAAATGTAAAAAATCAACTAGATTGTCAGAAGTCAAAGTGTTTGAAATAGATATTTGAACAAATATTCATTCATCTAAGTTTTGTTTGCTAGCTCTTAACTTTTTTGTAATGTCCGCTAATTGGAAAGAAAAAAAGCCAAATTGACTATTTTGTGCAAGAAATATTGTCCGTTAATTAGAGTGTCCGCTAATTAAGGGTCCGCTTTTTAGAAAGTTTTTTATGAGACTTTGATCAGAAAACGATCGGGGAAAAAAATTTGTCCGCTAATCAGAGGTGTCCGCTTTTTAGAGTGTCCGTTAATTGGAGTTGAATACTGTATCATTATGAGCTCATTAGCAATGTATAGTCCAAAAAGATTATTATTGCAGCTGTTTGTATCGCGATAAAATTTGAATTTGAAACAAAATTGTACTGAGAAAGAGCAAATTGTATTGATGACGTTTCGAGCATAGCCCGGTATCAAGATACATTACATTGTACGGCACGCATCTAGCATATTTATTGTTATTATCACGAAACTCCGAAGTAATGTGTCTCGGTTCCACCACAGTGAATGAAATAACGTACTTTCTATTCTTAAAAATAAAAAAGAACCCTCGAGACATTAAGTTTTCTAACTTAAAAAATCCGCGAATATGGCTGAGTAATATTCGCGGACAGGCTACTAAATTTTGTGTTAAGTTTTTCATTTGAAAAAAGCCTATTTTTTAATTCAAGATAAAGAAGAGGGCAACTTCAGCGTTATTTGAACTTGGCAAGCGAACAATGACGAGCTAAGCATCACCATTTGGACCCTGAAAACGGCGTGACTGATAACTTTTGATACAGCGCCCTTTAGAACGCCGGAAAACGCCCCTTTTAGAAAATAATTGCTTCTTTCTACTTATTTCTTATAAAAAGTCTGTTTCAGGGAAGATATCAATTGATATAAAAACAATATAAGTTAAAAGAAAACGAACAAAAAAGGTTTCAGTCAACTGCTACTACTTAAGATTAGCCTAGGGGTCTGGAACACAGTCTATTTAGGATCTGTTTGAGTAAACTTTAAAAAGTTGCGTTAGAGTGAGCTTCCTAGAAATTTTCTAACTTATTATTGCAAAAAATGAGGGGGGAGCTATAGCCCCTGCTAGCCCAATGGCTGCGCGTTGCCTGAATGAAAAATGAAACTTGAAGATGCAAAATGAAAGAAATTAAACGAAGTTCGCTTTGAAAGTTTTTACTTATGAGCAGAAAGAAGAAAGGAATCGTTTCTGCGAAGCTATTCAAAAATACGTGCCCTTTGCATTAAACCTCTAGCCAATTAACTGTCGAGAATGCACATCAAAAAATCTGCGAACTATGCTATCTTCCTTCAGATAACAGAAGACACGAAATTTCTTTCAACAGAAACTCTATTTTTATACAGAAACTGCAGGAAGCAGACATCTGTCTGCAAAAGGCTTGCATTCATTATCAACGATTACTTCAGTTGAAAAGCAAATATTTCTAAAATGCAAGTTTCAAAGTATTTCGGATAACAGCAGGAGTTTCGACGATAAGAGATGTTGGGCTAGAAATCATGTGTGGAATTGCAGAGCTTGAATAATTTTGGTTGAACAACGTAAAAGAAATAAATCAGTATAGAGACACCCTTCCCCGGACACTGTTTACACAAAACCTTCAACTCTCAACCAAGACGGAGAGAAGCGCCTTGTCTTAATTTGGTGTACAACTTCCAAATTTGGTGCACTCTTTTCAAAACTTTTAATTTTGATATATCCAAAAATGCATAAGTTTACCTGCTTTGCAAAATATTCAACAGAAATTCATTTATTTTTTATAAGTAATGGCCTTTTTCTGACAATAAAGAAACTCATCAGTATGGAATCAGAGATCAGTTTTGCTTCTTTAACATTATATTTCAAATGTGGTTTTAAAATATTTTCAAACAAAAATTCATTGAACAAATATGCAAAAAGTTCTACATGCAAAATATTCAAGATGATAACACTATATTCATTTTACATGAAGTACTACTGGGCAGACTTACAAATCTCTGCAAGAACGTTTAATACACCATTGTGCAAAAGTATAGGAAGGCTTCTAACCAATTTCAGACATATTCAAGGAAAATGAGTGTGAAAATTTTGTCTTGCTAAAAAGATTGTAGCCTTGCTAATTGAATTGACTGGCTTAAGTTGAGTACATTTCCAGCTTAATTTGCACTTAATCCGATATGTTTGGCAACGAAACAACACTACCAGAACCAACAGAACTGCAACCATAAAACCACTCTTTTCTCAGTATCTGAAAGTTTAAATACACCGCCTCTGGCCTTGAAGTTTTCTATAAAACCAAGGTAAAAATTGAGCGACATTGCAATACCACATAATCGCAGTATTCTACAGTTCACGCCTCAAAAAGCCATCTGCATTTAAATTGTAATATCATTACGTTCTAAATATTTCAACAAGTTTAGTTTTAGGTGCATTGAACAAGAAATCAGGGGCAAAATCACCTTTGCTTGGTATTAACCACGTGATTAAATATGTCAAGGCCGAGATAAAAGAACGTCTGGAACAGTAAGGAGATTTTTAGGGTTTGTCTAGTGATGTTCAATAGATATACTAGGTTGTGTATTGCACAATATCATGTAACAACATAGCTTCGAGCTAATAAATTAAGAGCTAAGTTTATTAACGACGTTTCGAGCATAGCCTGTTATCAAGTCAATTATGGCATGTATATATTCTCTGATATACAGAAAATGTCTCATTAAATTCGCTACCCTGGGTACCAGAGCCGCAAAAATAATGAGAGCTGCGGAGGCGAAGCAGAGAGAAAAGGGAAGAAGAAAAGCTTTTCTTTTGCGGCTCTGGTACGCCGGTATAAAAGTGCCAGCCGCTCCAATTTACTTCTCGAACTAAGTAGACCTAAATGAGATAGCCATGAACAAGTTAAGCATCCTTTTCGATAAACAATCCAAGGGTGATTTAACTGTAAAATATATGACACAATAATTAAAAAGCGGCGAGGGAAGCATTAACGTAGAGGTATACTAAATCATTTCCTTTTCCCCCGTATATTCCTACGAAAAGCAGATGATTCCACTTTCTGATAAAAATGTAAACCATCAAAAACCATCTTCTTACTGCCAGCCTCAATTAAAATAAGTTTCTGCCTAGGTTCTTTCACTGCAAGGACGGCAGAGGCGGTCAAGGGGACTGGGGAAAATCGGCAGTAATCACACGATAGACCAAAATGGTGCCGTGATCATGATCTGAATCATCCAACATCCAAGTAGCTTGTTTGTTCGGTTGCCTTAAATGAATTCGGATGCCTAAATTAATTCATCGTTAAGTTCGTAATAAGATTCAATATGAACACGAAGACCGTCAAGATAGTTTTCTTATGCAAAGGCTTTGCTGTTCTGTATGTATTCATGGGCTCCGACGCAGGTTGGAAAGTAGGTGGGCCAAATTTCACAATCACAATATTCACAACAATTGAAAAAACTCTTGTGTACAAAAGACTATTGTTTTGCAAAAAAACATGCTGCGACCCCTTCCCCCTCGTTGGAGGCCCTGGTATTAACTGCTCCACTCTTAGGTCCTTCTCGTCTGGTTAAGGGCAAGAAACGAAGCTAAGCCTGCTTTGCTTCATGTTACTTTATTCTGTTTTTGCAATGATCATCATAGTATCTACAAAGATATCTTTATTAAGGGAATTCAGAAAAAGGTGTACAATTCCAACCAAACTTGTTGAGTCCTGTGAACGTCCCTCAGTATAGGTACTCTCTAATGAGCGCTAAATCAATTTTTTATCAATTTTCAAACCACATAAGCTCCTATTTAACATACCTAATCTTATGGTTTGCCTGGCCAGTCGGTGTCTTTTGCACGCCATGCTGGTATACAGAGTTTCTTGCAATCTACAAAACACATTCCCAGCAAGGCAGTTGGATCAAGAATCGTCCCAGTTGGACACAAAGCTTCTGAATGCGCTCACCGCCAGCGCCAAGCTGCATGTTGATTTCAAACCAGTCTGTTTCTAAGAAATATCGACCTCCAAATATTCCTTGGTAAAAGCCAGTGCAGAGAAGAAAGGGGGGGGGTCAGAGGGGTCACTGACCCGGGGGCCTATGGAATTAGGGGCCTATAAATAATAACTCAATTAAAAAAACTTAATAAATGAATAAATAAATGTAAATAAATGAGCCTCTTCATTATCACAACCTGTCATTAATAGTAACAATAACAAAGTCTATAAAGGAATAAAGTAAAACAAAAACAGTAATAATCCGAATATATTATCTCACTGAAACAGAGCCTGTAGTTTTAGGTAATTTTTTAGGAAATTAAAAAAAGTTTTTAACAAAACTAGAAATCGCTATGTGCCTTTTCTTGGAGTTCCTTCTCAGATATTGATAAATTTTGATAATTTATCTTGGTCTTTGATTTTCTTAGGAAAGTTGTATTTCATCTAATAGGTTCTCAAGGTTTGGCTACTTAGCATTGATTTTTGTTGGTCTTAGATGCAATACTTTTATTCTAATGTCAATTTGCTTCAAAAATTCAAATCATTTTTTAATCAAAATCATTTCTTTGAACGACTTTAAGTATTTTGACAAGCTCTCAATTTTTGACTTTGGAAAGATATCAAGCTTTCTGTACTCGATCTGCTGCATTTAAGAACAGAAGGTTAAGGTGACTTAACTTCACACAAAAACTGTAGCACGCACATCTGGATCTGACTTGCTTGAATTTAGTAAATGAAAGTAAATTAGAATAAAAAGAATTGCCAAAAAAACTGATTGGTACCGAAAAACCATTATGGCATTAATATACTACATTTGTTAAAATTATATCAAAATAGCCAACAGAAGTAAAAGCCACCAGCGTAATTTTGCCACGATAACAATTTTCACAAGAATTGTCTTCAAACACTTTTGGGGGAGCACTTCCCGTAAACCCGGTGACCATAAATCCTCTCCTGGTAAGAGCTTCTAATTGCAAAAGGTCAGAGAGAATTGCATGGTCAAGAAGAAGGGGGTGTGGTATAGGTACTGCCAACATTATGAAAGCAGCGTGGGATTTTACTTCTAGGCAAGGCCCATCATGTGACACCTCTTTGAACAAATTCAGTTTCAAAAAGTGTCTTCTATGTAAGGATTTTTCATCGGCAAAATTTTAAACTTGTCGGCAAATAAAGGAGGGCCCTAACGGGGGCTTGAAAACCTTAGATGAGCAAAATATCTAGCGACAGCCCCGCTTCCAGGCACAAATGCATCAGAAGTGCCGTCCCTATCAGGAACGGGAACGTTTGGAATTGTTCTCTGGTTACCTTTTGGTTGCTCTCAACAACACGGGATATTTGGGACACAGCCTTCATCGTTTGGACGTTTGGTTGGTCTAGGCCGGCATCGGACACGGCACTCTAGAAGAAAAGACCTTTTGGTTCCCTAGCCTCTTTTGGTTCCATAGCCTCTTTTGGTTCCCTAGCCTCTTTTGGATTTGCATATAGTGTCTTTCTAGATGTTTTTCTCTTCGACCTTAGCATAAAGCGTATTTTAAAACCGACATTTCACGATTTTAGAAAGCTTGATAAAAATTATTTTATAACAGTTAAAGTTTGGAGAAATATCAATTGCCTCCAGTTGTTTTTACTGTTGAGATTGGCAATTAGTAGTTTAAAGCAATTTATTGCTCTTCATTTGGTACCTAATTAGCAAGACAGTTTCCTGTAAATATTATGTTTACAGGAAACAAGATGTTTGCGACAATGTTGTTTTAAGATTTAATTGCATTTTGTCATAAAAATGTAAATTTTCAGCAAAATGAATAGTTTTTGGGTAATATTACACAAAATTGTCATCTGCCTTTTGAAGATACCTGCTCTTCTATGACCAGTAAGAAGCGAGTACGTAAAATGGGGAAACCGATTCATGAGAAAATAACAATACCAAAGTACATGTAAGAAAAACAAGATATTGTAACGACCACAAGTTTCATACCCCCCCCCCCTTGGCAAAAGAAAAAATTTTGTAAGGATGAAAACGCAAGGGTTTTCCTGAGCGCACGATCAAATAGTCTTTGTAGAGAAAGGATGCCAAACTGGTATGATTTGGCGCTTATGCTTGCAACATCTTGAGGATTTTCTTGATTCTGGTTACCTCGTCCGAACAAAAAGAGATAAATTTGATCTAGTGGTCATGTGAAAATGCGAGACTTGGCAGAGGGTTTGTCTGACTATTATATAACATAAAGCTATCTTGCCTAGAAATGCCAGGCCAGCCCCAGCAAGAATCGTTATATTGCAACCGTGGTGGACATATAGTCAAATATTTGGGGGGGGGGGGTTGGTTGGGAGGCAAGCCTATTGTTTTGCCATGACACCACATTTTTCCATTGCTTTAGAACTAAAGACCATAGTCTTAAAAGATATTGGGGAGCGACGGCCCCCCTTCGCCCCCCCCCAGATGTCAACCACTGCTGTGTTTTTCTTCCTGAATTAAATGTTATACCGATGCAGGCATACAAAAAATAACTGATAAGTGGTATGTTCAACAAGGTCTAAATAGGCAGCTGCTATACCGACACATTGGTGGTACATCAGAGGAAGAACGGTATTGTGATATTCGACACGGGATAACATGATAAGGTATTGTCACACAAAGTGATATGGAAGACTCAACAACTCTGGAAGAAGCTGGCCTAAGGGTTTCCGAACGATCTTTGTCACTGACACCGTGAAAAGGTAGATAAAAAGATATCACTTTAAGGTTGATGATGACGATGAAATTACAAAGCCTTGGCAATCAAAAAATGCTTAAGGAATGGCTGAGAGTATTTATTGAGTATTGAACTACATAACAAATGGAATAACTAGAGATTAAACCTCTGGGCTGCAACTGAACCTCCTTAACGTACAAAAAGTGAAAGCCTAGTTTACCTCATTCTCTTTCCACTTGGCATTGACCTCCTTCATCATCGACTCCTGAAATGAAACAACAAGTCTTACAATTGATTGTTTATCAAGAGGACATTGATACCGCTACAAAATAATAGTATTCGTTGTACGACCAATAGTGATCGCAAACTTTCTATAAAAGGTATCTAAAATTACTTTTTGTGGCTTTAAAAATCATCAAGCGCTGAAAAGCTAAAAACGATTAGCAACACAATGGAAATAGATAGGGACAGAAACATAGCATATTGAAAATTTTTTCGTCCAGTTCTCCTCAGAGTATGAAGTCAGATAATGAGCAGAAATTTTATATCCAGGATCAAATGAAAAGCAATATGAGAGAAAGAACGGCACATTTGATTTATTCTTTGGTTTTGACCAATTGGCGGACACCAGTCTCTCAGCTAGCTGGCCTAAGGTATTCCCTTAAAGGGAAGTTATTGTAGCAATCATTTTCGTATAAGACAGTCGGTAAAAGTTACCAACTTTTCAAAAATTCTACCTGCCGAAATGTAATTTTTCACCGTACTTTGCCTACTCCTAACTTTAGTGCAATATAATTTGAGAGGCCTGTTGCGTATGTCAACCGTCGTAATGTATTGCATTGTAGTGTATTCTATTGTATTGCATTGCAGTGTATTGTATTGCATTGTATGTACTGTACTGTACTGTACTGTACTGTACTGTACTGTACTGTACTGTACTGTACTGTACTGTACTGTACTGTACTGTACTGTACTGTACTGTACTGTACTGTACTGTACTGTACTGTACTGTACTGTACTGTACTGTACTGTACTGTACTGTACTGTACTGTACTGTACTGTACTGTACTGTACTGTACTGTACTGTACTGTACTGTACTGTACTGTACTGTACTGTACTGTACTGTACTGTACTGTACTGTACTGTACTGTACTGTACTGTACTGTACTGTACTGTACTGTACTGTACTGTACTGTACTGTACTGTACTGTACTGTACTGTACTGTACTGTACTGTACTGTACTGTATCGTATTGTATTGTATTGTATTGTATTGTATTGTATTGCATTGTATCGTATTGTATTGTATCGTATTGTATCGCATTGTATCGCATTGTATAGTATGATTTATTTAATGTAAGTTGTTACAATAGTGGAAAAACACTAATTCAGACGGACATGGAAGAATACGTTATTTCAAGGAATGCATAAGATATATCAATTACTGTAGCTCCATGCATTTTTTTATGGAACCAAGTTTTTAGTCAAATTTTTGAATTTTTTAATTAGTCGGGCTGTTATCTGGAAGTGAATTCCAGTTCTCGAACTGAGCGATCTGATTCCATAATTTGCAGTTCTGGCCTTTCTATCAAATGGGGATTTTGTACACAGTTGCAGCTATTTATATTAACAATTTGCTAAATTACAAAAAGGAGATCGAAACTTTTGGTATCGAAATCACCACTGATTTTTACTTTTGAATCGATAAAAACAAAACAAATTTAGACAGAAAAACTCTGAAACAAAACCGAATACTTGCACTTTTGAATGGCCAAAAACTTTGGTACCATCTGATATATCTTAAAATACCTAAATTTTACAACCGTTACTAAACCTCTTGTTTAGAAGAAATTTTCCTATTTATATTTAAAAGAAAACAATATGCATGATAATGCCAGTGTATCAACGTACTGCTGGATTCTATTTTATTGACTAGAAGTTGAATTGAATCTGCATGCATAAAATTCTCGCACTCTTCTTTCTCGTCAAAAGAGAAGAGTGTAAACTTCTTCCATATGACGCTCACACATCTTTTAACAATATCTGAGTGCCACATCTTTCCATACTCGCTATTTTTCAGTGGTAAATATAAAAAGACGAGCAAATCTATACAGTATTTACAATATATAGATGCTTTTAGAAGATTAGTTAGGCCATATTTTACTACTCTCAGTACTGCTACAGAAAGTTCGACGTTTCTTGACGTAGACTATCAGTTCTCAGTTGGTCAGTAAAATCCATCCCTAGTTTGTTGGTGAAATTATCTACCGATAGGTGAAAAAGCACTGAAATTTTTCTTCATCTATCGCCACCCCCTAGTCTGGAAGATCAAACTACGTCACTATTCCCTGAGAATTAGCCATCAATAACAAGGAATCAACGTAGGATAATTGCACAACTGCAAGTTATTGCATAATACGAGCAACAGGGGAGAAACCGTGAATGAACAAGCTTCATATGAGCTGAATGGTACAGCATGCTGCTCTCGCGTGATTAGATTTGCGTCAACATTTCAAGACTTCGTACAATGTCTTTAGAATGAACAGTAGTAGAAATTGGAAACCAAATTTTTTCAAATATATACTAGGCTTAGGGGCGTAGCTAGCGGGAGGTGTAGGGGAATTAACACCCTCTCCCCCAATACTCCATGAATTCCTCAGTCTGTCTACAAAATCCTTAGTTTGTCGGTAAAATCATCCATCATTAGATGAAATAGCATCTAAATTCTTCTCCATCTATGTCTTCGTCGGTAAATTTGTCTATTTATGACCCTTCCACCCCCCCTGGTCCAGAAGGTCAAACGACGCCACTGACTGGTCGGCACTAGATCATAGTCAGCTAACGTACATGACGTCATACATCTTTACAACCGAGGACTAAGTGAAATAAGACGGAGGCTGCAAGCAAACTCGCTTGTGGTTTGCTGTGGCATTAACAAGACCCACGCATCCCTACAGAACAGTTGAATGTTTTAGGCGAATGCAAGAAAATGACGTCAGGAAATCATTCTGTAGTTTAATAAATATACAGGGGCGTGTTTGCCAGATTTTCTGCTTACTTCGGGGAATTTTCTGCTAAAGCTGGAATTTAGCTTTTTCTCCAGGGGTTTCAATTCATAGCACACACAAACAGAGAAAAACGGGGAAAAGTGTCTATTCTATTCTAAAGCATTAAATAGGCCCTGTTTTGAAGCACTTTCTTACAGTTGAATCTATAGAACTCGTTTAAGTGCGTGTGCAGCTACGAAAACTATCTCTTACGTTTTCGCCTGAGTCAGAGTAACTACCATTGATAATTATGTATGAAGCCGTTGCTAATTATGTATGACTGGTTTTGCCGCATAAGAACATTACCAAGCGTTTTAAAGAGAGTTCCCCGACAAAATTTGCTGTAATCAAGCCTAAAGTCCCTTTTAGAAGCATTGCGTCAGTCTTCATTTTCCATAGTTTAGTGTTTAGAACATTGACTGACCTGAGGTATTGGCAGTTGACATAGGAATTGAATTTCATGCCGCTTGCAATAAAGTTTTTCATCAAAAGGTTGGAATGCGATGACGTCATACTACCACTCATGCATTAGGTTGCCATAGTTTGTATGACGTCATGTACGTTAGCTGACTATGATCTAGTGCCGACCCCACTGACTGGGTTTCAGAAAACAGGACGAGAATGGAGCATTTAAGAGTAATTATAAATTGTGTCTTTATCGTTATGCATCATTTAAAACTAGGTTAATGTTTGCAATCTATCTTCAGGGCCACCGAGGGGTTTTGGGGGCCTGGGATACAACCGAAAGATGAAGCCACAACCACGGGCCTTGGATACAACATAAATTTTAGCGACCACCACACCCTCAAGACAAGCTTCAAATATATTTCCGAATATTTCTTTCAGTCGTTGGTCTATGACGAAGGCTTTCATTTTCTTGCAATCGTTCAAAAACCTTTTGCTTTTTTTCGGGCATACTTTAGTTACGATTTATTTATTTCATTCTTTTAATTTGGAGTTTATTACTTACAAGGCCCCTTAGATCTCAAGGCCTTGGGGTACTTTTTCCCCTTCCTGCCCCCTCTCGGCGGTCCTGTTTATCGTGATGGTATCTCCGTTTTAAAAAGGTCCAACTTCAGTTTACACAGGTTTGTTCACACAACTTACGTATAGAAATTGTAAGAAACGAAAATATTCCTGTTTTGAAGGTGAAAGACTGAGCTTTAGTTAAGCTAATTCTCAAGTTCATACGGAAGAAAAGGAAAACATTTACAAACGTAAGCAAATTGAATAGAAAAAACCAAAATATTTAGCTGATGAGTCAATGCTCACGGAACAAAGCGCATCGCTAAAACGGTTTACCTTCCTTTCTGTAAAGGTGATAAATTTCAGAACCATTTAAATATCATCAATTATTTCGACATTTCGTTGTGCATTTACAATTAAAGTGTAGTGTATTTACAATTGATCTGTATTCATGTTCTACTTAGATTAAGGCCCATTTCGGCCGATATCTATTTCGAAAAAAATAACTGAGACTGTAATGCGGAAAAATTGCTGATGAATGTATTTTGAATGTACGTCCGCCGAGAGTAGGGTCAAGTTTGACAGTACACGTACATGCATGTGGTGATTCGAATGGAACTCGAGAAAGGAACTCGAGAAAAACTCGTGATTTGAATTGTAGAAGAATGAAGAGAATTTGCTTCTATACTTTCTGTTTCATCACTCAATGAATCAGCAATAACCCAGTCAGTTTATATCCGAAAGACTTCCTTGTTTATCAATTGCAAAATATTACAAAATGCAGCCCGAATAAAACTCAGATGAATCGGAAGAAAACCCCCCAGCTGCTGATTTCCCCTATAGGGCTCAGATGGGATAATAGTGAACCTGGAATAAGCCCAAAATGGCACATGGAACAGGGCCTACGCCACGAATTTGAAAGTGGGGGGGGGGGGGGGGGTAAGGTTAGCAAAAGTAGGGGGCCAAGGCGTTTTCCATTTTTACTGCTGCTTAAAAACTACTTCTTTCGCAAAAAAGTGGGGGACATGGCCCCTCCGCCCCCCGGTGGCGTAGGCCCTTTGGAATTGAACATTGGATTTTGTGCATGGGTTTGATTAATGCCATAGCCTTTTCGAAGTGAAAATAGCTGTTGGGGGCAAGCCTTAATTTATATAAAGTGGAGGACAATAGCCAATAGTTTGAAACAATAGAAAGGACTGGGAATGGACTGGAAGGGAAACTGTCCCTTTAGTCGGACTGAAAGTACTTTCGGACAAACTGATAAGGAAAACGAGGCCAAGTAATGTAGTGCCATTTCTCTTTGGAGCAATGTAGTGTTTAGCACACCAGGGTCAGGATTAGCTCGAAACATCTTTTTTGCACTGCTCCTGGGTACAAGCGACAGGTACAAGCGTTTTCCTGTCAGGTAAGTAACCGTGACTCAACAGAGTGAAGATGGAAGAAAAAAAATTCCGGACACGAAACAACGTAAACATTTTCAAACAGAATTAATATCTCAACTCTCTTGACATCGGAAAATGGAACTGTGTGGTTACACTGCTTTAAAAAGAGAGATAATAACCCAAGACACATGACAATTCAACGTGCGATTCAACGATTAAGTTGAGGAAATACTTGGTAACGTGTGAACGAGTGCTCTCAGAAACGACGTGATATGGCGGTGTAGAATAGGAAAATTGATCTCGAATTTCACTTCTAAAAGTAGCACGAACTTTCTATCTATACGTAATAATGGGCAGTCACATAACGGGGAAGCCCTAAGCCTCTACACATTGTGTCTTTAACAAAGAGGTCCTCTCTACTGAAAGTTGAATTGAAAATTCTGTCACACTTTACACATTTTTATAAGAACACTCTATTTGAACACCGAGACTCAATTTGCAAATCAAATAAAAAAGTGAGAGCATGCCACCCCTCAGATGAAAGTAAGAAGATAGTTAGTGTCGCGAAAGATCCTACACCCTTCTTTTATAAGAACCAGATAATTTTTGCCGAGGCTCGATGTTCTTAACTTTTTGATAATTTTAGGCTCAAACATTCTTTAAAATTGTTTTTATTTTAAGAGTGATGTTTGAAATATTTGAGAAGTTTCTACGTCATACTGTATATAGTTTCTAAGACGTTTTACTGAGTAAAGTTTATAAATTGCATAGTTTGTTCTGTTGATATGACATAAATTTCAAAATGCGAATTTTTTCTTTTAAAATTTCTCATCTAGAGCTGAGCATGTTCTAGCCTTGTTCTTACTTTTTGGGCAAATCGAGCCTCAGTGTTCTTATAAAGTGTGTTCTTATAAAAAAGAATGTATTTCGCTTCCTTCGCCGAAGTTAATCAAAAAAATTTCGCGCTTTTCTCGATTAGCGCAACTTTCGTCCCGTAAAACTTTTCTCTACTAGCGTGAAAATAAAAGCGCACAAATCTATTTAGATTTTTTCTTCCAATTTAACGCTGTTATGCTAGACACAGGCAAATATTTTTCCAGCCGGCATGCTGTCCCTATGTTTCTTCTGGAACCACAATCGCGATGGGGTATCAACAAGAAAGTTCATCTTTGTCAACAAGGAGACAACAATGGACATAAATTTTGCGAGTTACGCTAGCTCATTCTTCATTTAACGATATAACGACACATGCTCAAGCTGAGTTCGGGACTGGAGTCAAATAAATCGAGTTGTCAAACACTTAAAACTTTAGATCTTTTTCTAGACCTATTTCATTCATTCGTAATCTTTTCCGCTATTGTTAAAGTTCTTTCAAAAACAAAATTTGTGTAATTATTTTGTTTACAGCCACCTTCGCATAGTCACCTGGTTTATAGCTTGTGTTTAATTTTTTCATTGTAAATTGGCTAAGTACATCTTTCAAGATCAAAAAGCTTTATCTAAAAAGATGGCAGGCTGAAAGTGACCTAAGGTCTATTGTTTCTTTAATCAAACTTGACGGCGTTGGAAGTAAACGATTATGAGATATGTTTCCAAACAAGTTTATTATCTTGAAAATTTTCCCTACAAAACTTTACAAAAAGAAAGAAGAAATTGCACAAAATTTTTAGATAACCATTGAATTATTAATTCTCCCTTCAGAGCGTTACAGCAATTTTTACGTGTTAACTCGAGACTGAGCTTTCAATTGCTCATTGTTACTACGGTTGCCAACCAACAATTAATTTGGTAGCTATGGTTTTGCTATGAGTGATTCTCTGAAGACCTCTATGGCAAGTTTGTTTTCAAAACTCCAGACCAATAGAACTTCATTTGTCAGCAACATTCGGGGCAAAGAAGCGTTGTCACTCGAGGCAACGGAAATAATTATTGTTTGATGTAATAATGTTACCCCCGTGCCTATTTAGCCTGGTCATTCAATGTAACTTGATTAGAGAAGATTGTAGGAGATTAACACGGCCGAGGACCTCCATATGTAATTTCTCACTCAAAAGGCCACTAGCGATGAATGGTGAATGACCCAAAAATAGCCATTGTGTACTTGGGGGAAATTGACGCCCTATGACAGCGATCTTCATGCTAGCGGCACACACTGTGGAGAACACGTCTTGGATTAGCGCTGCAGAATTCTATTTGTTTGCATTTCATGAAAACACGGAATTCCAAAGTAATACAAATAACACAGAGAGAGTTTGAACGAGGACGAAGAGTAACCTGCACAGAATCAATACGGATTAAAATCGATCATTTACGTACTCGCCTGAGGATTTGACAGTAGCCAGACATCCTAAAGCATTTGCTTGGTGAGAGGGAAACAGTGAAGTCGGCACAACTGGCTTTTATCTCAGTAAAGTATCATTATCTATTCAATGACTTTAGAGAGAGATTTCACCTAAAGAAGAAAACAAATATTCGCGAGTCAAATACAGCTTTTTCGAGCGCACACACATCATTAATTCATAAGTTTTTACGTCCTGGATATGTCATCAGGAATTGCACCTGTATCGTACAGAAGACTACTCACGACGATTTCACAAGATCTCCGCAAGGACCAGTGGCAGAAATCAAGCTCGAATCGCAGTCACACGGGAAAAATGAAAGACATTCAATCGCCTGTAGTTGACTTGGAAAACTACCTAGTAGAGCACTCTTATGAGTATGCTTCAAGCAAAACAAACTTTCTTGACCTGCTAGACGACGAAACACTGTTGCAGCTAGCTTACGAATTCGGCTTGGACAAAAAATCAGATCTACCTGAACTTCAAGATATCGAGATAACCATTGGCGACTGCGACGGTATTAACGAAGGAATTTGGGGAACGGCGACCATAGACGCCGAGAAGGTCGTGCAAAGGTGATGCGCATTCGACACATGTTCGTACTTTGGCAGATTTTCGAATGAAAGGAAATACAGTGTTGCATATTTGGTGTTTACCACCACTATGAAACGCTACACATCATCGTCGGTCAAAAGAATTCTTTAAGGGCAGCATGTGGATAAGAAGCTCCTTGGCCAAGATCTATGAACAACGTGTCTCCCATTCAAAAACATATGGCACAGGACAAACTTTTCACATAACTGTAAATTAATCATATTGCAATGTAAATTCTGGTAAGTCTCAGTAGTTTCTATACTGATGATTTTCAGTTCCCGTGCAATAATGTTTCCTTTAGTAAACTCATAGTGTCAAATTCAGTAGTAATAAGGATATGTAACATGATTTGAAAAAATAACTTTTTTAGCGGGTAGACGATTCCATAACATACTGGCATCAATAGAAAATCATGTAAAAACCGTGCAGATTGTGCAGCAGTGTTTAAATCCAAAACAATGTGTAACATACTTTAATTATGATCGATTCGCGGTGTATATATCTATAAATAGTTGATTGCGTTATAGATTTTCGTTGTTGCAGATTCACTGGCAATCCAGTTTTCCTCCTTTTCCCACACTTCCCTACCGATTTTAGTCGTATTGAACAATCAACCCCTTTCCTACCATCATATCATCAACACTTGGGATTTACTGAATACGTAGGCACTTTTGAATACCGAATGTCATAAGTAAATGGTTTTTCTGGGCTTTTTGGATAGGTAGGCCTAATGACGTAATTGTTTCGATTATCAGCCTTATCAACTTTAACCAATTACCCGGTTATCTACCCGACCTCTCTGACTCCGATACCCAATTGAGCCAAACACTAGCCAGCTTGATGACGTAACCTGCTAGTAGGAGGGTACACACAAAGCATTCCAGCTAATTTGAAGCTTATGTCGAGTTGTAAATAAACCATTTTCTTGTCATCAAACTATTGTTTTTACCAGGAAATCTTGCTTTGGTGGAAATCTGGTAAGCTTTTTTCCTAGAATGAGTTTCCCTTTGATCAAATCTTAAAGGGCAATCTGGTTTTAAAATCCACGATGATACGGGATACGAAAACATTTTTGTACAAAAATAGGGTTAACCATTTGAGTTTATTTACCATTAAACTTTCACGTGCCCCTTTTGTGTGACAGAGCGATATAATCCGAGAAGTGGATGAGATTTTGGAATGTCGTATTAAAAATTATGTTCCCACTGCTAAACCTTGATTTGATCTCTCAGTTCGTGGGTTCATTTATCAGCGAGATAAGCACCATCTCTTGTGTTACTTTCCCACACATTTTTCTTCCATTGTCTGACCTGTTCAATTTTAATTAAAAAATCTTCCTACTGTCTTATTGTAATCAAAATATGACCAAAACACATTTCATTTGCGTCACAGCCATGTTGCAGAAATTGGCTCTTGATTATTTCCACACGATAAAAATAGGTGGAGCACATTCGTTTCAAAGCCATCCGATTTAACGGATCTTTGATCTCAAAATCCCTCAATAAATTTTCAGCTAGCCTTGAGCAAATATTTAGAAATTGTAGCTGTTGTATTAACATCTTGGTTACGTTTCTTTGGGAAACATAAAAATTGAGTTTTAGAACAGAATTTTGATTCATTTCAATAGAGATGATTAATTAAAACTTAAGCTCGACAGTTGTTGAACGACTCTTCACCTGCGTTGTTGAATTAAATAATATCTTTGATAGAAAGCCATTGTGTAGCTATATTTCACCTTTCTTATTCTGGACAGAAGCTGCTTCAGGAGTGTAGTTCTCCTGACTCGATACGATGCCCCGTTTTACGGCTGTTACTTGCAATATTGAATTTGCAAACTTGCCTGAAATATGTATTACAAAATGTTCGATCATTGTGTTCTGGACATGCCTGGCCAGAGCAGTCGTGTTATTTCGTCATGTGAAAGGTCAGCCCCAGCGGAAATCCGTTTACACACACCATCTTAAGGGCAGACAAGACAACCGACCAGTCCACGCACCCCGTGGCTGGTATTATTGATGGTTTAATTGGTCGTGTCATGTCTAGCAGAGCTTCCCTTAGCAATTCATTATACTCTTGTATACCATTGTAATATCTTGGTAATACAGAATAACCAATGTATTTATTTGTTAACCAATTCAAATCAATATTCCATTTCATACCAATACACAAAAGAAAAAGAGCCCCTCTGTATGCGAAACTGTTACTCTGGGTACCAGAGCCACATTAACTCGAGCGCGGAAAAAGAAGATCGGAGTTGAGAGGTTTTCTACTTTTGCGCTCGAAATTTTTTGGCTCTGGTACCCAGGGTAGTGAAACTTTAATCCTGGAGCTACCCTGGGTACCACAGCCAATACATAAAATTTGGAGCGAGGCAAGGGATCTTCAAATTCCGTACACAAGAAGGCATAATGAACTAAAGAGACGAGATTACTTTATCTTCTGCTCTTGAATGGAGATCTTATGCTATAGATTTTATGTTAGTGTTGGTCTCTTTCTAGGCACTTATTTGGGAGGTTACTCAAATATAAAAGGCCTTTCTAATATTTGCCAGATATAAAAGGGCTATCGGAAACGTGACTTTAGCCCAAAAAACAAAGACGTCTCTTTCGCCTGGACGGGCTAGGCAAGAGGAGCCACGTGAATACGCACAAAGCCTAAAATGTCAATAACCTGATAATATTTCGATCCCATTGCAAATAGGAACAAAGATCTATGTATTTGGCATCAGATAAATGGGAGAAACAAGATCTGGCTTCCAGAGCGACACACATGTAAAGACGGGTTCCACTTTATTCGCTCTGGTCGCGCCACTTGGCGAAATCGAATTGACAAGTCAGCGAATCGGCGAACACGACCAGTCGCCCAATAGTTCAACTAAGTTGAACTACTAAGCAAATGGTCGCGCATTCGCAGCGAATGAGGAAGCTCACAATTGCACCTGCTCCAATGTACATTCGCTCAGTCGCGCGACCAAAGAGAATCAAGCGGAAACCGGCTTTAAAGGCCCCTACATCTCAATTTACGAAGTAGGGTTGATTCATCAGATTTGTTCGAAATAGCATTGTAGGCCTAGTACGAATGCATCAAATTCCAGTTTAATTGTGGAAAAATACATCGGTTTTCCGCATTAAGCTGCAGCTGGGAGCAACGGAAAGTTTACATCTGGGTAAAATGAAGAAATGCTAATACCAATCACAAAAATCATATTTTAAATTTACTGAATTTGATCATGAAATACCTCTAAATGTGCAAAGTCAGTTAAACGTGTTCTTGAATTTGCTGAGGTATGGCCACATGAGCACAGGCTCTTACCTAATCAGAACTCTTTTGTTCGTTCCTTTATGAACAGTGCAAAAGAAATCCGTTAGCAAACCTCAAACCTTTCATTGGCTACATCTAACCCGATTACTGACATATTTAACTGATTTTTCATATTTAGAAGTCTTTCATGACTTCTAATGACGTCACATTTAATAACACTTAATTACAGTTTTTAGGCGAGGGGTATTTAGGGGCTTCATTTTGGGACAATATTGTCCTATTTCTCTCCCCCTGTATCCCATTAAACTGGGATTAAAATGCCTCAAATCCATTACCATTTCAAATAATCAGAAAAATTGGTTTGGCGGTTAATGTGAAGATAAACCCCTTACTGAGTTACAACAAAAGCTATACAGAAAGAAAAGACAGGCTAGCATAAATATTGTGTATGCTAATTTGTTACATCTACTTCTGCTACGCCCGGTCAGGAAAGTCAAGATATCCTGTTCCTGATTCTTGATCCCATTTCTGTTTCTAGTTCCGACTTTATAAAAATGTAGCAGGCTCTCTGCGTACCAAAATACCAAACATTTGTCTTTTAATTTGTTGCGAAAATGACTGCTAATGCACTTTTAGTAATTGCAATGGCAAAAAATTGCAAGGGCTTGTCTTTGTTGTATCGAATTTACACTTAGTCCAGTGAAACAGAGGTCCTTGTTCTTTGTGAATTGTTCATTAATATTTCCTTGTAATCTTTTGGAATATCATTACGATTTCGTAGATGTTTCTATGCACACGACCGTTGAACGGTTACAAAGTTGAGATTTTGGTCGTGGTTTTATAACGAGAGCAAACATTGGCGCATAAGTGAAGTAGGGTAAACGGGGGGCACAGTGCACTTCAGCTATAAGAAGTTTGCTTTCGTAGAAGATTGCCACTGCGTGTAAGAATTTATTCATAATACTTTGAGAAAAACACAATGAAAAAAATTTATCTCTTTTAAAGAGGCAACTTCCCTGTAAAGGATATCTTAGATTCATAAAAAATGGAAGATCAAAATAAATCTTTTGATGCCAATCTTTGCTTACATTAAGTTTTAAAAAGCCTTGAAAATTCCATGTTTGGCACACTATTGCTTCTAACGGTTGAGCGTGGCAAGAAAAGACAAGCGGATTGTTTAACATTCACTTTTCAGAAATTAGAATAAATATAAGGACAAACATGGCGTTTGTGTTTACGAATTTAGGCCCTTATGAAAAAAGACTGCAGGAAACCTCCCTCTCAGACTAGATTCAAAGAAGCTTATTCACGTGGAAGTATTTTAATACTTTTCAGCGTTCATCTTTCATTTTCTGAATTTTCATGTGCACAAGCATTACCAAAGAAATCACTTACGACTGAGAGATTTGTATATATATGTGGAATCCGCTTAAATTTATTTTTGATACTCACTGGAGGACACGAGGTACATCTAACTATGTTGATTTAGACTTTAGGATTGAACAGGGTTTGCTTTCATCTTACAATCTACTCTTTCATAGGCCCACTCTTTCACTGAGTCTCTGGCACCCTCGGTAGCTTGGGGCCTGTTCTCTTAGAAAACATTCGTGTGGGCTTTGATTTACAAAGACCTGGCCATATTCCAAAAGTTACACTAAGTAACAGCTAGTCATTCATAAAATCAGGACTCAAAAGGCGGATGAACTTTTCTCTTCGAAAGAGCATTTTTCCATGAACATAACTCGCGCAAAACCTTTCTTTAACAGCAAAAAATGGACAAACAAGGGAGCACAATAAAATTATATTTGCAGATACTGCTTTGCTAGAAATACTGTAAATGCAAAAATAGAGTAGAGAAAAATTTCTCGTCATATCCCAGGCCCTGAATACATACATCATACGCCCAACACTTCTTTTATCGATAATGGTTCAGTTTTCGGTATAAAGGCAATATACCGAAACGTTAAAATTGGCAAGGTTGATGAAGACTGAGTCAAGAAACGATAAAAACTGGAGTTTAGTGACTCAACAGCAGGCAGCAGCCTAAAGCTGGTTTAGAGCTCTTACAAAAGGCCGGGTAATTCTATATAACTGTTTCAATGAGAAACAAAACATTGCGACATTCCTGAGGCACATTATTGTTATAAATCTAATAAAAAAAGAAAACAAAAATACATTCGAGCTAGTCAAAGGCAAATGCCAAAGAAAACAATTTAAACAAACAAAAAAGGACGCAAACTTTCAGTCTATAATGTCATTATACGAAACTCTATTTGAAAAATTAAATATAATTATCTTAAAACCCGAGAACAGCGGTTTGGAATAGAAGAGTTTATCGCACGCAATTGAACACATCCTTAATCTAATTACGCTTTCAGAGCATAATCTGAAGACAAAGCTAAATAGTTTTTTTACAAAGTTATGTCAAGCAAACCTTTTATTCCATCGCAAACTTTTAAACAGTTTCGTCACAAAAGAGCGTTACAAAAGAATAAATTGTTTTTGCAATTATTTGCCAAAAACAGGTCTTTGCTTTGCCTTGGCAAACAATGATCGAAATACTGTTAATATAATTAAACAATCTCTTCGTGGTACAAAAGTTAAAAATGGCTTTGAAAAAAGCAAACATTTTTTAGCAATACTGAAGCTTTTCGTCTAACACTCTTTTTGTCGGATATTGAAGAGTGAACGCAGATAGTACACCATTTTGTTGTCTGCCTCGTGTATCAACTTTAACCTTGTTTCCGGGGGGCCTGGGTCTTACATATATAATAATAATTATAACCATAAAACATTACACTTTTGAGTATAAAACGTCAGAACATAGATAAAAACACTAAGCTAGGAAATATATGTACCCAGTTGTGGATCGAAATAGAATTTTAAAAAAAGATAATAAAAACCTAATACAAAATACGGCAACAAAATTTTCATAGCGTAAAAATACCAAAGTTACAAATATATCAACCAAAACGACAACAACAGAAGCCAGAAAACTAACAACAGCAAAACATTAGAAACAACAGGAGCAAACAAATTAACAACAAAAATTGCAACATCACATAATTATCATTATCATCGTTAATTCCTGTGTCAATATATAGTCACATTCGTACATTGAAACTGAAATGCTAGCACCAAACCAATTCAATTTTTGCGAGTCTGTTTTCCCTATTGAACAAACAATCTGTAACTGATATTTAGTAGGGCTGCTACAGCTAATTAATGTTTTCCGAAATCGAAAACTATTGTTTCAATTGTCATCGAAAGTTTCCATAATTTTTTTTACCCAAAGTGTATTATAGGCCAATTGGGATATGTTATAGAGAAAAAAATTATACGTAAAATGTGTACGTTTTGCTTCTCTACTAATTGTTTCTTGGTTCATCACCTCAACGACCAATACGACTTTCGAGCTTCAGCTTTTCCGCATAGACGTCATCGATCAGATTTGGGGCCTGAGCAAATTTATTCCATTCCTCAGCCCAAAAACTTGCAGGTGGGATTTAAGCATCGAATATATGCAGATTTTATCCCACCATACGGGTGGCAGAACTGTAAGGTGGGATTACTTGCTCTATATAAACAGGCCTTTAGTCAATTTAGATTCGTCTACATATAGACTGACCGTTAAGAATGACGTCATTTATGCCACTTCTTTGAGCAATCACATTTGGCAACGAAGTTGATTTTTAAGAACATGATTTGTTTCCTGCTCTATTTGACTACCGTCAGAATATCAGGTCAGGTGAAATGTTGATGTTCCCCGCCCTAAAGCAAACAATTTACATTTGCTACACATACTGTGACATAAGACACAAGGAAATGTCGATCGACTTCATGTAATGTCATTTTATTTCAAATACTTTCGCAGGCTGGCCCTTCAGAAGTGCCGATTTTCAATAGGCTCTCCAATTAGATAAATACAACATTGAAAAATAAGTAATGAAATTGGAATATGTTAACTACAATTAAAAAATTAAAAATTTACAACCTAATTATCATTCACTTTTATCTACTGCCAAATATTCTAGCCCTACAAATTTTGTAAGCTATTTTTGCTTTTTTATAAAAATCCTTAAGGGCATTTATTGCAGTTGCTCATCATGGTATTGTACGAAAAAAGTATTGTGGCTCAAATACCGGGTACTTTAAATGCAAAAAGTTATTGTTTTTGAATGAGTTAGTTAGAGCAAATCATTGAAATACAAGTAATTAAATAGGTGGCATTTTTCTCGGAACATGTATTTTGCCGATCTTTACAATCTGACCATCCCTCGCTTATGGGCACAAAATGTAGAAAATCTTGTAACTGATAATCATATCTTTAACCACATGGAGACAATACGCGGGCCTGTTAATAATGTCCACACCCTAAAGAGTTGTAACGTATAGATCCGATCAGGGATCATCAGTTAATTGGGTTAGATACATAGTATTCTTTTCAAATCTCCTAGCCTCAAGATTGTATCAGCATTTTCACAAATGGCATTCCAGCTTTAGCATTGTTTGGGAACATATTTAGTATTCTCGCAATTTTTTAAAGATTTCACCAGCCACGGACATGGCTCTCAAGAGATTAGAAATATGATCTCAGGGCCACTGAGACATGTATGTAAACCAGACTTTCTTCCAATGCTCATCCTTTGCCAAATTAATGAACTCTCTCCCACAAGATATTCTTCCTCCCAAGATCTTGTAAACTTTGGCATGCTCTACAATCTTTCTGCTTCCCAGGATTTTATAACCTGTCTTTATACAAAACTAAATTCAACAAGCTTGATATTTCCTCCCTCTGATCAAGCCCCCCCCTCTTTTCCCTTGTTAGGGTTTCATTATAGGCTCCTGGGCCTTTCTCTAACATTACCGACTAACAAAATTCGCAACAGTATCTAGAAAATAGCAATATTTAGGTGTTCCTTGTTTAATACTACGTGGATTTATTCAAAGAATGTTTAAACAAGATCTAGTAAGCGCAAATTGAAAACTAGATGAGGATTTTGTCATTATCCAATTTCTACTTTAGGCTAACCTTATTTCGCGAACTCAAATTAGTGGATGTTGCCTTAATAAAGGCTTAATGTTTTTCAAACAACCATTCAAACTGTGAATATTAAATTATATAAAAAAGGTGAAAAAAGATTTATATTTCTTGCAAACTGCGATGGTGGCTCTTGCCTCGACAAAAGCTGAAAGTGCCACGCCTATAACATGCCACAATCTCTATCTTTATTGACATTTGATTTCAAGCTATAACAGTTCCTAAACCAGGAAAGTTTTCATCCTTCCTCCAGTCTATAAGCTGAGCTAAACTCTTACAATCCTCCACAACAGAACAAACAAAACAAGGCATGGTTCTGATATGCTAGCAGAAATTCTCATGCTTTCAAAAACCTTCCTCGCAGTCGTTCCTCCAGTTAAAACCGAATTTTCTGGACTCTGAATGAATTATACCTTTGTGGAAGGTCGCAATCATCTAGGTATACCAGAGGCGCTGTCCACAGCACCCTGTCACCACAAATATTCTCAAAAATGAATAAGACCTAGATTTTTAGGCAATGTGGTTTATTAACTTGATCTGTTTTCATCGGTCATTATCTTGTTGAATTCCCACACAATAACCGGATTCTCGTAATATCACACGAAGTTACAAGAAGCATGGCTACCTGTATCTAGCTTATCCCTGTACCAATTCCTTTCTCTAAGCGCATTAGAATTTCATTTCAAAATAGATGCCCAAAACCAAAGGCCCCAACTTCGTACCAAAGAACGGTAGGGCGACTTGCAAGCACTTTCTCATAAAAAATTCGAAACAATTAAAAAAGGTTGATTATGGGTATTCTGGTTAATGATCACATCAATTATAGCGGAGTCCACCTGCAATGAAAATCATGATCATCGCTTTATGATGCAGCCATTTGTCGAAATTTAATGACTTGGAGTGAGGAAGAAAAAATTTGGCGCCAGAAGAAAGTAATGCCGGCTGGAATCTGCTACGAGCCTCTGTGATTGAGAAATAGAAGAAAGCCGAACTTTAATGTAAAAAGATGAAGCACTTATTCACTCTTCACATCACATTAAACCTTATAAATCTAGACGTAGACATTCTAGAATCTTTGCTAATTGCAGTTTTTAGTTACAAAAAATTCGCTTAGTTAAAAAAAATTCAATTTCTAGACCCTGAAATTATTGTTTTTTAATTCTCAACCACAGACCTCGCATTTGCAATTTTACCCATTCCATTTTTGATCGCTCTTTGAAATTTGCCAAACAAATGATTCGGGTAATGCATATATCGTCAGAACTATGCTCAAAATTATTGCTTCAACCATGCAGTGGAATTGAAATACTTAGAAAAAGTCCTAGAAATCATTGTCGTTGATGCCACCAATTAATTGTGCAGAGGGTAAGAAAATTGACGAATAACTTGCTTCAAATTATGCAGAAAAGTTGTTATTGCTGTAAGATGCCAGGATCAACAGACAAAACCCGGAAAATGTATAAGTTGGCATTGCTCTCAGGCTAATTATAAAAGGTGAAAAAGTATGAGCGTCCTAGTACACAGTTGTACTATGTGTTATCAAACGCTTCAAGCTTAGAAATTTGGTTTATTTGCACATCATCGATAAACTTCTATGATAACAGACATTTTAAGCACATCAGGTGGAAAGCAGAAGAGTTTCTCGTGTAATGCTACTGAGATAACACGAAAGCGCGTGGGATGCACACTGGCCAAGAGCAATTTTAATTAGGTTCATTTTTCTTCATGTTTAGCCGCCAACAATTTAAAGAGATTTTCACTATTCTGATTACGTTTTTCGAGAGATTTGTGACCGAAAGCAGACTTTTAAATATGCATGCATTGCTAAGTGGGCTGGCCTGCCGTGGTTGGTCGGTTCCAGTCTTCTGCCGTGTCAGTAAGAGAATTTTTTAAATCTGGTTCTTAGTATTTGCGGTAAGGCAATTGTTGATGTGAATAACACTGGCAGATTCATATCGAATCTAGAGATCAGAGATTAATTTTCGGCTAGCGCTAATAAATTTTAAAATACAATTTCATTTATTCTGGCTCATTTCATAGTTATTTTTTGCTTGCTACTTCCATTTTAACAAACTATCAACCTATTCTCTAGAATTTGTTAAAACGCTGATTCTTTTCACAGAGACTCTGACAATTGTAATAGCCTATGGTTGTCCATAGCAGTTATGACAATAAAGTGCGTGACAATGGTGATAAGTTAGCCAAACAATGTGCCCACAAAAAAGTTACCACAACAGTCTTGCGAGAAACCACCAATCCCAAATTATTGCAACAACGCCCTTCGAGTAATTGAGATAAAATAACAAGTAACTCGATAAGATAATTTGATTTCAAATCTTTATCATTGTGATCGTCATAACACTAATGCAAGGAACGAAAGGAAAGTCGACATCTCCAGGATAGAGACGTGGAAAGCATTTGATAGTTGGGGGGGGGGGCACAGGTAGGAAGGAGCTCTACGCTATGTCATGTCAAAGAGGGCACTTCTAACACAAGGGGGAATTCCCTTTGAGTGTTGGTGGTATGTACCGCTTGTGCGTTGTGCCCCAGCTCCGACGTCCCTGAAGGGTCACCGAAAAATGACCATTCTTTCGTCATATGTTTTTGTTACAAAGTATAGTCGATAAACAAATTTGTAATTAACTTCACCTTCAGAGAATTACGCATCTCACCAGCAATTTTTGACTTGCTTGGTCATTTATAGCTCCAAAACCATGTTAAAACAACAAAGTTTGGTGAGAACCTTGTCTTGTGTGCAGTCGCGTAACAGAGCAGTCCGGGGCCTGTAAGAAATACCGCTAGAGCTTCTCGATTCAATCTTGCCCTTTAGGATCGGAGGCTAAGACTTCAAAGCCCTTAAGAGTTGCTTTAACCCCAAACTATATTATTATTCTGGGTACATAGTATATACTGGCTTAAGAAAGATATTTTTACACAGCTCTTAAAAAATTAAATTCACTTTCAGAAATTAAAGCCTCTTTGTAAATCCTGCTATATGATACCCTTCAAACAAGGTTCGTTTTTCACACACTACGTCACACATAAATCAGGTTTGGGTCTATTGGGAAGGGGCATTGGGTAGCTTAGTGGATTTATGGAAGAAGGTATGTGTCTTTTTTGGGAGAAGTTTATAATAATTAAATGAGATATTTTTACATGCAAAATGTAGTAAGATACAGGTAAAACCCAGCCCTTCCCCCAAAGTCTAGATAAAAATTTAAGACGCAGGATACAATATTCGGTAGTCAGATATTAAAAAAAACAAAAATAAAATATGCACTTTGGATTTCGTAAAATTATGACAAGTCCTGAGGTCTGGACCCCAGTCGGGACATTAATCACGTCACACCCTCGTTGTAAATAGGCCTAAGCAAGTTTTCACGCTCTCGCTTCGTTTGGAGTTCATCACTCAGCTGTAATTTAATACGATACTAATACGTTATCTTGGCTTTTGTTTTAGTAAATATATTTATCGTTTTTTATAATTTCAACACGTTTACCTCTTTCTGTACTTCACGAAAAAGTACGAAAACATAAATGTTCAGAAACAATCAGATTGAACATAAAGAGATTATCCTTGAAATAAAAGAAAACCATGCAACTGAAAAGAATTTTTTTCGAAACAAATTTGTTTATCATTTAGTATCAAACATTGGCTTTTGAAAATGTTTAAGATGTTTGTTTAGTGTCATAACAACATTGTAGACATACCGGGAAACATTTCAATTGAAAAAAAAACTGAAAAATTTTCTTCGTCTTAGAATCCTGACTTGCCACGATTGTTAGTAAACGGGCATGGCATTGTTAAGAGTAAAATAAAAGCAAGGTAACTTGCCACAAATCCCACTTTTAGCTATTTTCATATAAAAGATTTTGTAAACGACTAAATGCGGGAAAATGTACACAAAACAGCCAATGTCTATCGAATAGGAGTTTGTTCTGATAATATTTACTTCAAAACACAATAACCAATACGACTGTTTATGCTCAGTTATTCAAAACTTCAAAACATAATCACCCTGATGTGAACAAGAGAATGCTACAGTTTTTGGCATGGAGCATTTCTAGATGGATACACCTTCACGAGAGGGTGTTTGGTGTGAAAACAGTCCTAGTCTCTGCTACTGTGCTCGCCCGAAATAAACCAGTGAGCATACGCCTTCTGTATGTGGGAACTTTGAGATGAGGCACTGTGATATGGCTAAAAAATTCTCAGGCAGGTTTTGGCCATTTTTATACAGTAAGCGGATGTCTCTAGGGCAGCTTAGCACCTGCATACACGAGGCTTGCAAAATTTAAAGAAAGTCAAAAAATATAAACAAAAATGATGGTACCTTGTATGTTTCTAATGCAGCTTTTGCAACCTTTGCTTCTCTGGCCAACTCGTCTAAAATATCAAGACATGGAAAACCTTATTTACCGGTCTGTCATTAAGTGGACGATGCTCTTTAGGTAGACCTGTTTACGCTTTGGTGTATAGAACAGGACAGTTCGAAGCTTAATGCGATCATCAAGCAACTAAAATATCAAGACATTAAAATTATCGATAAAACCATTCAGGCGGGGATTTGCAGCCATTTATAATGAAGAAAGACTTAACATTTAAATCAACTCCTTTCATATTTAATATTGCGCTTATTAGTACATATTCACCTTTCTCTATCTTTCAAAACTTTCGAGACAAAAAATGTATGGTTTGTTTTGCCAACACTATTTTTAAAGGTATTTTCAATAAAACTATAGCAATCACAAAAGCTACATTCATCTAGCTAACCTTTTTTCTTTGGGCCACAAATCTCCGTTTCTCTAATAAGGTTTATTTTTGGAAAAGATTGATTTTTGCAGAAAAAGTAGCGATCAACCGATAAACCCTCGCGAGATAATAACCACTTGGCTTGATGGATTTTTTACGATATTGCTGATTCGTTTGTAAAAAGCTTTTAAGTGTTCCTTGGATCACGCGGGAGATGGATTTTGTATGCAATTTTTAAAGGCTTCGGGAGCTTTATTTCAAAGTGAATGTAGCCCGGTAGAACTGCCATTTATGTTAGGAATCGCCGTAATATAATCAACTTAATATTAAATATAAAAACATAAACTGAGATTACATTTTACAAGCTTGTACCCTGGTTACCATGGGTACCAGAGCCTCTGTGAAAGAGATGAGCCTCGAACAATGGTCTCCTTCCTCCCCACCCGTTATATTACCCATTCTTCGCAGATCCACTTTTTCACTAGCTCTGACACCTAGGGCAACAAGCTTGCAAATCGCAAATGACTCGTTCACGGTGTTTTTCAAGAAAGAAAAAATTCAAGGACAGTTTCACTAAACAAAAACCCGGGCAATCTATTTAGTTTGAAACTTACTGTTTTCTTTCAAGGCTTCAGCGAGGATCTCTTGAATCTAAGAAAAATGACAAATAGTAAAAGATATCACAATCTATAACGAACATTCTACGGTTTCTAAATACTAAAAATTCAGTTGATACGTTGGGGTTCATCTATCAAGCAGGTTACTTTGTTGTCAAAAAGCCTGGATCTGACAGGCAGGGATGTTGAGACGTTTCAAGGGCCTTGGGCAAAACCGCAAATTTTCACGACCATGCCCTACAGATAAGCTTAATATGCGTTTCAGGATATTTCTTGCAGTCGTTTTCCTGCAATCGTTTATAACTGTTCAACTTATTTTAGACTTTATAGGGCCTCCTAGGTCTTGAGGCTCAGGGGCAATTCTCCAACCCCGCTTGCCCCCTCTCACGGCCGACCTGCTGAGAGACGAAAGGCGAAAGACGGTGTAGTTTCACGCACATTGCCTCGGTATAAAAAAGATCCAAGCCGCAGTTGTTACCAAAGAAGGTTCGATAACAGAACAAAGCTCAGAAATTCAATCTTATGAGAGGTCAAACTACTTTTATCACGTATTACGTTATGGGAAACTCTCCATGAGTAAAAGATAAAATAACAGGTAAACAATTTGGCACAACGTGTCGGCAACCGCAGTTCAATCGCATATACACTGCAACTACAATTCTCAACTGAAATTTCCTTCAAGTGAAAAATTATAAACTGCTAGCGTTTTAAGGTGATTTCGAATCTGCTTAGCATTCGACCTTTTTCAAGGTGGTTAGGCTTTGCTTTGCACTGAAGGAAGCTTCGATTTCAGCCTGCATGGGTGTTGATTATGGAAGTTTTGGATATAAAGATCAAATGTGAAAATGCATTTTGCACCTCAGTGTATTTAACAGAAGGCTGATGAGCCTTAAATCGAGTGATTAGTGAAAATACAATTTTAGGCAATGCTTTAACAATTTTAAAGGACATGGTTTACAAAACACTTTGGGCGTGGATGTCCACTGGGACATCCATCTGTGCCAGAGCCCCGGCACAGTGGCGTAGATAGGGGGGTCAGAAGGGGCAAAAACCCTGTAACACTGAAATGTTACTTTGTCGGAAGGTTTCTGATCTTGTGTGAAATATAACGTGGTTGTCTACATATTTTTAAAGTGCTCCATTTTGAGGGAAAAGCTTAATATAACGATTTCCCCCGACTTAAATATGGTATGGAAACTAAAATGCCTTTTTAAGAGGTGAAGACCAGAAATCTTCAAGAAGAAAGATTGATGACACTTAGTTTGAATTGGGTGATAAGAGGTTTTGTTCAAATTCATGAAAAAGTAATAATCTAAAAATCACATCCGAACCTCGAGTCATGCTTTTTAATTAATGTGTACTTATAGCATCTTTTTAAGTTGCCATTTCACAACTGTTGTGAAATACATTACAATTCGATCTACACAACGCTGTATGTAGCAGTTACATGTCTCACCGTTGTTGCAAGACGAAAAATCCAATAAAAACCATTTAGAAGACTTTAGGCAAAGGGAAAATAACAACAGCAAGGTCAAACTGGCGAGAAATTATAAGAATATGTCGCTAAAGACTAAAAAGAGGCTTTTGGTGGGCCGGCCAAAGCACTTAAGCCAAATGTCTTTTCTCGTAAGCCAGATTAAAGCTGTTGACGGCGATTTCCAATTAAGTTTCTAGAGCTTTCATTCATAAAACATAGTTTCGTACCTTGCGTTTATGATCATCTTCAATTTGCTTCAATTCTTCAGCATTATCTAACTCAATAGCTCTGTAGATGAATATTAAATCGCTAAGTTAGATGTAAAGAACACTTCACCGTACTCTAAATGCTAAAGAAAACGACCATTTCTATCACATCGAGATTATAGTAAAAAACCGTCTGGAATGCTCGTTAAACATATTTCGAATACTTAAAAACCTGTGATAGAATATCGGACAAGTAACTTGAGGAAGAGGATTTTACAAACAAGCTATTAATTGCAAATACGAGAACTAACAAATGCTAAACTCACATCTGAAAAAGATTACAATGACTTTTTTAAGAAACCGTCCTTAATAAACTGACCTTCAAGATGACAAAACAGTCCAGCACAATAAAATATGGGATGGAGATGATCATTTCAGTGTGCGGCATCACATCTCCCAGGAGCCAGGGTCTATTAAAAACCCGTCTTAACATCGGCAAATCTAGCAAATCTCTCCATCAAGGAAAACTTAGCCATAACGCCCCTTCTACAGAACCAGTCACGCCACGCCCATCAAAGAAATTCTATTGTAAACCCTTTCTAGCAAAATCTAGCCAGCCTTGATGATAAAAGTGCATTATCGCAGTCGTTTCTCGTGCTCTTCGTCGTAAATTGGCATCTAAATCGACCTGTATAATTTAGTTGAGGAACGTCCTGTGAAAGTGCGAACCAAAAGCAATCTCTAGATCTTTTCCCTGCGTATAACTATAACTTAAAAGCAGCTTCAACTTTGGGTAATCAGGAATCAACAAGAGCCCAAAACGCAAGTAAGCATGATCAAATATACTATAGTTAGCTTAATGTTCATGAAAATAAAAGGGCAATACTCAGGGCATTTCTTAAGGAATTTTGAGTGGTGTGGCATTTTTCAGAGGGGCCCTTGCTCACCTAAAGAAATTTTACGGGGTTTATGGACAGGGGCTTCAGATTGTAATATGTTTCTGCTTACGCTAAAAAACCCCGGTTTGTCGCAAAGGCTAGAAGGGTTGTTTCCCACATATATTAACATAGGAAATTTGCTAAGAAAAGTTAGCAATTTAGCATGGAATGCTCAATTCAAATCTTTGCCTTATTTGTAATTTATCACATTTACCAAAACGTCAATGACATTATGTTGTTTCCATACTTACTTTCTTAAGAATGAGTCTCGAGGCTTCAAGATTTGACATTTATTGCTAGTACAAAGCCTATTTAAAACGTTCCAACATATTTTTTATAAACAAAATTGGAACCTTTTTCTGTGAGATGTTTTAGATCAGAAACCATACAAGCAAATATACTATATTAAAAAGTTTGCAGCGATGAATCTGGATATCTTGCAAACTGAGGGCATAGCTTCTCCTACAGTATGGACTAGAGGAGAGGAGCGATTTCACCAGAACACCATGATGATAGAAAACAAAATATTCTGTTTCTATTTGCCAGCACTTACATTATGTTCATTTTTTTGAAAGTGGCTTGGCATCTGAGTGAAAGGAGCGATTTGCTCCTCATTGGTAGAGGAACTCGTCGGGCCCAGTTGGGCAATTCCCCCAACGCTGATTATGTCAAAAATTGCCCTGAAAAACTACGTTTTCTAAAATCTTAAATATAGCTGCAAAATTAAACCTTTATAATTGTGCAAAATGGCATCTTATAAGCACCGTACATAGGAGCCTCGTTTCAATTTTTTTAGGACCCCACCGCTGCATATGCTCTTGACAAACGAGCATCTTTTGTCGGTTTTTATCAGATATCATTAACTGCTGCCATAGTCTTTCCTGCTTTTCTACCCAGCTATTGTGCAATTACGTGAAATAGCTGGAAATTTCCCATAAATGACGTCAACTATAGAAGGATTCTTCAGGAAGAAAGACTTATACAAACAAAATGATGACATTTTAAGGCTACAGTTTAAGTCATGCTGAAACTGAGACCAGATCTGTGTAACGCCAGAACTATTATAAAGTTCCCGAATAGAGTTAGTCCCCCCCCCCTCTTTTCCTCCCCTATTCCATTACACGCTCTCGAATGTAAACCCTCCCGAACATTATCCCGGGGTATATATTTGGAATTGAACACAAAAGCACTGTTCTCCCCCATCAACATGAATACCCTCTATTACTAATACAGAGCATAAGAACAACCAATCCTATTCTTTAAGTGTTCTTTAGTGCATTTCTTACATTTAATTGGTAAATGCTTGTTACCTAAAATGTTTTATATACAGGGTATCTCGATGCCTTGTCCTTCAGTTCATGTGCCTTCTAGGGTCTTTCTAGCTTCACTAGCTTCACTTAACCTTCCTGTGAGTTTTGAAAAATATCCATCTTTGGACAATTGTTACAGCTTTTATTGTAAAGGTCTCGCAAACATCACCGATCCTTTAATTCTGATTGGAATTTTCTCTTGACATTTAACGAATTCCGTCTATAGCCCCTAAATACAGTCCCCCGAAATATAAGCACCCCCCCCCCCCCAGAATGGTCTTTGAACTGTTATAAGCACTGGACTCATATTCTGAATTCTATGGTATTGCAACAGACACCATGTGCGTTGTTCCAGTTACAACAACTTGGTGAGATTATGACAAGAAGAAGGAGAGTAATGAGAACTAGAAATTAAAACATCTGCATATTTGCTAACTAACAGCTAAAAGCTCCAGGGCTTTGAACACATTGGACAAAAGGACAGTCAGTCAGTTGTTAACATTCAACCATGTGAACATAAGAATGGCAAATGCAAGGGCAACGAGGTGAAATCCTCAACTCTTATGCAAGTAGCAGCCTGTTCCTTATTTCGAGTTTGCAATTGTGCAAGAAATATTTCTCTAACCAATTTTGCTGAGAAAAAAGAAATGTTCTTGCTTTGGATTTGTTACAAATCTCATTCTTTTTTTTCATGCTGGAAAATTTTGCGGATGAAACTCGAAAGTTAAATTTTGCTGCCACGTCCCATCACAAAATGTGCACTGACTTAAAAGAGATATTCCTGTATTGTGAACTTTGAATAAAATCAGGAAGAAATTTTTTAGACAAATAAACCCAATAACATTCAAGCCCAAGAAACTAAGTAAGGATTTGATGCAGAATTGTTTACACTGTGATTAACTAATGCACTTACTTTATATGTTCCTCGTGTTCTTTTTTGATTTCTTCGCAATCTTTAGCATGGAGATCGTAGACCTTAACAATATAACGGTACGCATAAGAAAAGCAGGTCTTGCATTGACTCCATAGCAAAAATAACAGCGATTGTAGACATGTAGATGTAAAACATTTAAGTGAGAGACGTATTCATTTTTGCTTTGTATGATAGAAACATAGGTAGCGGCAATCATCATTTTAGTTTTGATTTTTGGCTTAGTTACACGGATGCAGTAATTAATAAAGTAACGGCTGACAAGATGAATGTATCTCTTTAAAAATAACCTCAATTCACAGTGTCATTTCAAACTGCAAAGAGAAAAAGCCTAAATATAACCCTGCACAATCTAACGAAATACTGACAGAATATTCCCTGAAACAAATTAGCTGATATCCACATTTTCAGAGATTTGAGAGAGTCAACCTTCAATGAAAAAAATACCGCATTCTCAACTACTAATTGTTGGAAGGCATAATTCGGAAATGTAGTTCTCAGGCTCAAAAATGCTTCACGCAGCTGGTTGGGCAATTAGAGCTAAAGGAAAATCCATGGTAATATGATGTGGTGACATACTTGCTTCATCTCTAGTCGGTGACATACTTTTGTATCTTCAAGAGCAGCTGACAAATCATCGATTCTCGTTCTCAAGTCTTCTATAATCTGTCTACAGAAGAGACAAATATTTATAATTGCTACGTTTGTCGAGGCTTTTACAATTTATAAAGGCAAGATCTATTCACTACCTTGATATACTCGTATATTACTAGGCAGATCTTCTTGATATGAAAACTGCCGTTATAAAAATGAATCAAGCTTCTAAAAACCCGAAATTTTCCAAATAAACCACTTACAAAAACGAAGTAGCAAATTCCTTAAATTAAATATTTTCGAGACAGAATAGCGTTTTTTCTTTGAAAGTTGGTTGAAATACGTTTTCTCTATAAGCTTACCGATCGGTTGATAACTTTTCATTTCCGGATTTGAAGCTTGTTCTGAAATAAAGAAAATAACTAATTAAAAATTATATCTATTTTCAATGGATAATCAAACACTAAGATATAGATGACCAAGTCAAGAATGACTTTAGAATTCAGCAAGAGAAATCTCTAACGTGTGATTGGTCTTGACTATAACAAGAATGGCTTCAAAAAACAAACATTTCGAAAAATACTCAAGCTTTTCCTCAGACATTCTTCAGAATATAAAACTTCAGAACATAGATCGAAAACTCTGCGCTATGAAATATATATACCCAGTTGTGGATCGAATTAGGCCAATCAGAGACGTTAGCCCAATCAGTGGCGCTTACCTATTGGAAACATGATATGACCAAAATATGAATTTTTACGGAAATGAAAACTTTTGAGCTAGTTTTTCGTATCTCAAGATTCATCGCAGTTCCAACAGTCTTGACATTTATCCGCCAAACCAAAACTCATTTCCAAAGCTTAAAGAACATAATTTTTTATCCTTTCCAAGCCAAAATTAAAAATCTTCTCTAGCCTTAATCTCTTCGAATAATCCCAACAACAAACATTACCAAAAATACAGACACCAGCCTTATCGTCTGCCAGTAAAATCTTCTTTCGTAAAATTACCATTTTTACTTCTGTTATTCGTAAAATCAGGGATATTTAAAGATCAGTGATATGAGCTTTATAATTTCGAAAAAGAATCTCTATTTGGTTTAATACCTCGAATGATGTACCTTCGTTGTAACTACAGTGATGTATCAGAAAAAGATCACAAAATTCATACATCTTTACAACTTAATAGAGAAATGCATCGAAACTAAAGCTACTCGTTTGAATTCTTTTAACGCAAAGACGCTTGAACATATCAAACCCAAAAATAATTATTTAGTGACTTACAATGTGGTGTAGACCAAAATTCCAAATCTTAATGTTTTGGTTTAAAAACACACAAAGTGCAAATGAGATTTTGCGATGGCTTCAAGAAAATCTTAGAGTAAAAGATGGAATATTAAAAAGACAGTGTTTCGGTGAAAATCACAAGTTGGATAATGCAAATAATCTCAAGAATTTAGGAAAACAACAGTGTCTGCATATTACCTCCGCTCTCCTAGATTAGTCACCTGGAAAAAATAATTCAGTGTTAATGAAAGTAAAAATCTCCACAACAGACTTTATATTCTTTGATAGCATAGCATTTAGCAGCGTGCAAAATGTTTTTAATCCAGGTTGTTCTGTAGAGGATTTGAAACCATTGAAATTGTTGTATGGAGATGTTTAGGTGCGTTGAAGGTGAAGATGTTTAGGTGCTGTTTCTTCTTACAAGACTACTTAACAGATTTTCAAGATTAGAGTTGACTGCAAATAGATAAAACAGTAACGTAGAAAATGGGAAACACTAAGGTGTTGTAATCATTTAAAGCCTGATTACATGGTAAGATTTTGAAAACTCTAGCTACTTTCATGGGAGAGCAGAATCTCGCAACATCGGATTTGCTGGACTGATTTTAGGGAGTGGAGAGGGGTGTGGCATGTTTTCTGGAAATTTTTGCTCATCACATAGACTTTGTAAGATTCTGGATATTACACAAATCTGGTGCAACTAAACAACATTATCAGCATAATATGGAATGAAAGCAGTATTCAAAAGTAAAATTATATTTCATATTGTGCACAAAAAGATAAAATGAGTTTTGGATAACATAAGCAGCTAAATATGTAAGGCTTTCTCAAGACAAACGAAAAGCTCTTAGCACAAATGAGCTAGGTTTGTAGATATAGCATGTAGCGAAAGTGCCTCAACATTTTGCATAGCGTTGTATATCTATCGCAAGGTTTATTATCATTATCAAAAACTTATTTACAGAAGGCTGCTAAAAAGTAACTTATTTACAGCTAATTGAAGCCTAGGTTGCACGTATCCCCTCGCCCTAATCCAGCAAACTCTATCGCATGCCAGCTTCATTCGGATAGTTATACCACAATAACATTCAGGAAAGACCTAAACTACGATGCCTGCCAAAAGTCTTGGAACACTGACGTAAATTTCCAAGGTCAAAATCAATCATCCCCCTCTCCCCTACAGAACAATGTTGGTTTACTATCAAACAGGTTAGGATTTTAGGAAGCACTTTTTTGCGCTTCTTTTTTAATATTTCTCTAAATTATCAACATTGTTTTAGGGGGAAGGGGGCGGAAGTAGTAATTTTTTTCATGAAAGGAATGAAAGATATCAAATGCAGCGTAAATAGCCGGGTGTTCCAAGTACTTTTGACAGGCATTGTAAGCCCCTCTAAATGTGTAGCATTCGTTATATCCGTGGTAGTAGCAGTTCAATTTCCTACTCCAAAATTAATGTTGACCTCATCTTGCTTTTTGGAAATTGCTGTCAAGATAGATCCTTTTTGCTAGAAAAGTGGCACAAAAGGCGTGTTGCTATCTTGCAGCAAGCAATATTATTATCCTTGATTTTTCAAAAAAGTTTACAGAAGCAAGGTCCTTCGTTTTAAAGAAAATAACGTAAACATAGAACTTGCTTTCACGTTAAATCGGTATTTTGAAATGAACAAAGATTTTGAATTAATAAGCTGTCTTTTACAAACTGAAAGAAGTATTACGAGGAAAATTTTGGAATAAATTCTAGCTGTTTTTTATGCAGTGGATTTGACAACTAATTTCAAAACATTGATTTGTAAAACTTCCAGAAAAAGAAACTTCTAAATCCAAGAACAAATAATCATGTCACAAATCTTCCTCGGTGAAAACGTTTTAGCAGTTTTCTCTAAACAAGGTACACTACCGTTGGCCTGACAATGGACAGTACAGAAAATCTGACAGTGACAGGTCCGTTCTGTGGAGATTTCATGCTGAATATATGTATACATATGTATCTCTACTTGGCAACATGAAAAGTAAACGATTGGAAAATGGAACGTTCCATAGCTGTTATCAATATTTAACGGTAATAACATCGTGTGTACTATTTTGTAAAATTTTCCTTACTCGTTTAGGGGGTTCCGTAAGCTGTGAAGTGTCAATCTTTGCCAAAACACCATGACTTGTCTGTGAGATGACATACCCTGGACCAATCGTGACATTTTTTGTCTAAGAATGTAAAATTCACAAATTCGGTTAATCAGCTAGGTAATTGATAATTCGTATTACGTCAAAAGGACGTTATCCGGGAAGGAACTTTTCCAGGAGGAGCGTTTCCAGGAAAAACTTCTAAAGGAACTCTCAATATTGAAAAACTCTGCATCTTGCTTTATCCTTGTTTTCAATCTATGTTCAGACGTTTAACAGTAAATTTTCAGATAAATAAATTTCCTAGCAAAATATCTAGTACTTCATTCGATAAATTTGTTCACCTCCTAATTTGAAAAATTTGATTGTTTTAGCCATAAAAGCAGCTTAACTCTTTAAAAAAGCGTTCTTCTTTGATACATTTTTGCATGGTGGCGGTGGAATGACAGAGCCGTGTGGGGCTTAAACACATAAAATCCTTGATGTTCCTTTGGTAGTAAAATCTTGAAGAAATAAGAACTAAGCAGCACAATTTGTCTCAGTAATAATAAAATAATATAAAATAAGAAATAAGATAACAGATCTCTAGCATTTCAGATTTCGGTAACTTTTTTTAACAAGGTTTTGTGTCTGAAAATCATTAAAAAATAATTTTGATATTTGAAAATGTTTGAAAATGTTTTGAAATGTTTGAAGTCATCAAAGTGTTTGGAAATTATGTTATACAAAAATAAAGTTATTTTTCAAAGCTATAGATTGCTTCTTTCTTCTACTAGTTGATCATTTTACTTATACATTTCAAGATAACTAGCTTTTCAAATATTTTGGGGCTCTCTGGCATTGGGCTATTGGCCACTTATATCTGTAGCACAGTGGCTAGGGGGCAAGAAAGCAACTGTCTCCAAACAAGCACCCAATTTGCTGGCAAATTTAAGAAATTTCGCTATTTTATCAGGATTTTGTAGAGACAATTTAGCTGTAGCCTACCAAAAATACAGCTCCTACTGCACCCCTGAGTGCTACTAAAGTACCTAACATAATTATACTGTGAGTCTGTCACAGAACAACTCTTTCAGCCAAACTTCAATGACTAGAAAAAATGAGCAATGGTAAACAGACAACTTAATATCACATAAAATAGTTGTTTGAAGTCTTTGGTATTGAAGCAAGATTTTTAGACATGCCCATAAGTTACAGAATATTTAGCAATTGAAGGAAAACTATTGATTACTGTTCTGTCATAAAGTGCCATATGCCACATAGGCAAAGCTATGCCCAATTTGTGTATAGAATGGGATGGTTCTAAGTGGCTAATTCAAGATTTATGTTGATGTGATCATTAGGCAAATATTTAGCAATTTAAGTCAGCTTCTAATGATATAAGGTCATTAAAAACAAACCTTTGGTGGCTGAAACCTTTGCAGAACTTTTTTCATGTTCTCCTCTTTAAGATTTTTTTCAGTCAGAATTTTTCCTTTTCTGCTTCTAGACCTGGGAATTTCAAAAGCAAGGGAATGTTTACTGGGATGTACAATAAAAATACAAGCTGGCTTTTCAGAGAATCTAAAAAAATTTAATTAAGAAAATTACCATTTTAACAGTCTGTCATATAGTATTTGATGCCATATAGGCAGAGATCTACACTGTAATGCAATCATCATACAAATGAAAGCATGTATACCTCTGCCTATATGGCGACCAGGGCTTTTATGACAGTGTCCATTAAGAAGTATAGAGGCAAAACATCTGCAATGGGGATGCTTCTCCGCCTCAAACATAATTTCTTTACAGGTACAATAAGGAAGTTGCTCAGTATCATTAAACCAAGCAAAATTGTTCATTTGGCTAAAAATAATATCAAATACATACCCCATCTGTTTCCCTCTTCTACGAATTTGTCCATCCATTGGTATCCCAGCAGTTGAGCTGACAAAGAGAAATGCACATATCAGGCAGACCAAACCAGAACTTTTCAAATGACACAACCTCTTGAATCTTATTTGGCTATTTTGTGCAGAAATGCAGCCATGCTGTGCATTATTTCTCAGCATTGTTGTTATCCTTTATATTATGTCACTAATAAATGCAAAGATTTTAATGACAAACTAAATACAAAAATTAGATTATTCAATCAATTTCTCTTTGATGTGGTGAAGACACAGACAATATTCATGAAGTATTGAGCAAACAGATTAAGTAGCTCAGCTTTGCAGAATGCAAATTATTGAAGAAAGTAGCAACCTATAGTCAGATGTTTTACTGAAACCTTATATTCTATTGTCAGTGGTGTAGCTAGGGGGAGAGGCTGTAGGAGGGTGTGACAGCTACAAATACACTTACTGAGCAAAAGTATTGCACAGGCTGATACAGAAATGGTGGCACTGAAGCAAAATGTTTTAGCTAACTAAAATTCAAATGGCCACAGAAAGTTTAAAAAAGTCAGAAGATGACTTTATAGTTGGGAAATAATGGAAAATGTATTAAGGTTTGGTACTGGAAATAGCAAATGCATGAATATTCTTGTTTCTTGCCTATTTCTAAACAAAATCAGCATTTGCAAAAACATGTAAATTGAGCAATGATTATTGAAGTACCTGTAAAAAATTTGTAATAAAAAAGTTCATCTTTGCATCAATGTGCAAGATCTTATGCAAATTAACTCAGGGATACTTAGTTTATGCTTTGCTGTCTAGAACTGTTCATTCTCCTCACTGTTGTTGGAGAATATGCTAAACTTTTTGGTAGGAAAGTTTTGGGCCTAATGGCAGTGGCAGTTTTGTGATTTATTGCATCAGGATTCACTCAATTAAATGTGTCACGAATCGTCAAGCCCAACTTTCCTAACCATTTGCGGTGTTGGTAAGGGAACAAATAATGCTGCAAATTGTTTCAAACAACATTTCGCCTTCTCATTGATTGAAAAGACCAAAATTCCAGTGATAAAAAGTGCCTCAAAGACTGTGAAAAAGTGGGCATAATAAAATGATTTAAAATATGACACTTTTGACCAAACACAAGGTCAATAATGTCCAACTTGGCACTCCAATGACTAAATTTGATCATGCAAATGTTTTTCTGAATCTATCATGTCATGATTAACAGAACCTGTTAAAAAACCTTTTAATAAAGCTTTAGCTAGTCTTACAAAGGTTTCAAAGCAGTGAGACTGTCAGATAAAAAGTTCACTTTTTTACTTTTTAAAAAGTGAATTTCTTCAATATTCAAACCAAAAGTGTTACCAACAAAGTTGAAGTTTGGCTTGATTTGGTTTATAACTATAGAAAGACGTCCAATGGCTTCACAAAATTGGTTTTATTTTCGATCACCAATTATTTTAAATTTTTTGCTCACAAAAGTGTACTTTATGAGTTGGTCTGTAAATCTCTAGTTGTTCCAAAAAATCCTTGGTTTGTTGATAAACATCTTTGTTCGGTTGGTGAGATAGCACCAACAATTTTCCTTTATTGAGGTCTTTGTCTGTAAATTTTACAATTGATAATCCCCTATCACCCTATTTAGGTGGGCAAAGTTACACCATTGTATATTGGTTGACATGACTGGACAGACAATACAATCATATTTCTATCTGTTTTTTCTTAGTTAACCTAGCTAACCATACTTCAATACCAAAAAATCTTTCTTAACCATCTCAAATTTTGTTTTGATCTTCTGTCGGTATCTTAAAAATTGGCTAACTTTTGACATAAAAAAATTTCTTCACAAGTTTTGAAAAATGTTGTCATAAGTAAGGCACTACAGTCAGGATTTTATATGAATCTCTTTGATTTTCTAGAAAAGGCCGGCGTTAAGAGCACTTCTATGAAAAAGGCAGCAGGGGCGGTTGACCCCCACACCCCCACTCTCCGGCGTCCCTATTTTATTCCATTGCATTTGTCAATGTAACATCTATTATTCAGAAATAAAAAACAATGTTCAGAGCATGTAGTTTGTTGATATGCCAAGTTGCATCTCAAATCAGTTTCTTAGTAAATGACAGATATAATATTTGAAAAACTTACTGAGGTCTCTTTTCATAATACAATTCTTGCTTCAAGGCATTTGGAGACACTGTCCTGCACCTTCTTGCCAGCAATTCGACTACACCAGATAACGATTTTACTCCTGCTCCATCAAATAGCCAAAACGGTTGCACGGATTCTGGTCGAAGGCTCACTATTTGAAGGTCGTCCACATCGCTCACTGCCATTTTGTAATTTATGGTGTCAGCTTGTCTTTGTTGCTATGGCATTATCTCACATTCCAGTTCGATCTACGCTACGGTTCCATTTAATGGCCCTTTCCTTGTTTAAACTGGTCCAGAGCGACTATCTTTATCGGCAAAAACATTCTGAATTGACTATTAATCAAATCATACCCATGCAGGCGCGAAAAGTCATAAACAAACATCTAGGTTATCCAAAATGTTCACACTGAATGTTTCTGATTTGTGAAACGGCCTCTTTGTCATAGTGAGGCTGGTGGTTTATAACAAAAATTTGCCCAGAGCATAGTGCCCAGAGAAATGGGGAAGGTGGAAACGTAGTAGGTACACTCGTTTTTTTCGTGAGTGTGGGTTATCGTTTCAGTAGGTACACTCGTTTTTTTAATAAGAAACAAAGGTCGATGTTGAATACTCCAGTTTCTTAATGTTCTGGAAATTTCAATACACGATACTTAATTATGATATCATGAATGATGTTATGAAATGTTCGTGACCTTTTTCTTCACGTCAAGAGATTTTCTTCTGTTCTGACGCTGTATTTAGACGTGGGAAGTATATTTTTAGCCCTTGTGTCTTAATTTCTAGGCCATCAGGGTAATCATGTTCTTGGATTTTACAAAATTTTGTTGTTCTCAGTTTTACCACGTTAAGTAGTTTCTGCTTCGCATACTGAAGTGTTTTAATTTTTTCTGACTGTCCAGTACTCGTTTCGTATAGCCAGTTTCTTATAAGAAAAATGAGTGTAGTCAAGTAATATTTAGTGATATGTCATTAAAAAATTCCATTTAAAGGTATAAAAATCTGCGTTCTTGTCTATTTCAAACAGATTCATATAGCTGTTTATTCACGCTTCAAGGCTAAAATTTAACATAATCAAGCCTTACTTTTTAATCTTACTATCCATTTAGTTTACATAAACTAACTCCCGATGTCGATTTTTCTAATATAATGTAGATTGATTTTGCTCTTTTGATAACCTTGAATAAATAATACGTTTTGAATCCCTCTTTCGTTTAAAACAAAGATTGTAGAAATAAAAACTCTCATAATCGTTATATGAATTTCAATCTTAATAAGTAGGTATAACCCTTTTTATATGAATAAATGCATACAGTGTAACTAGCAGCAGTGTAACTAACAAGGCCTGCATATATTTGCATAAACATTTTGAGAGTTCTAATTATGATTATTTATACATAATAATTCTAATTCATCGAAGCAGAGAAGATACACGGATTAAAAATGACCTTAAATGTTCAAATATACAACTTGTGATAACAATGATTGAAAATTTTTGAAGATTTTTTTCAGTGCAAGTTCGCCAATGATAATTTTCAATCCAAAATCGCTTATTGCTGCATTTGGTAAGTGGCATCTACATTTTAGAAGTTGTGGCATTTTAAAGAAAGGATAAAGCTTTACCGACACAATAAATGATTTCGCACAAGCCATTTTCTATGGAGTAACTATGAATTAATTGTTCACAAAAAAACCGTGAGAAGCTATAAACTTTAAGTACTGTGCTTATTCGAATGGTAAAATGTCTTTAAATATGATTAATTGTATGTGAACACTTTGATATTGTAAACAACCAACACCATCACTTGATCATAAATAACGTCTTCATACTTGTGTCATTTTCATTGTGAATCCAGGCAGTGGCTACCACAAGATTCTGAAGGGACCAAATGGGAACGGTTAACCCCTTTAATAAGGCATTCAGCAGCAATTTGGCGACGGTTTTTTAATGCTGCATTGGCCAAGCTTCACACAACGATCGTTTACACTTGCAGTTCTTGAAGATGGTGACAAACTTGTACCTGTATCGCAGCCCAGCCGATTTTGTCGAATCACAATCCAACTTGATGACTCTGTATTCCTTTAAAAGTGGGGCGCAGAAAGAACACACTGCCGTTGTCTTTAAACTGTACCTGCGTCGTTTGGGATAGAAAAGAGATCGGCATAATCCATAACAGAAATTATTTTCAATCACCTTTGGTTGACATCCAGGAAGGTGGACGGTATAGTTGAAAGGTTTTGTGAAACACAAGTCGATTCCTCCACTTTGATCGGCAGTCGAAACATACATTGTAAACCATGTTAGGAATGTTATCAAACAAAAATCAATTTTCATGATGCAAGAAATTGATAACAGTCTCCACTTGCCAAAGTTTTGTATACCGATTTCTTGTTTGCCAATGTCTTATATGCGCTAGCTCTGAATGTACAAGCCTTAAATGCCTTGTATAACAACTAAGTATGATAACTAGATCCCGAAGTCCAGCCCAGGATTTGACCACTGCTAAAATTATCCACTTAACAGCCTTAATAGAGTTGACCAGTGAGCATTTTGCGAAGTCAAATGCTTTCTAATTACTTTGTGGGCAGACAAGCAATATAATTGCTACATTTTATTGCGTGCTTGCCATTACATTCCACATTGATTGCGCTGGGAAATCCAGTCTATTAGCCTGAAATTATTCTGATATGGCCTTTGAAATTACACTACGAGTAAGCTAATACATTTGATGCAGGGAAAAGGTCGAGTCATTAAGATACCTTGAAAGTGAGTAAGAGTGTAAAGTTTTTGGAATTTCGCTCATTGATGTAATCAAAAGCCTTTACACCTGCTTTTATTTAAATTTGAAGCCTCTTTCGAGTGAATTGGAAGCTTTGCCTACAGTTTCAACATTTTAACAAATGTATCATACAACTTATTATGCACATCTGCACGAGCTGGAGCCCCCCCCCCCAAAAAAACTATACTATAGTTCCTTTATAATGGTGTACCGAATGGGAAGCAGTGTAATGGGCAGCCCCCTCCCCTCTAATATGATTTTTGTTTTGACAACACTGGTTAAAATAAAAAATAGATGCCTAACTGAATTGTTGCTGCATATTGAGTCGATTCAATCAATATAGACACATTTTCTTCAAAGCCAATTCTAATCAACATTTCTTTCTGTGCCCTGAATATCAAGCAAAATATTTGATCATCCCTACCAACCGACTATATTTTCCCTGACTTGTGCAACTCTACTGAACTATTTTTATTTTAAGTGAAATATCAAAATAAACATTTTACTAAATTGAGAGTTATTTGTATAGAAATCGTCACATTAAACGCAAGCATTCCATGATTTGGTGTTGCAAGTCTCAAGTACTGTAGCAAAAGCTTCAATTATGAATGCTGAATCAAGCAGCCATCCCTATCTTTAGATAAATATTTGTCTTCTATTTTCAGGTGGAGCGCAAAAGGGTGCAAGGGAGCCATGGCTCCCGCACTTTAAGGTAAATTATAGAGTACCGAAGTGTGACATCATCAAAAATCTATTTTTAGAATTTTTTTTAAATTTGGCCCTATAATCTGAAAGAACGGCACAAAATGCCTCTAAATGTGCAAAATTAGCTAGATGTGTTATTCCAAATTGGGCGACATATGGCCAACAGAAGATTTGAAGTTTGCTAACCGATTTCTGTTATTCTGGCCTGGTTCATAAAGTTATGAACCAAGACCAAATTACAGAGGTTTGGTGGGGCAAGAGCCTGTGCTAATGTGGCCATATCTCAGCCAATTCGTAATGCCTTTAACTGATTTTGCATATTTAGAGGTATTTCATGACGCTCTTTTAGGTTCTGTGATAAAAATTCTAAAAATAGATATTTATGACGTCATCACTCCGGTACTCTATACTACTAACAATGGAATATCAATTCCACTCTTTGGCAATCCATCTTTTTAGCAAAAGGTACAAATTGTTTGCTTACAATCAGTGGTAACAATCAATGGTACCAGATAATTTAACGTTTTCATTGTGCTATTTGCCTCTGAGGAATGATTGTCTACATTAATAGTACGCCAGGGTGAAGCCTGCGTCGACGGGACGACGACTTTTGTTCTTCTACTTCCTCCAATTTTGCTTTTAAAATGCTGTTAACCTACTCTGGTGTATAGGACGGAACAATTCTAAATTGAACCTCTGGGATCCACATCGATAACTATGACTAAATTTAACTTGAATATTCAGTAAATGTTCAGGAAGCATAGGGCCTGATTGCCTTGTTAATGGCAGAATGTAAATGTTTTTGATACTCTGTTTTCACAAACATTTTGTAAGAAACTACAAAACAGGACGGACGTGCGTTACCATATAACTCAAATAAATCTTCAGAAGCAAAATCTATGGGTATTGATGTCATTGAGTTCGATGTTGAAAATCAATAATTTCTTATAAATCCCTGAACTTTGTTGACTTAGCTTCAGCAGAAATAACCTTTTAAAGATGGATTTAAGTGGATATGCTATAGTTTCTAAGCCCAATATCTATGCTGTTTGAAGAATTCCTAGAAATATTAGTAATTTCGGATAATTAGTATCAGATAAAGCAGCCAATTAGTACATGGGCGGATTAATTACATTTTTCTTAAACAACTCAATACAGCAAATACGGCACATACTGATGTGGGAAATATCTTCAGATGTTTGTCGAGTGAGTATTATAGGTTACAACCCCCCTGAATTAACGCTAAGCACATTAAATAGTGGTGCAAAATCTTTACTACCCGGGTGTGAACAGCTATTTCATGCACTCAGATGTATCTTAAATTTATTTAGGTAAAATGCAGGATCAAATGCAGGTTTCCGCATTTGAGCACTGGATCTTGTGGTTTCAATTGAGAATTTCCATTGCATAGATAAGTTTATTTCAAGTATAGCGAAAAGTTAGATACAAAAGATCCCGATATATACAAAAAACCCGATATAGAAACAATAGATAAGAGATTCGCACATTGTAGATATGTTTCAGATTTAATTATCAGACAAAAACCTTAAGATCTCTTTATCTTCCGGCTGCAGCTAAACTGTTGGATGAAACTTTGCAATAAAACTTTTCACGAAGACATGAAATAAAAAGTTATGACAGAAAAGCTTTATGTTGTAGCATTATGGATTCTAGCAACTTTAACGATTATAACAAGTCCCAATGAATGGCCATGAATCTATATACAAGCATTAATTTTCTTGAAATTTATCAACCATGCCTTGGTTCTAAATAATAAACATTTCAAGTCAAACAGAGATTTCCAAAACAGAATATTAAGGAAAGGAAAGGAAAAGAAAGAAAAGGAAAGGAAAAGAAAGTAAAAGAAAGGAAAAGAACGGAAAAAGAAATATTTATGAATCAGATGTAAAAGTATCAACAAATGATTTCATATTGCCATTAACGCATCTTCTTTTCGATTTATATGTTTATAACTCATGAATGCACGGTGCTTTTTGACTGCTTGGCAAATATCAGTGAATCAAATTCACTCGTCAAACCTGGCATTTCAACGCTATTGTGAACATCTTTTTTCCCTAAGGCATATATTTACAATCATCATTTAAGCTTTAAGGGCTAGAACCATGAGAATGAAGATTCAGTCCTTACAGAGGCTATACGGCGAAAGCAACGTCTACCAAAAGCAGTTTTGGGCATTTTGATTAATATAGTTTGGAACAGCATGATATTGTAAGGAGCAAGTTGTTGGATTCATCGAGTGGTTACTTATTAGCTTTAAACAAAGAGACATTGTTTATAAACTAAGTCGGAATTACTGTCATGCTGGTAATCTTTTCATCATTTGTCCTAACTTGGATTCAATTGTAATTATACTATTCTTATTTGAGGTTTTAGCCTTTGCATAATGTTTTATAATATATGTAGAACCTGCTGTGAACAGCTACTTCATGCACTCAGATGTATCTTAAATTTATTTAGGATAAAATGAAGGTTTCCGCACTTTCTTACACGCACTGGATCTTGTGGTTTCAATTAAGAATTTCCATTGCATAGATAAGTTTATTTCAAGTATAGCGAATAGTTAGACACAAAAGATCCCGATATATACAAAAAATCCGATATAGAAACAATAGATAAGAGATTCGCACATTGTAGATATGTTTCAGATTTAATTGTCAGACAAAAACCTTAAGATATCTTTAATTTACTAGCTCGTGAATAAAATACCAACAAAATGAAGGGCAAAAAGCTCCCTCAGAAATCATGCCCTAGACATCAGAAAATCAGTCATGAGGCTACGTTCCCACATCATCGAGAGCGAGTTGAGCCGTTGGTGCATCGGCGCAAATCGCTAAACCTACCACTGATTTAAACAGGAAGCGGTTACTTTGGTATTTTCCATAATAACCCCAAAATTTAATTGATAAAGGGAAGGGAATGGACAAGAAAAGACTCTTTTCCCCACTAAACAGCCGATGCACCAGTCCTACCTAATAGCATCCAAATAAATGCTAACAGCATAAAGGAATGCCTAAAGGTACGAGAAATTTTATTGAAGGTATCAAGAGAAAAGAGAAGGGGAGGGGGGCCGGGAAAATAAACATCACATAAAATCATCATTTATCTTCTGGCTGCAGCTAAACTGTTGGATGAAACTTTGCAATAAAACTTTTCACGAAAACATGAAATAAAAAGTTATGACAGAAAAGCTTTATGTTGTAGGATTATGGATTCTAGCAACTTTAACGATTATAACAAGTCTCAATGAATGGCCATGAATCTACTTACAAGCATTGATTCTCTTGAAATTTATCATCCATGCCTTGATAAATTTCAAGTCAATAAACATTTCAAGTCAAACAGAGATTTCCAGAAGAAAATATTAAGAAAAAGAAAAAAAAAGGAAAAGAAAGGAAAAGAAAGGAAAAGAAAGAAAAGGAAAGGAAAAGCAAACATTTAGTAAACTAAAGCTTTTCGTCTGACACTCTTCAGAGTTTAAAACGTCAGAACATAGATCTATGTTCTGACGTTTTAAACTCTGAAGAGTGTCAGACGAAAAGCTTTAGTTTACTAAATGTTTGCTTTTTTCAAAGCTATTTGAAAGGAAAAGAAAGTAAAAGAAAGGAAAAGAACGGAAAAAGAAATATTTATGAATCAGATGTAAAAGTATCAACAAATGATTTCATATTGCCATTAACGCATCTTCTTTTCGATTTATATGTTTATAACTCATGAATGCACGGTGCTTTTTGACTGCTTGGCAAATATCAGTGAATCAAATTCACTTGTCAAACCTGGCATTTCAATGCTATTGTGAACATCTTCTTTCCCTAAGGCATATATTTACAATCATCATTTAAGCTTTAAGGGCTAGAACCATGAGAATGAAGATTCAGTCCTTACAGAGGCTATACGGCGAAAGCAACGTCTACCAAAAGCAGTTTTGGGCATTTTGATTAATATCGTTTAGAACAGCATGATATTTTAAGGAGCAAGTTGTTGGATTCATCGAGTGGTTACTTATTAGCTTCAAACAAAGAGACATTGTTTATAAACTAAGTCGGAATTACTGTCATGCTGGTAATCTTTTCGTCATTTGTCCTAACTTGGATTCAAATGTAATTATACTGTTCTTATTTGAGGTTTTAGCCTTTGAATAATGTTTTATAATATATGTAGAAATCCACACAGCAGCATGGCTTTCATTAAAGTCATCATTTCATATGAAACCAACAAGCCACCTGTCCATTCAATATTAATGTGCCTGAGGGAAATTACGATGATGAACGTGGTTTGAGCATAAAAATTGATCTGCGAATAATTCAGCAACTTATCAACAGTCATCAGATAATTTATTTCAAATTCTTCATGTTCTTGTGCAGTATTTTTTTCAACTAAAGCAGCATGAATCTTTTTCTAGATTGGTGGTTTCTTCATCATAATCTACATTCATTGTAAAAAGTACTTGGAACACCCAGCTACATGCGTTGTGTTTTCTGAATACTTCTGCTTCCACATCCCATTCTCCCCTAAACAGTGTTGATGATTTAATTTAGAAAAATATCATAGAAGTCGCAGAAAAAATCGTACTTCCTAATCCTCTACGTCATTTTGTAGTAAACCAACATTGTTCAAAGGGGGGAAGGGAGATGATGGAATTTGCCCTTGAAAACTAATATTAGTTTACAAAGACTTTAGGCAGGCATTGTACTCAGTTAAAGATGTTGTTACACAGGGCTCATTCATCTCTCTTATTTTATTCGTCGTTTGTAATAACGATCTATGTGAGTTTACTTCTGTTAGTATCAACCCCTTTTCAAACTCTTCTTATTATCCTACGTAAAAATCAACAGCTTTGACTTTCTTTTCAGTGATTACTAAAAAAATACCATGTACCCGTATAGAATATAAGATTATTTTATCTTGGATGATTACTGGAATACGAACGGTGCACAATGCTGCAAAACATGAGCAAAATTTTCAATCTTATTTACCAGACAAGAGTGACAACTTTCATCCTGAATTTTACAATGCTAAATAAGAAACCTTGTAGAAATTATTCCATAACCAATACGACACCTATAATGTGTGCATTTGATAATCATAACTTTAATGAAATTTACTAATTCAAGCAATTGATAATGAACATCTTTCGATGTAAGAGATGTAAAAAGCACCCCATCTAAAAAGCAATATAAGCATAGCGATGGGATGTTTTTTTAACATTTGATATTAGTTTTATTATATTTTATGAATAACATAATTCTTTATCGATTTTAAAATCAATTATGTGGACCATATTTTAACAAAAATGGGGGGATTACCCTGCCCTTATACCATCTCTTGATGCCATCAATGACTGTTGAGTCTCGAAATGGCCTGTGTCGTTTAGGCTACGTTCACACTGCTCCGTATTCGTTTCGCTCCGTTTTCGTTGATGAAAACGCTGTCCGTTCACATTTATCCGTTTTCAAATGAATACTACTTGAGTACAGCATGGTCAAAAGAAATATTTTCTATTGACTATGAATACAGTAAGTGTTCACACTGCTCCATTAAAAACGCTGTTGGTGGCCTCATTTTTGAAAAGAGGCGTTCACAAATCCTCAACAAATTGGGGTCATTATGAATGAAATTAAATAAAAGCAAATTGTGAAAAAGTTTGTTGTAACAGCTACCAGTCCATTGCGAATTCAAGTTAGGTATTTTATTATTGATGATCGTATCAAGCTGAAGAGCTGGTTGTGAGTTACGAGTTTTTGCCTATTCAAGTTGTCTGTAACAACAAGCAGAATCTAACCATTGCCACTATTTTCAATCAATTTCTTTTTTGTTTTACAGTATATTTTTAGGACATAAAGGGACTATGTTTCAATGTAAACGCTTCATTGTCAAAGACTTGCTGACGTATTAATTAAACATTAAGGAAAAAGGCCGTGCAATTATCCCTTCATTTTACCTTTTAATAAAAAAGCTGCAAGGAAACTGCAGTCAATTAGCAATATCTTACGACGAGCAAATGTCTTTTCCAACTGAAGTTTCTCTTGAGAGTATCCGAACTACAGTGCTATTTCATCATAAATGCCAACCAGATTTAAAAATAATGCATTGTGAGTCAATTCTAGATTATTTATGATAAGATAATATCCTGCAGCATTATTTCCAAATGTTAAAATATCCCATGGTTTTACAGGAAAAATGGTTTTAAATAAAAACTTTTCTAACGGAGATACAAAGATACACCAGGAAAAGCATGAACATTTTTTGACCTACAATCCGTGCTAAAGTTATTTGAATCACCCTTTCACTATTTGAACCTCCCCAAAAATGTGGGTGGTAGAGTAAAATATCATACTGATCTGACAAGAATTTATTTAAGAATAGCAAAGCCCTTTACGCTGATCAAAACGAATTTGTTCAGAGTTGGGAAAGGGGTGCTGCTGCTGACAATGTGCACAAATTCAGTGTAGTGTAGCAAGGCTTTTTGCAGTGATTGTTTCTCAACACTAGGAAGAATTTTGACGCCAGAAAACAGATTATATCAGACAAAGCTCACGAATTTTATTCGGAGTGAATCTTGCCAACTCTGCCCCACAGGTATCTTGTTTCGAGCGATTTTTCATAAATCGAATCTAAGATTGAAATAAAAGACAGACCAAAATACTTTGAGTGTAGAACAACTGATGGCTGTAAAAAGTTTTTTGTACTCATTTCATAAGATATAGGCACTATTCAAATCATGAAAATATTAGGTCATGTACCTATTAATAAGATGTTTTAATATAGATACAGTGAGCAGCATGTTAAAAGTCACAAGCTTTAAGTAACGGCTATTGCATTTCTTAATCTTGAAAATAAACGGGCAATATCCGTCTACCTTGTATATTCAGACAAAGCCTTGGGATATGTGTAATAAAATATTGGAAGAGGCGTTGCATGTCCTCTTGAAACTTCTCGCTTCTACGAAATTGGAAACCACTGGTTTCGACGGCTTAGTTTCAATGTTTTGATGTTCCCTTATTTCAAACATCAGCTGATTATAGTTTTCTTAAGTAGAAATCATGATACATCTTTTATGATTCATCATCATAATTTATGGCTATAGATAGCTTGCACTGTGATCTGCATGAAGATACTCTTTGAGAATCCGCTGGGTCAGGTCAGTGTCTAGGATAGTGGTGAATGACTTAGCCTACTGCTGATAGAGCCAATGAAATGAATAATGTATCGAGATAAAGCAATGAATAAAGTGTGTCAGAGGAGGGTTTATCTTTGAGCTGCAGTTTGATGTATACGAGCACCAGCTTAACAAAGCAAATTAAAAATATATGAAGCATATCTTTTAAATAAATCCCGATACCTAGGGATGGCTTCATTATAAATTTCTCAACATCGCGTTGGCAATCAAAATTGCTCCAAATTTCACGCTTATTATGATTGTCGAGTGCGAGGTCAGATCCTGCTGCAGACTCCTTATACACGCTAATATCAATGCTCCCTTCTACTGGTGACCAGACAGACACTAGATTTAACTGGGAAATCAAACGAGCTGCAGCCGACAAATCAGTGCTCATTTGTGCTACATAAAAGCATTCAATAGCCTATCTTAATGGATGATAACAACTTCAATCAACGAAGAAGATATCACAATCCAAATATCGTCATTAGAAAAACACATTGCTAAAAGCACTTCTTGGTTGATGCGCCTGGAAGCATTATTCGTGTTCGATTTTGCTTTCGTAAGAAGCCAAGAATTTTTTGCAAGAGTATTTTGCAAGTCAAGGTCAAAATGTCAGCAAGAATTGAACTTATTCTGTTTACATTGAGGTATTTATTTCAAGTTTTTACTATATAGTGGACATGTATTTCTGCTATGATTTTCAGAAAATTATTTATATGATTGTAAGAATTTGGAATCAACTGCTGATCTGCCGGTATCTGCTTACCTTAAGTTGTTGCAAAATAAATACCTGTTTCTCAAAGCAATGAATTTGCATTGCTTAGCGATTTGCTTAGAGAGAAGCTTACCTGCCACCTAACAGCACTCAGAAACTATGTTTTTTATGAAAAACGACTGTACCTTCTTCCATTGTAATGAAACTATAGAAAAATATTTCATAAGTTTATCTTACAACTTTAACTGAAACATCAAAAATAAACAAAAATTACACCAAAAAAGGTTGAGTACAATGGCATTCACAAAACTCAGTAAAAAAAAGATGAGATACTTGTGTCAATTATTAAAAATATTTTTCTGGTGAGGAAAAGCATTGCAAAAAATTCTTACTGCAATTATAATTGGACAATATCTTAGACTTTAACATCGTCATAATTCTTTTATAACTTTGGAAAATGAGCCAGCTTGGAAAATGAGCTTATTGCCACTGCCTTTCGAGGGCATCCTTTTTAAAGTAATGCAATTGAGAAAGGTCTTTAGAAAACGACAAACTTTGTACGACAACATACAAAGTTTCAGTACCTTAATCATTGAATTTCGATTAACAACTGCAAGTATTTTCGAAAACAAATAGCTTTGTTGAAATATTTAATTTAATAAATGACCTTGACAAATCAGTCGTTAAGCATACAATGGGTCTCTAGGAGAAAAAATACCTGTGCCAAACTTTCAAGATCAATCTATCCCAACTTTGAAGACGAAGGCCGGCAAAATTCTAATGGAACTGAAATCGAAAACTGAAAGTCAGAAATTCTGTGCAACTTTATTGTTATGCTTGTTTTAGAGAAACAATTTTGCAGTTATTCATAGGTCGCAACACCTTGTGTCAGGATTTGGAAAGGAAAAACCCTCCCAATTGTCTGCAAAATAAACACAGTTAAAAGTTTCATACTAAGCTAGGACACAAAACTTGATCCTTGATTGTTACAAAGGAATATGTGGTAACAGCTTTGCTTTTAATCATCAACAGAAGCAAAGTTCACCAAAATTCTGCTTTGTCAAAGTACAAAGGTCCTAAGACAATCTTTTGAGCCCTAAGACAACAGGTAGAAGTATGTACTACATTAAAAAGTGGATTGAGGAACTGGGACGAGAGAAAAAATCATTGCTTTAATTTAAAATACATGAACCTTTTCAGCCACGGTTATATTGTTGCAACTCATCTACTTTGAGCCTCTGAAGCAACTTTTTCGATCGACATCCAAGAATCAGTGCAAATATGAATTAGTTAGCATGTGTACGCCACAGAAATAGACAGGTTGTCATCTTCAAATGCTTTTTCGTACTCTGTTGAAAAACGCTTTAACGTCACAATTGAAAGTTTGTTAATAAATGTTGTCTGGTGTCCATTTGAAGGGTTATCAATTCAAAAAGAGTAAAGGTAAGGCAGATCATTGTTTAGTCTCTTCACTCAACATCACGCTACATGTTACAGTCACAAAATAGATTGACCCAAACAAGTCAAACTATTCAATTTTGCTACGTTTAAAGTCAAACATGCCTTATGCCATTTGAGGCGATTATAGCCGGAATCTTTTAGATTGAAATTAAGGGAAAATGGAACCTTGTTGTGAGCAATTGAGACTTTCTTGTTCCATTTTCCTTCTGATGCGTGTTTTTGCTTATTTTCTGAGTTTGTTTACGCTTTCACTTCTGTTGATCCTCCTGTTTACATCGACGTAGTAGTAGTATCCGACCCCCATTGAATTGTTTGGATGCGTAATTCTAACTCCAGTCAATTGACAACAAGTACCTGTTGCGTAACATCTAGGGTTCTATGAATGATTCATCAAGCCAACTGTGTTTTCCTATAAGCCAACCAGAATCAAATAGTATCATAGTGTTGTAAAGCGAATGCATCAAGACATGTGACAAGAAATTGAGTAGTATGAGTAAGAATCACTGCTGGAAATAATACAATCACCCGTGAGATTCAAGTTTGTACAGAATGAAAAACAGAAATGAAAAAATGCAAAGATACTGATTACCTTACTGCTTTCTGTGGCAATGAATCACTCTGTCTGGCATTTGGTTTCAAAAATAATACCAACATACAAGCAAGCCAACAATCCGAAAAATGATACCTTTAAATAAATTGAAATTACAATAAATTACAATAAATTGAAAAAAAAGTTTTTAGCCTCTTATCAAATCGATCAGACACTCAATAGAGAATTTCTGGAGATATTCCTAACATCAAATATAACGTCGTCTAGGGGCCGGACAAAGCCCCCAATTTGGTTTGATTCTACCGCACAAAAAGGTCCTTTATTGATCTTATGTAGCTTCAGGAAAGTTCTGGTGTTTCGATCTGGCCCTGTTTCAGAAACCGTCCTAATGCCACAGCAGCTATGACACTAATCTTAATCTGGCCCTGGTCCATCATAGAGACAAAAGTCTCCAGCTTTTGAATTAAGCGGTGTCCAGCTTTATGAATCCCAACTGTCCCAACTGATTTCCTGAATCCTAGAGCTATGCCACCTGGATTTGCATTGCAAAGTTAACCAAATGAAATTAAGTCAAATTATCATCCAAATTTTTAGGGTACTGTGAAAACTTTCGGCACAGTTAGTCACTCTAGGAAAAATGAATAGAAAAGCAACGTGAGGTTGCTTCTGTTGCGAGGACCCTTTGCAAGCCTGTATGAAATTGTGAAAATTACATATGTAGGCAGTGGTAGTGGTAATAAGTCATTAGGAAAAGATACTAAATTATGTCATTACAGTAGCTTCATCCTTCGAGAGTGGAAAAAGCATAAGCTTCTTAAGTTGAGATTAGATGCGGAGCTCCTTTAAAAGTGGGGCCTATGGTTTTTTCAAAAAGACTAAAAATCGCTCGCAAAAAATATGAAGACGTGTTGAGATACTAAATATACTCTTTTAAATTAATTATTCACACCGTTTTCGCAAAAAAAACATTAAAAAATGGAGGGGTTTGACATTCGGTGTTCATACATTGTGTGTTGTTATGAAGGAACAAAAGCGTTGCAAGATAACGCAATACACCTTGATAGGTTGGTCATTTTTGCTAAGCGTAAAAGTGTATACCAGATGTGTTGAACTATCTTGCTGCGCAAGGGCTGGGTTCACAGCCATGTTTCATGTTAATTCTATCAATATTTTGTTTTTTTGTTTTTAGCATACTTTTCAGAGTATCTAAAGCGGTTTATGTTGCAAACCCGATACCTCCCCTGGAACTGAAGAGGTGTGGATACTTGACATACACAATCCCAGCAAATACTTTCAACGATCAGACTGATGGTGACACACGTCACCTTACCCTGACCATGAGGAATTTAACAGGGGAAGTTCTCAATGTTAACTGGTTGTCATTTTCTTCTGAGAATCAAACACTGACTGCCGTATTAACCAACAGTCACTTTCGTGGAGCGAGGCAGTCCCAAAAGTTCTATTTTCACCTTTATGCAACAACAAGAAGGGGTGAATCAGCTTTTGCTACAATTGAGCTGAATTTAATGGAGCCTTCGCAGAACACTACTGTTGCATTTCTTGTGAACTTTGCATGGATAGGTGAAAATAAACCGCCCATCCCAGTTATTCTTCGTATCTTTGCCGACAAATTTACAGCCTATGTGCAGGAAAGTGTAAACAATATACGTTTCACGCATGTTGTCCAAGACAGCGTTGGAGTAAGCATTGGGATTTCGAACTGCACAACAGGTAAAGAGGCATGCAATAGTGAAAGTGTTCAGGCCATCAAGAGTAAGCTTTACGACGATAAGGGTACCCAACCCCAATTTCGACAAGCTATGGCGCCAGAAATGTACATCTCGTACATTCAGCTATCACTGTCTGCCGTATGTCAGCCTCCCGAGCCACCAAGAGTTCTCAAGCCGTATCCAGTTATAACTCTAAATCCGTGTTCCGTGATCTTTCACAAAATTCCCTACGATGTATTCTATGATGAAGTAGATGGATACAATCTACAATTAGTCATTCAGACTATCGATGGGAAGGCAACAGATATAGCGAAGAGTTGGCTGGCCGTAAACGGTGGAGAAAATGTTCTTTATGGTGTTGTGACCGATAAAGCAATAAGGGAAGAGCCAGAAAGAGGGTACAACGTTACAATCAGAGCCTACGACTCACATTATCTGTGGGCAGAAACTTCTATGATTGTCAAGATAGCTAAGAGATCTATCCAACGGTACTATCAGTACACACTGCACCTTTCTCTGATTGGAAACGAGTATCTTGCGCCCATCATAGAACTAAACACTATCGTTCATTCTATGAATCTGTTCCTTAAGGCAAACGCTTCAAACCTGATGTCGTACAATGTCATTAACAGCAAAGACTTTACGTTGCGTTCCAGTATATGCACACTGCCATTAAAATGTGACAACTCCTCTTTCACCGCATTCTGGAAGCAGTTGGTAACACCTGAAGGCACGCCGAAGTCTGAATTAAAAGCAATGCTATCCGCACGCTATACTATTCGGGCTGTTACAGCTTTTATCGACCCGATTTGTCTGCAAGAACTTGATCCACCTGCACCTTCAATAAATCCGTGGATAGTTCCGATCACACAATGTGGAGGGTTCCAAACAAAGGTTCCTGCCGATATGTTCTACGATAAGCAAGATGGAAACACGCGAAATTTAAAGCTACAGTTATTTACTAGCGACAACAAACACATATCGGAAAACAGTTGGGTACAATTGAATGTGTCTGCTCAGGTAAGATTCATGATTATTGTTGCAGAAATCATCTTCATACGCAAACCTATTCTTTAAATTAGCTTGAAGTTTAATTTCTGGTGCCCTACGAAGAGTCGGCAATCTGTTAGCTCATCAGAAGATGTTAGGTTAAAAGTTAACTCCCTAGAGTCCGATTGAAGCTAATCGCTCATGCCTTGTCTTAGATCAAGAGGAAACTAAAAGGCATTTAGTCAAGGAATATAGACCTTCTCTCTAGGGGTCATTTGCTTTCGGCGTGATCGTTGTAGTTTCATGTGATATCGGCATCTGTTGTTGATAACTTGCTGGGAAGCTTTTTGTTAATCAGTACGAGGCAACATCATGTGACCAGTGTCAGGCCCACCATTAGCATTGCAGCAGGAACATCATGACTCAGCCTATTTGGGTATACCCTCTTCTTTTATCATGTCTATATACCTCTACAATATACAATGACTTCTAAACCTCAGTCATTAACATTTAACAACTTTTATGTTGATGAGATACTTACACTTTTCCGACAAAATCTTACTGAAATTCGTAGCTATCAAGATTACTCCAAATTTTATAGCACACGATTGCTGTTTTGTTCTTATTTTAGACGCTGTACGGCCTACCGACGCAAGAGGATATTGATGCGTACAAAAGTGCAAGTCAGCAGTTTTACAAGTTAGTTGCTACCGACAGAAGCGGAATGAACGCATCTTTGCAGCTTCGGTTTGCCTTTCAAGAAGCACCACCATCTACATACACTTACAAAATAGCATACATGCAATCAGGATTCCAAAACAACTTAGCAGAATTATACTTATTCAGATCCAAGCTGTTGAACTATCTTGGGTATGGTTTGCGCTCAAGTGTGGGCGTGAAGAAAATTGTGTGGCAAGGCTCAACAAGTCGACGCATTGATTACATAAACTGTTCTAGTTTGTTTGATCCATGCAACGTAAGTCAAGTTGAGCGAGTTAACTCGCGACTTTTCACTGGTTCATTTGCGTCGAGTGATTTTAAAAGGGCAATGCAGCCAGAATTCTCGATACTATTTCTTGGGGTGGAAAACACAAGTGACTGCCATGCTAACACGCCACCAAGAGTACTTCATCCTGTTCAAACAATTATGGTATCCGTTTGTGGAATCTTAAAATACATATTGCCGGCACACGTGTTTTATGATAAAGAAGATGGTTATACTAAAGATCTAGCACTGAGTATTGCAGACAGCACCAACAAAACGTTGAGCAAAACCTCATGGCTGCAACTGAATCGTACTGCACTTGCAATAACATTTGCAGCAACAGTTTTACTCGCCGAAACCAAGGAAAGACAAAGATTCATACTTACTGCTACAGATAGGCATGGTCTGAGAGCATCAACGCATATCTATACAAGCATCAATGGCCCTCTTCAAGTGTTAAAAGACTGTCAGATCAAGGTTAAATTTCAAACTGAAGGATCTCTCAGTGGGATGGACGATGTATATCTAACAGAACGAATCGTATTTTCGATGCAGTCCTATTTTCAGTTGAAGTCTGCAAGTGAGATAGGCCTCGTTTCTGTTGTAAGGGAGAGTGCATCCTTGATAACAATAGCGTGGAGCTACTGCTCGTCTACATATATGCCTTACACAAAATCTTATCTGCAACATCAGGTGGTGAATAATAATGTAGACTTTAAAGGACTTTCATTTATCCTTTTAAAAGTGTTCGTGCCGGGCACTTTCCTTATCCATCCTGGTTTCAAATCAGCATTTCAGGGATTAACTGTCCTTTCTGTTATGAGGATTTTCACAGGAAAATGCTCCAGTTTTCCACCGATAATCGGCCTCAATAGAAGTGGCTTGGTTTTCAACGTAACGGACTGCGGAAATACCAAGATTCCAGTTGGCAAGAACTGGTTTTACGACCTTGAAGATGGCGATGCTCACCAACTTACTTTAAAGTTTCTTAACAAAAACCATAAAGAAATAACGGATCCTGAGAATTGGATAAATCTCGACAAGAGTTCAAACAACATCTTGCTATCGATCACGGATAAAGAGCGGAAGCAGGGAATCTCGAAAGAAACATTTTACCTGGTAGCCACTGATTCCTCTGGGCTATCAACAACACAAACACTAACTATAAACATCAAGAAGGCGATGCAACAAGAACCAAAGTTTGAAATTCATTTTTATTTCATAAACAACGGCTTTAAAAGTTATCTGAATGACTCTGTATATCTATCGGAAAAAATCGCCGAAGCTTTCTCTTTAAGCAGCGGCCAAGATGTGCTTATCAAGTCTTATCGAGAAGACAATGGTTATGTGCACTCGTCCATACTCACATGGTCCTCTTGCTACCAAACCTCTTGCTCCTCAAGCACTCTCCAGCAGATGAAGAATTATCTACAATCAGGAACACTTTTCAATAACTTAAAAAGTCGATTCTTGCCCAGTTTTGATCTTCAGAGAGCCTCATTTTATCAAAGCTGTAGTGGCACAACTACCCCTCCGACATCACAGACCACTAAACTTACCTTCAATGTAAATATGTGTGGTGTGTCTGTTTTAAAATTGCCATCTACGCTCTTCTCTGACTCATCGGAGGGACTCATAAGAAACTTGAATGTCTATCTGTTGGACGAGTCAAAGAAATACGTCACAGCATCTTCCTGGATACAGCTTAATGTTGCAACACTTCAGTTGTATGCGATACCAACTTTTGAGGCACAGCTTCACAACAAAGTCGCAAAGCTTCATATATCAGGTGTAAATAGTCAGAATTTAAGTAGAACAGTGCCAGTTGATGTTAAAGTTTCTGAGGAGCCATACACAAACGACTGCCCCATTACAATCGTATTTAAGCGAAAATACGGGAAAATCAATTTTGTCGATTTGGGTATCCTCTATCATTTAATGCGCGTCATAAGCAACTTCTACAATGATAATCAAGTCAAAATTAAAGTACTTCAGTACAAAAAACTTACATCTGAAACATACTCTTTGAAATACAGCAACTGCTCGTTTACATTCTCGTCTAAAGAGGAGGCAAAGAAAGGTTACAGTGCGTCATTCCGGAGTACAATCAATAACATATTCTCCAAGATAGTTAACAGAGATGGATCTGTAAACAGTGCCTTCTCAAAGTTTATGTCCACTTTCTTCGAAATCATTAACATCAAGATAAGCTACGAATGCATCGAACACCCACCATATCCTACAATTGGGGTTTTGCATAGAACCTACGCTCAGACGTGCAGAGAGTTCAGGGATTTCCATACAAAAGCAATGTTCAACGATGCTAGAGATGGAACAAATCTCAAATATTCTCTAACGTATTCCTCTGGTGAGCCAATATCTCCAAACGAATGGATAACATTTGACGAGAAGCAAATGCAGGTTTATGGTATGGTGACAGAGGAAGTAAAAAAGCGTGCTCCTTTTTTAGGATATGAGTATCGCATTGTTGCCACTGATTCATCTGGGAGGTCTGCAAACATAACGTATCTGATTAAGATTGCATCGGCTTTACCTCATCTGCCAATCAAGCTTGATATGGCATATGAATCAAATTTTAATGAAACTACTCCTACTGCTACCGTTCTGACTAGCATGTCCAGAAAAATCGCAGGGTATCTTTACGGGACAACGAGAGGAGATGACGTCATGATTACATCGCATACGGCAGGCAAAAGCATTACTTTTGGCTTGTGCAGCCTTGGATGCAGTCAACTGCACTATGTCAAGGTGGCAACAAAACTGCAAGCAATTATTTATAGTTCAGAACCAGCAACCCAGTTCATATCTGCTGCGTCTGGGACATTTGTTCCAAAGAACATTTACATGGATGGTGTTTCATGCCTGCCATCTTCCAGCGTGACAATCGTAACAACGCGCGTCGTCGTACTTAACTGGCAGAATGTCTGCGGTTTTGTTGACTACAAAATACCAGACGATACGTTCAATGACAACGCTGGGCGGACAACCAAGGACTTCTTTCTCTCGATGTACTATCAAGGTGACACTCTATCATCTTCATCTGCCTATCACTTTGATGCTGGCTATCACTCATTCTACGGACTGGTGGTTGCATCAACAACCATAGGCAAACGCATTTATGATTTACATGCAAAGCATCCCGAGTCTGGACATACAGCCTTTACATCATTCACGCTAAACATTCAGGATTTTGACAAGTTTCGAACGTCATCAAAAAGCCTCTGTGTAGTTACTGCTACTTTTACGACGCACTTCAATCCTGTGTACAGTGATTTCTACATCATTAAAAAATTCATGAGCAAACTGGCAGGATATTTGAAATCAACTGTGCAAGAAATCCAGATCATCTCGTACAGTCGTGAACAGCAATATCCGGTTAAAATGTCCGTTTCCTTTGCAAACTGCCAGTGGTATTCATGGATCAGCGCTGCCTCTAATTCAGAAATGCTGCAGCGATATACCAACTCGAGAAGTGAAACACTACAAAAATGTTTTGAAAGCATCAACCAACAAACTGCTTTCAGCGCTTCCTTCTTGCAAGCAATGATGCCTGATTTTCAACTAATTAAAGTGTCATCAAACGAATGGTGCAAAAGATCTCCAAATAAACCACCAACTGTTAACATGACAGTAATAAGGATAATTGTTCGACCATGTACGACGTTTTTAAAGCAAATTCCTGAAAATGCCTTCGTCGATGAAGATGGGAATACAAAAAGCCTCTCCTTGAAACTGTATCATGAGGATGGCACTTTTCTCACAGCATCTGATTGGGTATCCTTCAACACTGTCACACAAGCTGTTTATGGGACACCTGGCAGACAAGCACAGTCCTCCAACAATGGTGTTTATCAATACACACTCCAAGCCACTGACAAGTATGGCCTAAGTGCGAACAGTACAGTTTCGATTCAAATATCCGGTTCTGCCCCGGGAAATGAAAATCCTAAGATACTTTTAGAAAACTACAAGGTGACGCTAGGCAAGTGTGGCATCTACCGCCGAGCCTTGCCGGTGAATTTTGCAACTGACAAGGAGGATGGAACGATGCAGAATTTACGTGTTGAGTTAAAGATGATGGATGGTAGCAGTTTGCCACGCAATTCTTGGGTACAGTTTGATAGAAAAACCTTTGAAATATATTCATTAGCCGAAAGTGGATCAAGCAAAAGCGCATACTACAATGTGATTGTAAGTGATAGTTGTGGCGGAACTGCAACAACGCAGATCCAGATTTCAACCGAATCGACGCAAGGGTCGTACTACAGCCATCTTTTCGAATTCCAAAGCTTGTTGGGAAGCAACGCTACATACTTGGACATCCAAATTAAATTCTTGGAGCTACTTTCGAAGTATTTCGGTCAGCATTCAGAACAATACAGGAGAACAGTATTTGTCAAGAAAAGTAGCTCTGAAGTTTATGAATTCGGGTTTTCTAACTGCTCAACTGGTGAACTTGTATGTCAAATCACTGACAGACAATACAATACGAAGCAAACGATCTTTAAGGGATCGGTTGGCAATACGAACAGCTTTGCAACATTCATCTCAAGCTCATTTCGCATCACATCATATCAGAACAGCAGCAAATATAAAATAGACTTGCCACCTAACAACAGCTCGTCAGCCATGACTGACATTGTGGTTGAGTCGTGTGGAGGCTATTCACGTGATATTTCCCGCAATTACTTCGAAGATAGAGAATCTCCAGGAAATGTTCGTTATGCAATGACGTTGACAAATGGAGCAGCTGTGCCATTAGATAACCCGTTCCAGATTCAAGGCAATTTCCTTCAAATCATTCCAATGGGATCAACGAGCAACGGACAGTATCAAGTTAGAATCACTGCATTTGATCGATGCAATCAAACGTCCTACAGGGATTTCAAAATTACAATTAGCATCCCAAATAGTGTACCAGGCTATCAGATTCAATTCGAGGCAACTGTGAATACAAATTTGCCGGCTGTGTATTACATTTCACAATTCAAAGGAAGCCTGTACAGTCAGATAGCAAACCAAAATTACCGTATCGCCATTTCAAGCTATTCAAAGGTTGGGAGTAGCTTGAAAATCAAATGGTCGAGTTGTAATGAAATTCATTACAGATGCAATAAGACAGATATCACTTACCTTCATTTAAAGCTGTTCACATCAACAAATATCACAGATCAAAACTTGGTTTCAAGGCTGCAAACCAATTTCAGCAATCCACGATTGACAGAATATTATAAGAATTGCAACTTTTCTTCTCCTGAGCCACCCGTCAGTCGCCAGCCAGTTGAGATTTCTGTCGACTTATGCAGGAGATTCGAATTCAGGATTCCAGTTGATACTTTTCACGATCCGGAGGACGGAAGCACGAGGAACTTGCACCTCTCAATGCTAACTACAAATAATTTACGTATACCTGAAGATCACTGGCTACAGTTTAATAGAACAATGCAACAGGTCTATGGCTACCCCCGGTATCCTTCTAAATCAGCGTTTCAAAGTACATATGAGTATATTCTTGTTGCGAAGGACATTCAAGGAAATCAAGCCTCAAGCCCAGTTACTGCTTCAATAAGAGGCAGCACTGAAATCACATACAAACTCACAATGAATGGACGTTTAGCTGCAAACTACCATAAGTCGAACATTGATATTGAAATCATGCTTATCCAAAGAATTGCTCAATTTTTCAGTGACTCTGCAATCAACGACATCTCATTTATACAAGCAGGAAACACTTTCACTTTCTCTTGGAGTTTCTGTAGAATGCAAACAACCATTTGCAACTGCTTCTACATAAAACATGTAGAAAATCGTTTGGCCAATATCCAGGAGTTTAGACAAACTATAGGGCTAGGATTCACAGTCGAGAAAGTTATGTACATGAGATATGGTGTATGTAACAAGACGAGCACACCGCAAATTTTAATGAAAAGAGGGAACATGAATTTACAGGGTGGTCAGTTTTTCAGCAGCTACATCCACAATAACCAATACTATGACCTTGAAGATGGGTATACAAAGAATCTAACAGTATTCATCACAGACAGTCAAAATAGAGTTGTAACATCCAGCCATTGGATCCGAGTTGAGCAACAATATATTTGCGGCCTAGTCCTTCTGTCCCAACTTCAAGATTCCGAGTGGACAAATTCAAACAAGAGGTATGATATTGTTGTTCGTGATGCCTGCGGAAAGACAGTAAGAGATTCATTCTCCGTAGTAATGAGTTCTCATCAGGAATATCTCAGCTATACAATACGAATGTACCTTGCAAATTCATATCAGTCCATAAAAGCCAATTGTACGAAAATTCAACGATTTGTAGCGCTTGTTTCCAGCTACCTCAATATCAATACTTCTGATGTTTTCATTCAGAACATGTATGTTTATAACACGACTGCAAATTATACATCTTCTCTCAACAATTACAACAATTACACTGTTATCGTTTGGGGAACGAGAAATCTCACAGTTAAGAACTGCAAAAATGAAACTGTCCAATCATTTCGTGAAAGTTTCATCTACCAAAATGGCAGCATAAACAAAGCATTTTACCAGTATATGAAGAGCGATTTCGATGTAGTAAAAGTCGATGAAGATTATTCCTCTTGCTCAAATGGCACATTTGTTCCTCTTATTGTATTTCCAAAGTCTTCTGATTTTGATTTCCCTTTCTGGATTCTCATCCTGCTTTTGATCCTTGCAATTCTGATCTTGCTCTGCTGGTGTTGTTGGATATGCATACCTCGGTGCTGTGCAGGGTGCTGCGTTGGATGTGTAGAGAAACACTGTGTTTGCTGCAGAACGTTATGTGGAAAGTGCTGCATTCCTGGTGGGAAGTACGCATCACTTGACGAAGAAGTGTTGGTACCCGATGATGTTGAGCAAGGTGTTCTTAGCAATGCCAGGACAGTCCCTGAAGCTACTGAAGATAAGTTTGGAATGGAAGCTGCACCTGATGACGGAGACAGTGGTGTAATGGCTAATTCTGGATCAGAACCAGGTATGTATGCTATGGAATGGATATGACAGCATTCTTGATTGGCGGTACATTTCAAGAGAGATATAAGTACATGGAAACAGTAAATGCTGGTTTTATAGCTTGCAATGTGAAACTACTCAAAACAGTCAAACAACTAGGGGAAAATGTTATTCACAAAGCTTTTAGCCATTATTAAGGTTGAAAAGAGCCAATCATTCATAACATGGCTTAAAATGTATGACAGATAGATACATTTTTTTCATCTAGTGCTGGGATAAAATGCCTAAGGTCTCCCGTGAAAATGATCTCTGTCATTCCCGAGTGCGTTGTTTCTTCAGAGAGTTCATGAGCTTTTCTAACATTGATTATTTGTATATAGACTCTCTTCCATCAAAAATCGAAGAAGATGAGGCAAAAATGGAGCAGGAAGCAATGCCGATTTATTACACTGCACCAGACTACTTTACTACGCAAGGAGCATCCACCAACAGCATAGATGACAGTTTTGAGGAGGAGGCACAAGCACAAGGAAGTGCCCCTCTTCCAGCTGATGAAGAGCCAGTAAGCAGTGGATTGGCTCCAATGACAAATGACATTGATGACAATCTTGACGAGGAGGCACCAGCACAAGGAAGTGCCCCTCTCCCAGCTGATGAAGAGCCAGTAAGCAGCGGAGTGGCGCCAATGCCTTTTGAAGAGCCTCGGGTCAGTATGAAAGGCGTCAAGTTTCTGGATAGAGCAAGAGAATCACAATAACCTAGCTAATTGATGTCAATTAAGCACAGATTAGGTGCATTGCCCCTTGAAAACCATGCCAATAATGAACTCGTATAATGAAAAAAGTACTTAGCAGTACTTATTTCAATTTTTGCCAAGGGGCTCAAGCCAGCCCTTGACGATATTTAATGAGAAACTCTATGATTTCCTCCAATGTGCAGACAAAATAGATCAAATTTGTGTCCATTAACTGAGCAGAAAGCAGGCGTGCTAGAAAATTTACCCTCACACACGTTCGTAAAAATGAAAACTAACCAGATAACTAATTATCTGTCTGTTTAGTGAATTGATTGCTAAAATGTCATCCATGTAAGTTATCAATGTGGCATATGAATCTACATGCAGTCGTTTATTGACTAATTAGGCCTTCAAAATGGATTTCACTGTCACAAATACCTCGCCATTCCTGCGTCTTTTGGTCCAGGGATCCTTAGGCACAAGCTGGCATTTTCTTTTGACATATCTGTAAACTTAACCGAATGACCAATTTTATTTACAGGAAGAGCCAACAACTATGCCATCAGAAGACGAGTCGAGTATATCATCAACAAGGAATTTGATCAGTGAAGAAATTATGTCTGCAAGTGACTTGCCGAGCACACAACAAAGCTCGCTATCAGAGGAATCTTATAGTAGATTTTCTGAATCAGGAAACGAGGCAACTTTTGCTAGAGAGAATGGCCTGTCTTTACCTACAGTACCAAATGTATATTCAGAACCCAATGCAGAGGCACGAGAGGTTAGAAGATCCTCAGTTATGACAAGCCATTCAGAAAACTCTGCAGAGAGAAGATTTTCTGAGGGTGCAAGGGAGGCAGCAGAAGGTAAGAAAATTTTGTGTGAACTCGCTACAACTTTTACCAGGGCTGTCCGGAGCCGGGTGATGTAGTCCCTTCTCCCAGCCAGAAATTGCTACAGGAATTATGTTTCCTTAACAACAGTGTATGGATCTTTTTTCATTGTTACATGCACCATCATAGGATTCCCCTCGAAGAGTTGAAACACAGAATGAAGACGTTCTTGTCACGTTTTTTCTATCTCGGAAAAACTCGCTTTTTTACTAAAATATCAGTTTACTAGATAAAGATTAAAAACTAAGAAAGATTAAGAGTTCATACATTCAATTATACTTTAAAAGAAAACTACGGAAAATAAATTGTCAAATTACATTAATAGAGGTTATTTCTGTTACAGTATGAATTTCTTTCCGATGACACTATTAACAAAGGAAGATGTCGCGAATATAGGTACCTGATGGCTCAAACACTGATTTCATGAATATTCTTGCGCAATTATAGCACTCGTTTCAACAGAACACGAATAAACCATATAATTACACAAAGAGAAAAGAAGGAGAAGCATGTAGCAATTTTCCATTTGACCTTTTGGCTATCAATCTCCTGCTTTCACCAATGCTAGTTCTGCAAGAGCCAACTTTTGATTAACTGGCACACCTCTGTAAACAACAAGACGTATACTCTAGTGTCTCTAATAGAAGGGGGAAAGTAATAGAAGGGGGGTTTTCATTCTGGCCAAGTTTCAATAGAAGGGGGTGCTAATAGAAGGGGGATGTTCATGTCAACCAGTTTTCATTAGAAGGGGGTGCTAATAGAAGGGAGTGTTAATGTCGGTAATCCTTTTTTAAAATTGAGGTACCTTTTAGAACATACTGTCAAAATTTGGTTTCAGTTTCTTGCATAGTTTTAGAGAAAATTGCAATCATACAAAGATAAATCATATTAACAGCTTTTAACTTCCAAGCCAAAAATCATTGGTTTCCTTTCTACGGTTGAGATTTTGCAAAAAACTATGAAAAACAACGAATAATGAAAATGAAATGACTTGATCTGTAAAATTTAATAGAAGGGGGGTGCTAATAAGCGACGAGGGAGTACAAATTTTTCTGAAATTAATACACGGGGGGGGGCGGCTGGTAGAGACACTAGAGTATTGCATCAAGATTGTCTATAGGGAATATTTGTTTACCTTGCTGCATTAACCCAATCTAGTTTTCAAAGTATAAGCAAGCTATAACTACTGCTTTGATGAAGCGATGAGCGTTAAAATTCCAGTCTTCAATTTTAGGTCGACGAGTGAGCGTCACACGGCCTGTGCGCCTGGTTTTACCAAGACAATCAGTCACATCCGTGGGCGACATTGGATTGCATGAAATCAATAATAATAATAATTTCATGTCGAGTGAAATTAGGCGTGGTAGTCAAGTGATGCTTTTAGACAACGATGAAATGGGCAAGTTACTTTGCTTTCTCTTCTAAAGCTGGAAACGTTGCTCTGTTACCTACTGACAATTTCATTCATTTTTACTAAAGGTTCAAAGAAGAAGAATTTCAAACAGAGGACAAGATTGGAATCTTTTTTAAGACTGAACCTTTAATCTTGTAGGACTCGATTGTCGACAGTCAAATATAATCATAAATTCATGTAAATAACTCTTCCTTACATGAAGATATAGCATTTTTCTTGGGTCAAGTATACAGGTCTTCCATCAATAATACATTCGTTCTATGTGCTACACTGATACTCTGAAGAAATGAACAGTTGATGTCATGGAGTAAAATTTGAAATTTCCAAGCAACCTTGATCAATGCCAACTAGTATATAAAATTGGCCTCCTTGCTTTCTCTAGATGAAAACAGCTATCAAGGAAGAAGAGAGAGTCGCGTCATAATAAGAAACTCTCGAAGTAATGGAAATATGAGACGTGCATCTGCTGTGCAAATCGTTTCTAGTGATGGTTCATTGGTTGACGAGGCGCCCATTCGACTGAAAATGACAGAAGATGGTACCATTCGGGATCTACCACCTTGGCAAAGAGCTGCGCAAGAGACGCAAACAATCCGAAGAGTGTCGCGTGTCTCCAATGGGCATTCAAGTACTGCACACAGAGACGTCATGGATGACACCGATATTGTTATCGGTCGCAGGTATGTGCTTGAATTGAGGGTTTAAATAACAGTTGACATCCGCTATCAAGAATTCTTGAGGGAAATCGAAATTTGTTCGAGATCTTGAGGGAAATCGAAATATTCGAAATAACAGACGCTAAGTAAAAATCCGAAGTTTTACAGATTTCAGGTTAAAAATCAATAAAAAAACCTAATTAGAACACAAAACAGGTTTCAAGGACCAGCTTCTTAATATCATTAAGTTTAAGATAATGTAGATTCAATATATTACATGCTTTAAAGCAGTTCTTGGAAATCACCTCTTCCTTCACCGCCAAGCTATTTTTATAATCTTTCGCAGCTGGCTTTGCTTACATCACCTTCTTCTTGGCTCACATCACTTACAACTAATCCACCTAGAATTTCAACCAGCATTTTTTTCTTTGTTTGCAAAGCTGCGATTGCAATTTATTCTTTATCAACATTGAGGATGTCTTTTGCATTTGTGCAGAATCTAGAAATTGTTTAGCCTTTCCTAGAAGCTTCTCCCTATCTTCCATAAGACTTTTAAAGGGCTCTAAAAGTACCTTGGTACATTTCTCTTCCCATTTCAAACCGAAAATCGTTAAGTTCGAGATAAGGTGTATTTTCTTGAAGAGAAATGTTCGAAATAACGGTCAATCGTGACAGCAAATATCAAGTTTTTGTCACAGATTTCAACTTCTAACAAACCTTTTCCTTTAAATGATTCTGTCGTTTAGGGCATATATTCAATTAATAACCTATTTTTAATCCTCTCTTACATTCAAAAATTCCTTGAGCAGATTTGTCATGTAAGGCATTCGACCATGAACAATCACTTATCATGTAACTCGACCTTAATTCAAGTTTTCGCCTTATAGCTTTCAGTCCAGCATACTTAATGTCTTATATAGTCAACTTCAGATTTCTTAGCTATATGAAGACTTTTAGGAAAGCTAATTCTTGAGAAACCAGATTTCACACCTGTTGTGTTCCTATAATAGGGTTTAAAATAAAAATTCATTCCAATCAACGCCCATGCTAATGCGGAAGATCACCAGATACTTTCAGTTATCTAACTTTTTATTTAACGCCAGAGGCATTCTCGTTAGTTAAATCAAATTTTCTTGGGATAAATAATGCAAATTGTTTTTCATGATTTATGAAGCAAATGTGACTTTGTAAGTAACAAACTTCAATCCAGGTGATAAATCAATCCTACCTTTTTAAAGAGCAGTATTTAAGTCCTTCCTTCTTAATGTCTTACTTATTGCCATGCTGAAACTTTGAGCAACTTTTAGGGCAAGTGTTGCTAATCACGACAGTGGACAAGCATATCGTGACATTCAGTCTGATGTTCCTACTCAAAGAAGGATCAGTAGAGTATCAGTGTCATCGAAAAGAGCTTCTACGGCCTTCCACCCAGACGCACACAGTTATAGCGATTACAGTCTGAATGGCGACATTGGGGGCTCACGTAGGGTTTCTGTTTCCAACAGGAGAGCGTCAACCGCACTACAGCAGAGTCCGCAACGGAGGGTTTCAAGAACAGCACGTCGAAAATCGCTGCAACAACCTTTCACATCAATTTTCGCAGACAGCAATACAGACAACCATGAATATGGTGACGTCACACCTTCAAGACGAAGCTCCACTCACTTTCTTGGCTATGAGTCGGACTCGACAGATTCAGGTTACGCAGTAACGCGGCAAAGTAAACGGTATCGCAGACCTAGCCGCGACATATCTCGGAGTCAAGATTACCTTGATCAAGGAGGTGACCAGAGAAAGAGCAGCATTCAAGTAAGGCGAAAGAGCGTCACCAGAGTCTCAAACGGTGGAACGCAGAATAGACGAACTTCAAGAGGACATGTCATGTCACGTGATGTTGAGATGTGGTCACGTGATCACCAAGGGAATATGAACGTTGGTTACGAAAGTGACTCTTACGTATAAAAGTTAGCGTTCGTGAATCACAGTGGCTTTTGTATGCCACTTAATATTTCCGCATTCTTCGTTTCGAGTAAAACATGTGCTGCCTGGAAGCAAAAAACCATTCAAAGCTTGTATATAGTAATGCTTATGTAAATAGTTCTTTGGATGCAATATGTTCTCAAGATGACAATACATTGCAGTGTAATAATTACATTAGCTTGTGTAGTATTGTAAATAATATTAGTTTGCAGATTTTGGAAGTTGCTGAGCAGCTTAACTTTTGGTTCTTGGTAAGAGCCTATGTCACAAAGGCTCTGAAATAATTTCATTTTTCTCTATTAATCATAAGACACAAGCAAAACGATAAAGACTAAAATAGATGCTTTTATTTTCCATAATTGTGTCTTAAATATCTGTTTATAAAAAATATTGATTGAACTTTTTATCAGCTAAATGTTGGTTTGTAGATATTCGACAAAATATCGCAGGAGTAACTTTACAGTACAACAGTTGTAGAATTCACGTTTTTATTATGTTTACTTATTATGTACATTTTTATTACATTTATTACATATCGCTTTTATAAATGCATATTAATGATAACAGAATATTGTCATCGGGTCATTTTACTGACTTTATATGTCTGGTTATCACAAATTTTAGCAAATCATAATTATATCTTTGTTGTGGAGAATACAAACAATTAATAACGATGTAATTCATGAGGTCAACGGGCTTATGCAATGAAATGAAATTACGATTGCGCTAGCAAAGCATGAAAACGGGAGACCAATTTGGAGATGTGATTGCTTCTCGAGCAAAGGCATGACATCTAATTGAGATGTGGGAAATTTGAAACAGGGATGCAAAAACAGTTTATGGCAAAAAATTCTCGAACAATCGTAGCTAGGTTCGACCGTATTGGGGAAGTTTGAATTGGGAATGCAAAAACAGTTTATGGCAAAAAATTCTCGAACAATCGTAGCTAGGTTCGACCGTATTGGGGAAGTTTGAATTGGGAATGCAAAAACAGTTTATGGCAAATAATTCTCGAACAATCGTAGCTAGGTTCGACCGTATTGGGGAAGTTTGAATTGGGAATGCAAAAACAGTTTATGGCAAATAATTCTCGAACAATCGTAGCTAGGTTCGCACGTATTGGAGAAGTTTGAATTGGAGATGCAAAAACAGTTCGAGATAGTGAAATTCGAGTTATCAGGAGCGCATGTACTGTTCTTTCCTGCAGTCCACTCAATTGTTTGCACATTTAAAAATTGGACATTGAGCAATACTTTAAAGCACTGACTAGATTATGAGCTTTTACAAGTGAAATGTAAATTTGTAGAGGTGCTCAAACATCAGACAGGTGTTTATACATTTTTGGCTTCCTTTTTTCAGTACTCTACAGGTTTCAAATTCAACAGTAAGTGCAAAGAAATCGTCTATTGTCAATCCCTTGACTTATCCGGGCTTCATTTGAATACCAAAGAGACAAACAATGTAATAAGGTGCTAGCTGAACTCTTCTAGTAATACGCGATTTATTAAAGCTTGTGCATAGTCCCATGTGTGCAGTCACGTCGTTATTTTAAATCAAGTGGCCTGGAGTCACCATGACATCAAACATGAGTTCTTGGGTCAAAATTCAAATTCATTTAATGCAAATTAGCAAGTTGTAACATCTTAATTTGAGAAAATAGATTACATTATTTTCAATCAAAACCTTATCTGAAAATGCCAATATCTCGCATTTTATTAGGAGCAGATAAATTATTTTCAAGAAATATCGATTAAAGTTTCATCAAGTTACGTCAGACCCGTTAAACTCAATGCCAATCAGCTAGATCTTTTCAAAATTTTCTTTTAAAATCACTAGAGTTACTGAAGTTGTACCTGAAGGCGTATTGTGTTTATGGATAAATAGCTGAAGGAGTTTTGTGTATTATACTAAATGGATAAAATGAAAGCTGATGTTATTTGAAATTGCATGGTTCTTTTTAGCGTAGAAAACTTAAAGATACGATAAGGCCTATTTTTGTTATCAGGCCAATGTCCTCCTAATCGGGGTCATGCATAAAGAGAACTTTAAGGAAGGATATCATTAGCACGGCAGTGAAGCAATGAAGTATGCATTACCTGGTGAGCAAAAGGACTAGCATTTGATAATAAAGGAGGCCTTACTTAGCTTACTTAAACGATCTTCTTCTTCTATTGTTCCACGACTAAGGATGAGTAACAAATGCTTTATAAAATATTAACGATAGAGACTTAGGATCACAGACCTTAGTGCTTTTTATTGAAAAGGATAAAACATTACTTATTGATGAAAAAATAGCTCTCGTGGGTTGTAGGAAACGACGTTGGAACATGCCGTCTCTGCTTGAACAATGCGAGATGAGTGATATTTGATAGGAAAGCATAGTATCACTTTCCCAAAAGCAAAAGCAGTGCGAAAGTAGCCTTCTGCACAAATATTGGCATCGAGATATTAAGATGTAAGAGATATAAATTTAAACTTTAATCAAATAAATTATATTTAAAAGCAGGAAAATTGCAATAGTATACAGGAATTATCCTTCGGAGACGTTTGCCTGTTAAAAAGTCGTCGACATACAAAATAACATATTTCGAAAAACTAGCAGTGTTTCAAGTCTACTTTTTCTGGACTGTTGCGTTTGAATAAATCTTTATTTTCTTGGAATTTTTCCTAGCTAAACTCTTTAACAATATGTTTGCTGATATACATCAAGAGGCATAAGAAAATTTCTGTAACAACATATTATGTATCAGATCCAATAAATAGCAAATTGACAGGATTAAAGTGTCTCAGACAGTTAAGTACTGTAATTGAAAGAAAGAAAGATTGGTGACCGTTTCTGATTGAAAGACATGTGGGTTTACAGGTAAAATCCCGTCTTCACGCCTACAAGTTGCGTTCGTCGCTCAACAAAGATTGTTTTGATCAATTCACACACGTGGTCACAGCCAGTGGCCTAAAAGAATGGCAGAGATAACGAACTGCAGGTGAAAATGCTGTAGCATGGTCCTCGTTCATTCATTCAACGTGTAAGGAATAGAACAATAGAAACTCTCGTTTGGAGCAGGTCTTTTGCCAACAGAAATAATGAATTGTGTACAAACTCAGAGATCAGCGTTTGAAGCTTCATCTGCTGTACACATAACCACCAGGCAATGAGTGGCGGCGCTAGCCCGTTAGCTGCTCTGATCACGGCCCCTGCTTTTAAGAATCCTAATCAAGGGAGACTGAGGTCAGACAATAACAAAAACATCGCATACAGTGTAACATGCTAATGAAACATGCAGAAAATCTGTAAAGCAAAAATTTAGAAAAAGTTCCATGAAAACTTATAAGCAAAAAGCAAAATTAGATGAAAGACATGTTAGTATGTATAATGTTTATTAAGAAAAAAGCAATGACATTTTTTGGGATGTGGGAACTTCATAAATGCCACCAAAGATTATGCTTATATGCAAGGACTTGGTATGAATGAAAAAACATCCAATGTGGGATTTTTGACTGCGCCTTAACGTAAAATCAAGTACCGTACATCGCGGGTATCTCTTGAATCAAATGCATTTTTATGGAAAAAGTTCTTGATGTAACGCTATTATCAAGGAAATCTGCAATCCCCACTCTAGAAGAGCTTGTAAGTGAAAACCGATTATCAAATAAAGTATCACAACAGTTTGCTTACACCGTATGTCTGACTTGGAACAAAATGGCAATTTCCAAAGCATAGTTCCCAATGCAAATACTACAAATAAAATCTTATCTTTACAAAATACACTTGAAAAGACAGGCAAAAGACACCGTTGATCTGGGCTACTGCAACATCAACTGTGCATACAGTATCGTTAGAAGTGGCCGCGTAAGGATTTCCGGGCTGGTGGCCGCAAAAATATACGCAAAACAGCCCTAAGAGCATAGACCACAATACCACCTGTCCAGAAGATAAACAGCATGTTGAAAAGCTCTTTGTTTAATTTGATAAGACCATTGTTTTGAGTTGATCGCTAACAATGAATCGCTTTTTAGACAGCCAATTGTTGTATGGGAATGAAAGCATGCCAGTACGCGTGGTTATGATCGAATCGAGTTGTTTCGCTCTAGTCACATAGAAAGTGATGCTTTAACAAACACAGGTGCAGAAGGCTTGCTAATTTTCCACAACAACTTTAGTTGTAGAACTACCTCAACAGAGCACTCAAGTGCAGGTAGAATCTCAAAAGACCTCAAGATATTTTCGGACAAGCAACCAAAAAACATCTGCATTTTGTGCAGCCTGAGGTATGCCATCTATCTTTCCTTGCTTGATGATTACAATCTATGGCAAACACATGCCAGATACAAATTTTACGAAGAATAGTTTTACCGATATCAACTGCTTTTTTTGAATGGAAATACAAAAGTGATTCATTTTTCAACAAGAATGATAAAGAGCAATGTATTTTTCTTCACCTTCTTTGCAGCTAGTTTGCCATCAGAGCAATATCAGAGCTCATTAAGAAAGAACAGCATAGTTTATAGGATAAAGGTGGTTGTAGGAAAGTTCTATCAACATTTAAAATTTACTTTTTGGCAAATTTGATCTTCTGTTTATCTATAAATAAACAAACTGTCAACTTTTGCAAGAACATCGTTTTCAAGAATTCCTGTGTATTCTTGACGAAAAATCTGGCACAAAGATAAACAGTCAAACAAATCTTGTAAGAAAGTATAACACCTGTAGTAAGAAGTTCTTTTAATAAAATAACTGCAAATGAGTAGACAAAAAAGCAAAATTGAAGAAATTGATTACTGTTTGTAAAAAGGAATCATCAATATCACGTTACGTCTTGTAAATCTTATAGAAACTTTGCAACAACATGCAAGCACCAAATAGAATCTCTCTTGCGCACAATTCATCATATGTCATTTTTGCAGCTTAATCTGCAGCTTAGGTATGAGAAAGAAGGTTCTATTCTCTATGTTCCTTCACCTGAAAAGTTAATCTGTCAAGTATCACACGAAATATAAAGAGAAAGCTTTAAAACGATTTCACGTAGCCAATATTATCATTCGTATCAAACGCAAAGCGCTTGCTTTTCTTGACAACTATTGCGTTAATGCTTGCAATGGTACGGATGTTTACTTATGCAAATTTCTACAAATTGTGATCAACTGAGATTTCAAGACCTAGATTTGTCGGAAGAAGGACCCCTGCGAGTAAGCTTCCTAATCCTAGATTTCATAAACAGCTCGCTTAAGCATGATGTATAGTTCCAAAAAGATCCTTAAAGTGCCAAATTAATGACACCATGAAAACTGTACAGTGCCACGAGAAAAGCATGTCATTTTAGGTAATTCATTATCTATTATTTATGCCGTACGTGAAACCATTTCAACTTGACGAGTGTTTGGCGTGTAAAAAATCTGACATTAACGCTTTGATTACAACTACACTATAACAAGATTTGAACCGCAAGCTAAGTAAAACAACCAACAGATATACGTATTCAGATAATTTGGAAATTAAATTAAACTAAAAAGCAGCTACCTGATTACGCAATACTAATAATGTTTCAACAAAAATTGTGTTTTTTGATAATTATATAACATAATTTTCAAAATTACAGCAGACTCTTGCAATTCAATTACTATTATGATAACGATTCTTCTGAAGAGCTGAGCTGTACACTAAAGTAATACAGTGACTGCCGCCAAATTATTGACTTCACAACTGATGTCAGATCATTATAATTACCATAATTAAATGCTTTAGGACTAGCCGTTTTATTTGACATTGTACCAAGTTGATCAATGTAATAGCAATTAGCGTGGACAGTCTTGAAATTTATTAATCAATAGAAAAATTCAATTACATGTTAATTTGATAGAAACAGTCATTAACAGTAATGGGTAATACATCAGGAAAAAGGATCACCTGCTACTCTACAATGCTATCTTATCTAACGTTGAAAAGGAGCTATGAATTTGTCAATGATTTTATTTTGGATAAGAACAGGGCAGGTACACTTAAATGTCACGGACTTCAATGACGAGAATTTACAGGCTTAGAGTTACTTCGGACTTTTCAACACGATTTTCAAGAACATCAACATTTTGTTCGTTTTTGACCGTATCTAGTAAAAACGGTTTTAGATTTGTTCCAAAATCTAAAATGTTTTCAGCTATCCGACATTTATCATAAATTGCAAAAAGATGAAAAGTTTTGGTTTAGAAAATACCAATTTTTTTATAAGAATGGAAATAGTATTATACCCCCGGTCTACAGGGTCAATTAGTCAAAAATGGCACAATTCCATTATTTCGAAATTTCAAAAAATTTATCTAGCAGTGTTAAAGTTCCCTTTACCTGGAATGATCTTCAGTAATATTTCATTGTAGATAAAGAACGTTAACATGAATTAACAAATGTGTTGTAAAGAGACGTTTAATATTTTAGCATAGAGCTTAAAATCTTAGAGTTTAGTATAGAACAGTATAACAAACAAGATAGCAACGTTGTAAATTTTTTCGAGTTGAAATTTATGTTGGAAGTAGATTTTAAAGAATTACTTGAGAATCAAACCAGAGTAAGACAAAATACTTTGGTCATTAAATTTTCATGGACAGGAAGTCAAGCTCTGCTTTATATAAGGTATTTACTTATGAATTTTAGCAAACAGAGGTTTTAAGAAGAAATTGCACAAATACTTCCAACGGACCTGTGCCAACAGTGATATTGCGGTAAATTTTCTAACAAAAATAGCTATTCTTACGTAATGAATTTAAACAGGCTTCCAAACGACTTACAATATTGTCATAATGTGGAAAGCCATGGCAAAGTTTTTAAACTAATGGGCATTCAAAATTCGTTCAGAAGCAGATTTGATTACAAATAGAAAAGTCTTCGGATGTAAACCTGCATTTAAAAAATTTGTTTATTTATCAAAGCGAAAACATCAAATATGCATTGAAGCTGTGACTTCCAAACAATAATAATGTTTATAGAACGAAGTTGGAAATTAGAATCAATACAACAGTAAACATTTCATGAATTATAAGTAAGACAATAGTTTTTGTTCTACCAATAGTCTTTGTTCTACCAATAGTCTTTGTTCTAACAATTGGCCATTGCAAAAGGCAAGCACATTTAAAGGGTCGGTTTAATAATCAATGTGCTTTCGTGCATTGTACGTTGAAAGAGATAAATACCAATAAATATAACCAGAATTGCGACTTTGTACATGAAAAGTTGACTATTGTTACGACATTTCGAGCATAACTCTTCATCAGGTCTGAAGAAGGGCATCAAGGTCACTTGATGAAGAGTTATGCTGAAAACGTCATAACAATATTTACATTTTCAATGTAGAAAGACGCAATTTCAGAAAACTACTTTAATATTTAAACAATAAATTCAACTTTCGTATAGAAAAGCTGCAAAATAAGAGGGGTTGGTAAAGATTTTAGGATGCTTTTTCACGAAATTACATTAAATTGGTACTTGTCCATTTATTTGGTACTAACTTACACTTTCGCTTGTCAATTTTTCAAATAGTATTAGAGCAAACATTAAATACAACTTTGACGTAAATTCTATAAAAATACATCGTTTGTATGCTTTTTCCATAGATCTAATGGGAGAGTCTCATTTGGGCCTTATCTACCATCTACCTGTTTTATTATGAAAAATAGATTGAATTTGCTTTATTGAGGAAGGACTACTGATAACGCCCAGTAGTGAATGACATGATTTCAAATAAACTAGTGTTCAAGCTGACTGTTCTTTCACACGATCATTTTTTTCTTCTCCTCGAATTCTTGAAAATCGAAAATGTCTTAGGAAATAGGATAACGTCAGCATAAAATTGATTTTGGCGGACTTTGATAGAACTCGAATCAACTCCTTCAATGCAGAATTTAGTTTCGTTTAACATTTCTTATCCAGACAATTGTTCATTCGAGATATAAGAAAACCTTTTAAATAGATGACAAACGATAAATTTGGCTTTTATCAAAAAACATCTCTGATTTGTCTTTGAATGGCCCAATTTTTAAATGCTAATTAAAGCTAAGTTATTACAGCTGTATTGTCTCAATATTTGTACAGCAGATAGCTTGCACAACTTCTACTTTGTGTTGATATCTATGATATCGTTGATATCGGGCAGATATTTTCAGCATTCTCAACAAAGACAAAAGGTGTTGCACAGGTGATTAATTTTTAGGATCACAATAACGTGAATTCTGTTGCTTGCAATGAATCATTTACAAAATTCAATAGCCTACACGCATGTAAATTGATTCGTAAGCAATTTACTGAGCAACACGTTCTTGTACCCTAATCAACAGACTTTACGATGAAATGCTGTGCATTCAGAAAAAAGACTCTTTTCTATTGTATGGAAGAGATAGCTACTAGAATTTTAATAAGGGCACGAATCTCTGAATCCTAGACGAGGTAATATGCAGGTACCTTTGAAGTGTAAACTTTTAATTGATGGGCCGTGAAAAAAACAAAAGATGGTAACAAGATACAAATTGGCGTTACGTCACAGGAATCGTGCAATTTTGCAAATTCATAAAACAAAAAAAAATGATATCCGGGCTTTCAGACATTACTTAAAAGCAAATATTTTCCTAAACGTAAGTAAAAGTAAAAAAGAAACTCCATTTCCACTCCATTTACAGCAAATTAAGCTAACAGAAACAATAAATCAATAAGACGAAAAGAGAGAATTCCGACAACGATAATGGTTGATTGGATTATGTGTTCGGCAATACCATGATAAAAGGATACATAATATGATGTATTAGAGATAACCGCAATAAACTATCAAACTTGAGATCTATAGTACTCATAGACCAAAGGGATTGTCAAAATTACACACTTTTTGATAAAACCTAAAGATTTGCTCGAGTACTAAATTCCGTTGAAGTCCCTCCTTCATTAGTTCAGTCCCTACCTGATGTTTATTACCCAATATTTTTCCCAAATGATCCACCTATCTTTGCATTTGACCATTGGTTTACCTGCATGTGAGCTTTTTAACTTTCAGACAACGGTTTATAATACAGTGAAAACCCGCGTGTAAGAACCTAGGATTTAAGAATCTTGGTGCACAAATTTACTTTTTTAATGCTCCAAAACATTAGAACTTGTTTAGCCAAACATTTTTCAACAGGTTCTTATATGTGGGGTTTAGCCATATCTATAAACTTTGTTACCAAAAACCAATTATATGACAGAAAATTAAATTGTCAAAATAAAAATGCACAATTTATGTTAAATTTGAACTGTTATTAAGAAAAAATTATTTCTACTATTTTATAAACATCACTGTATCATTGATCTATTGATTGCTGGTGGGCTTTTGGCAATATTGGTACGCGAATAAATATTTAGAATAAATAAAAGACAAGATTTAATGCTATTTTCTGATAATAAACATCAATATCTACTCTGTAGAAATTAAGAACTTAACTAAGAACCCATTAAGCCTAGACTGTCAATAAATATCCAATAATACAAGAACCTGTTTTGCGATACTCTGGAAAAAGTCGGTTCTTACACGCGGGTTTTCACTGTTTACTTCGGAATTCCTCTGCAATTATTATCTTCGTGCATCTAAGTGAAGATGTCAAAAAAGATTGAAGGAGTAAAATTTGATCTCAGTTTTGCCTAAAACTAACGCAGTTGAGGAATCAGGGAAAAACAAGAAAAATAGCGAACTTAGCAACATTGCTTTGATAGTAAAAAGACTATGAAAGGAAACTGGAATAGAGAAATCTATGCAAGGTCGCTTTACTTCTGTTTGTAAAATCGTTGTATTTTTCTTGCAAATGAATAGAAATTAATAGGGACAATCAGCATTGCTTTACTTACTTGATTTTTTCAAAGAACTTTTTCTCAAATTTTAATCAGGCTTTCCTGATCCTTGCTTGTAGCTCCTTGGCAAGGGCAGTTTTGTAGCTTCTCTTCTTGCGAAAAGGACTGAAAACGGTTTTCCAGCAATATAGTCCAGCCTGCAAAATAACATGCCCAATTTTTGCAATTTGAGACTAGCGTAAAGATTGAATTCAACAAACCAGATAGATCCTACAACTTCTATTGATCAAACAATTTTTAAAGAAAGTTTAGTCAAACTGTGTCTGTTTACCAACCGCATTATTGAGCTCGGTTTAATTTCACATAGATAGTGGGTACTTTCCAAAACTCCAAACGCTGTTCCGTTAAATTGACTTAAATTTAGAGCCTAGTCCCAGAGACTTTAGAAGAGGTGTATATCCTCATTGAACACCACCGTAACTCCGCTCTATACCTGGGTTTGTCCACTTTTGAACTTTTCAATAAACGGCCCCTATCCCCCACCTCCCCCCCCCTTAGGGTTAACACCTTGCTCATACTAGTCGGAAGACCCATGACAGGATAGGTCAACGTGATGGAATGGTTTATGCAAAACTATTCAAAATTACAAAATGAAAAAGCAAAAACCATTTTAGAATGTAACCGGCTGATAGCATATTTCTGGGTGAAAAAACCAAACGATTTTATCAAATAGTATTTCTAGCGCATGATGATTATAATTCTGCCAAGTTTCTAATTCAGAGCAAGTTGCAGTTTCAGTAGCTTAAGCCATTATCTAAAAAAATCCCTTCACTTCTATCTAATAAAAATGCGTGCATTATTTCATAGCGCAATTCTTGAGAATAATTTATACATTTTAAAATTCATTGTAACCTAAAATGTTGAGCGTAATTCACTGATGAAAAATCTTTCGCATTGTTTGATATCCAGAACAGGCTGTCTTTTTCTCAAGGAGAAAGAAACTAGCCCTGGAAGAACACCCGTATTAATTTGCCTAACAATGCTGTATTTTTGTCATTGTTCAGGAGACAAGCAGTCGCGTGCTTCCTGCGTACGAAGAAAGAACAATGAGTTTGGCCAACGCTGAAAACATAAGCAAGCAGTTGCCATCTGTTCTTACACTACTAGATTCTGCCTTCTCGTCGAAGTCTGCGAAAAAATCTTCTATCCAACTAACAAAGGATTCTCACCTTAGCAAGGAAGCTTTCCGCAAGACATTTATGTTTACCAGTGACTTGATCTTCGGCCGTCTTGGCGACAATTTGAGCAGGAAGGAGAAATTTCACTTAGGCCCAGAACTAACGCCGGCTGTTCCCACGAAAGCGAAGCCTGAAAAAGGCTTAGGCCATCAAGTAAATAAGTTGGCAGATTTCGCTACTTCGCCAAAACCGAAGAAGGCCAGATTATCTGAACCAGATCCATCGGAAATGCGAAGATCGCCTGATGAAAAAATTGTGCAGAACATCCGCAGAGTTCCCGCCACTGGTACACATTTGTATAACGATCAACAACAAACCATTAACAAAATGCTTATCAAATCAGACAGCAGCGATGAGATCGACAATCGCTCGGACAATGCTAAAAACTTCACAATCGAGCGGATATTGGGAAAGGAAGAGGAAAACAATTTAATCGGAAATGATACTTTGAATTTAATGGTACATGATAACGGAACTGCTACATTTGATGAAGTAAAGGTAAAAATAGAGAGAAGTTCCCCAGAGCCTACTTCTTTCGACATCCCTGGCAAAAATGACCAAGAGGAAGCCGAGGGAGACAAAAGTAATAAGTTGCCAAACATCAGCCAGTTTTTTGAACCAGTTGATAGTATGGAGTTTCAGCGATCTACCGTATCCAAGTGTGACATTGGGTCAAAACGCGGGGGAACAAATTTTACCTGGTTGAACGGAGACAATACATTGTGTTCTTTACCCATTCCTTTGATGATCAAAGATTTTCCTCTGCTGCGAAACACTGGTAGAATTGAGTTCAACAGAAACACCCTGGGGGCCGTGCAAGCAGAAGATGTCCAACAACAGAATGTGGAACGAAAATTTCCTATAAAGCAAGAAGAGGAAACTATAGAAGAAGTTCCTGAGAAGCCCAAGGTAACCCCCCGTCCTGTGAAGAAAAAGGAACAACATAGCGACGGAGAGGAAACCCCCACACAACCCTTACAAACACGGCAGCAGCAACAAGTTTCAGGGAGCAAAGGCTTCAAATGCGAAAAATGTGGAAAAATTTATTGCAGGAAATACGTGCTGAAGATTCACATGAGGACACACTCAGGGGAAAAACCCCTAAAATGCCAGGTTTGTGGAAAATCCTTTAGTGATCCAAGCAACATGAAAAAACACGTAAAATTACACGAAACCGACCACGTCACTTACCCATGCAAATTTTGTGGTAGGAATTTTGTTAGGCGACGTGGCCTTTTAAACCACTTGCATTCAATGCACTCGCGCTTTCCTTTTGTCCACCCCCAGATATGAATAATGTATATATTTAATTTTATTGAAGGCTTGCTTTTTGTGCAAGGCTTTCTTCGTACAATCGTGTTGGGTCAAATTTCCTGCGGTATAAATTTTAACGATGCTTAAAAAGCAGCTTTTATGCAAGGTTTTACTTGTTCGTCTGTCTGTTCAAAAGAAGATTCCAAGAAAAGAACATTTTTAATGGCAGTTCTCTTATCAAACAATGTCAAAAATTCTTTATAAAGGCTTCACAGCCTGACAAAATGTGTTAATATTATTGCATATTCTGAGTTATATGTGTTAGGAAATATTTATAAGTGGTACTTATGTTAAAGAGGCTCTCAATGTGTATGAATCAAAACAACCTGCCTATGCACGTTGCTATACTACAATAACTCCATGTCTCGAACACCTGTGCCATGCCTAACAGCCCTCCGCTGAACAGGGCGGCCACGGCTGCTTTAGCGAGGTCTATTGTCACCAAACAAAAGAACTTGTACACAGACAACCAACTTGGAAAAACAATAAACGGCCCTTCACAACGGTTTGGATTATCGTTAGCAATAAGACTGACAAAAATAAACAGAGACCGCACGCTTCAAAGAATGGCAGTTTAGACTAGATAAATTTGCGAAATTTTGTTTAGAGACTTATCGTTTTGTCTTGTCTTCTGCATTCAATATGCATATCCCATTGTTTTGAACCACAACGTGCTTTCCCTCGTTTACACCCGCGAAACGCAGATTTACACGCAAATGACATATTGCATTGATCAGACTTGTCTGCTCAATCTGCCCTAATAGATACTAATTTTTTTTTTTTAAACGAAACCAACTTTATCATAGATATTGTTAATATAAATTATCTTCAGATGAATAAGCTGGAAATATCTAGCTGATGCCCTATACATTTCTGTATGATGTAGATCTGAAAATTCCCCACTTTTCAAATTTAAGAATCCACACTTTGTTATAAAACCCGAAACTCCCACAATTTCATTTTCATACTCTAAAAAGGCAAAATAACTTATTATAATTATTTATTTGCTCTAGAAAACCTTTGTTTTTATCTAGAAAGTTTGGCCTATATACTTTACTGACATTGTCTTGTGTGACAGAAGCCTGAAAGTCCTGTGTCCCATATGGCAAATATATTGTGCAATACTTTTACTAAAAAAACTTTCTCAAAACATAATATGGAAATATAGGTTAAGACAAATACATAACATACCAAAAAGCGTGCATTAAAGATACATCATTGAACTCCAGATCTTTGCTCAAAAGTACAGTATATGATGAATACTCAGAGTGTTATAATATTCCCCTGATAGTGGGTTTCAGTGACTGTCATATGAATTTGTTAGGAGCTTTTGAATTAATATTATAAGTGTTATGTCTTGATGTTCTTTGTTTGGCTCAAAAGTTGATATCATTACTTTGTTTGTGGTATTGTTCCGATTATTTATGTGATTAATTTATATTTAAGCAGAAACCTTAACATTCTATAGAATAGTTAAAAACCTGACTGTTAGAAGATTCTACCAAGTGTTATTTAAAAAGAGGACATGTTACGAACATTCCGATTTATATACATTTATGATGTATAGTTAACAATGTGGCCCAACATTTTATGTAAAGTGATGTTTAAACTGTGCTCCAAATTTTGGGATTCATTCATTGGGCTTGTTCAAAAGTCAGTATCCAAAAAATCAAACCTTGAAGCTGTTTTGCTTTATTAAAACACCTATATGTTATTTCGATGTGAACAACCTTTTGATATTTTAATCAAAATCATACTAGTACACCAAAATTTATTGAGCACAAAAGCATTACTTTTGCTATTAGTGACTTGAATAATGTAGGGCATTTGATGATGGATTAAAATAAGGTCATATTGTTGATTGATTATATAGCTGTTTATTTGACGTGTATAAATTATTGTGAATAATGAGAGTTATAAAAGTTTTATTTATATAAAATAGAAAGATTTAGAGGGAGATAATATATGATAAAATGGTATGATAAACATGTCTCTTTACTGACTCTTTAATTATTTCTGCTTATTTTTTTGAAAATTTATAATGAAAATACCAATAGAAAAATTACTTGGGGCTTTGGGTAATTTTTCCAATTTTTTGCTAGAATATCTTGCCTCCAACCTCGTTCATCTAGTTTTGGAGCTCATCGAGATAGGATCTCTGTGTGTAGTCTAGAGAACTACTGTTAGGATATTTCTTCATGATTTACAAAGTATCGACTATGACAGTTATATCTTGGCAATTTCAAGGGACCCCAGCGACTTGACATGAAATTTCTTCACAATTATCCTGTCAATTCTAAATGCAAAAAAACCCTATAAGCAAAATTAGGCATTGCATTGGCTACATGTATTCTGACCTGAATGCAGAAAATAAGCAATAAAGTAACAACTGAAAGTGCAAGCACCAGTTAAGACTTCTAAAATGCCTGCCAAAAGTCTAGGTACACTAATGTCAGTTTTCAAGGGCAAATTCAGCCATTCCCCTTCCCCCTTTTGAACAATGTTGGTTTTCTACAAAACGACGTAGGGGATTAGTAAGTAAGTTTTTTGCGACTTCTATGGCATTTTTCTAATCTATCAACATTGTTTTGGGGGAAGGGGTGCAGGAATGGGATTATTCGAGTAAGGAATTGCAAAATATAACAAAACAACGCAGAATATAATATAACAATATAACATAACAAACAACATAACAAAATAAGACCATGCACACCATGAGACCATCAGCAATCCTAAAGAAATTTTGAAGCCAATTAAGAAAGTCTTGAATAGCGTTGCTACTAAGAGAACCTTTCCCACATGTGTAACATACAATTGTGAAAACATTGCAGAAGTCTTCAATTATCATTTGGTTGCAATAGGTCCAAATAGCCAGCAAAAAGCAGATGATCCTCTGACTGTAGATGTACCAACCTTTTTATTCCAAATTGGTTGACCTAAAAAATTTTAAATTGCCATTTATATTTGGATTTTGGTCCTAGTGACTAAGTAAGCAATTTTGTGATTTTAGAAAGGGTTCTTTTAGGAATCCATATGTAATATCTTGAACTAATTCACTGGCACTAGTGTTTGTGTCATACACTGTCACAGGCGATTAGGAGTTGCCCCAGTTGCAACAATGGGTGGTAGCATGATGATCAATCTAATTTTATTGCTATTGCTGTCCTTACATTTCTTTCAAATTCTCGGTCACAAGCACAAGCAAATCACTGTTTTTCAGTCAATCTGTATTGAGATACATGCACACCGTAGTCGCTTGTCCACTGTCTGGTACAAATGACTGGTATATCAATTCATTGACCACTGGTCATATGATTGTGATGTCGTTGATCATGCGATCCTTGGTAGGAAACTTGTAGACAATAGGCAGGAACAACGCAAAAAGAAATGAACGATCGAATATAAATGAAATCTTCTTTTAATAACCAAAAATTCAAAAGTGTAATAAAAGTTATTTTATATTTTGCCCAAGCATACGATTTATCAGAGCAAAACCATAAGCCGTGTTATCGTGTTATCGAGGTTTTGTCTCGAGCTTTGATTTGTGTGAAGTTTTTTCCTCATAAGAAAGGGGATTGAAAAATTTATCACAGTACTTATGAGCATATTCAACAGTTTTTCAAAACTCTGAATTTGATCCTAACGAAAGTGGCTCATATCATGTCAAGACGTGCCAAGACACGAAGCCGGAGGAAATATAACTCTCTGTCATTGTCAAATTTTAGCCAAAATTTTTGGTTCTTTCTTTTTCCTTGTAGTGATTATGATGACAGACCTGTTAAAAGAAAACAAAAGCGATCCATAATACTAGATAGATGAATGACTTATTTCGAATTGAGGCTTCAATTATGTGGGCAGTCAAGCTAACTGATTTTACTAACTGAACCCACACTGGCCACCACTATGCCAGCAATCTTTTAACTCATGAAAGATATTACGATCAGAGACACCAGAAGAGCTGTAGGGCAAGGGAGCAAAGCGTCATTAAAAAGGCGAAACAATTGCAAAATAGAGAAAACTTGTGTCCCGTGCACCCCCCTTGTTCTGGTTTCCCTGTGGACATTACAAGTTTTAAGGCAAAATTATTGCCCCGTTCACATTGCTCCGGATTCCTATGAAAACGGATAAAAAAGTATGAACAGGTAAAGCGGGTCGATATGAAAACGGATATAACGAATACGGAGCAATGTGAACATAGCCTTAGAGAAAATGCCAAGAAATCAGTCAACAGGTCTTGAGGCTGTTCCACATCATTGAAAGCGTGTCAGGTCGTTGGTGCACCAGCGCTAATCGCTCAACCTACCCGTACATGAAGAGGAAAATTAAACATAACAAATTTTCATAATGATATCGAATGATCATTAAACTCTTTGAGTGTAACATCAAATTAGCTCCCTCGAACTACCCCTCTCCAAAAACGTAATCATTGTCAAATAGCCCCTAGTCTCGAAAAGCTCTTAACCTAATATGCCATTTTTTTAGTTCATTGCTGAAGTAAATTATAAAACACACATTGTTCAAAAAGTGAAAAAAACTGAAATGAACAAAGCATTTACATGATATTTTACATTACATGATAATATAACATGGATCTTCAGCATGTTTGAGTACTCAAACTGAGCTAACAAAATTTAAAAAGCTTCAGAAGCGATCTATTTGTATGATGACTTCCAAGAAATCTCTATAATTATCCCCCCCCCCCCCTTTAGGCTTCCTCGAATAAGGTCGCCTGCAAAACGATAGAGATTAATGGAGATTTTAGAATGGACGTTATTAACGAGGAAAAACCTTTGATTAACCTCAGAACGTTGCTCAGACAACATTGATGAAAACTTAAATGACTTGAAGATACCTAAACACGACCAAAATAATCTCACAGAAATGTAACAATCGTGAAACGTTTTCCAAACACTATATGCTAAGAGAGGGGCCTCGCCGTAATACCTTCACTTGTAGTCATTTCAACAGTCATTATCCTGTGTCATGCATGACCATCGACGAGGGGGGAGGGGGGAGAGAACTGCAGAGAAAGGAGGTAAGTAGCCTCCCCTCCCCGTATGATTTTCATTCCTAAGACAATGCAATATCGCAGAATAACGACTATAGTACTTAGTTTGGTTTGCTAAAACATATGACTTGTTAAATCATTGTTAAACATAGCATGTCAGAATATAACATAAAACAAAAATAACGAGAACGTACCCAACATGACAATATTTGATTACTTTTCAAATAGAATGCGTTTTTTGCCGAAAGATCTTCAAATATTGGTAGTGTTTTCATAGAAAAGTCAATTTTACTGCTCAAGCATGATCTTGAGTTTGAATGTATTGCTAATATTGGTTTAAGCACAACATTTTCTGTACAGTGTAAAATAATTGTCTTACATTTTTTGTTCGTTCAAAAGATCTCCAAAATTTTCAAATGAAAATGAAAAAGTTTAGCTAATCTTCATTCTTGGTATATGAAAAGGTTTATTTAATTGGTATACGTTTATTTAAAGTTCAGCATGTATATGAAAAAGCAAAGTTTGGATTTTAAAAACTCTTTTCATGATTGATAAGCAAAGACGAAACTTTTGAATGTGCTTCTGACGATGTTTTATGTGCCCATACCAGAGCGGACAAATCAGTGGCCAGAGATCTTAATCTCCGCCCCATAAATAATTTTCATGTGTCCGTTTTATAGAAATTTCATAATCAACGAGAAAGTTTAGAAGGTGGGAAATGTTTTAAATAATTCTGAATTCGTGTGTTTAGTTTTCAATGTCTAGCATACATTCTCGCGTACTAAAAATATTTAGCACAATTTATAAACAATCTGATTGCGCAGCCAGTCCCTCCCCCTAAACTCGGAGATTCCTTAACATAACCACCAGAAGCAGAATCTTAATGTTCTGGAACTTTCAATGCTCATTGTTTCTAAAGAGTTTTTTAATTATGATGTCATGAATGATTTTATGAAATGTTCGTGACCTTTTTTTATCACGTCAAGAGATTTGTTTCCGTTCTGTCTGATGCTGTATTTAGATGTGGGAAGCGAGGGGCAAATCACTCCAAGAAAATCTCGTACACCTTTTGTGAAAATCCTATTGTTTTATCTGAAAATCCTCGGAAATCCTTTTGTTTTAGAGAAAATCTCGTACGCTATTTGCAAGAGTGAATTGCAATTGCCCCTCGGTGGGAAGTATATTTTTAACCCTTGTGTCTCAAGTTCTAGGCCAATCATGTTCTTGGATTTTACAAAATTAAATTTCGTTGTTCTCGGTTTTATCACGATTTAATAGTTTCTTAATTTTTTTGCTTCGAGTACTTAAGTTTCTTAATTTTTTCTGACTGTCCAGTACTCGTCTCTTATAGCCAGTTTCTTATAAAAAAGATGTACTTATAAAGAATAACCCCTGAGGAAGCCATGCTGGTAATTTTAGCTGTCTGCTCCTGCACGGCTCTACTGTGAACAAGCAACAACGAAGCAGTGATGACAAGTGACAGGTGCCATAGGACACTGCGGCAGTCATGTAATACCTGTATTTCTCGTCTTTACAAGATTATTTGTTTGCACAAGGGCCTAGTCAGCATTTGAAGGCGTTAAAAACAGAATTGAACAAGGTTTGTACTTACATTTCTGTACCTATGCCTTTCTCTTCTAGTCGTGATTTGACAACTGGTAGCTTTGAAAGTAAAATACGAGTTTATCAGGCATTACCGAACAATGATGATTAATTTAATGCCTAATCATTTTCGAAAAAGAATGGAAGAATCAAAAGAAGGGAGTTGGATTCAGAAACCGTGGAAGCGCCCCTTAAACTTTTTATCCCCACCCCCATCTGTATGATGCTCCGCGCTCCCTGGTTGCATTTGGAAACAAAATGAAGGTCCATCTCAACATAAGAATGCAGTTTGCTAATGTTTTGATAAAGGGGGTGGGGCTACCTGCAAACAAAATTAACTGGTTTTTTCAAGGTTTGTGTTTAGTACTTTTGATGAAACCTGAGGCCACCAAGGTGAGTATGAGGGACATCAGGGACATACTTCAAAAATGGGGGGGGCAAGAAATAAATTTAAGATACCAACCAAGATTCTATAATGTTTGAACTGTCAGAAAAAAGTTAAAGTGAAGAATTATCTGAAATGTGTTTTGAAATACAGTAAAAGGCGTTGAAGTTTAAGAATAATTCATTTTTGAAAAAAATATTAAAATCTTGAGTCCAGTTTAACCTAATTTTTGCAGCACTTTTTTGAATATATTTCTAATACATGATGGCTTTGTTGTAATTTACTCAGGCCTGTTGTATTCAAGGGGGTTTTCAGGTCCCACTTGCCAACAAGTTTGAGTGTTTGCAAAATATGCACCCGTACATGACAAAAAAACTCTCTATTTTTCAACAAAAAGATTTTGCAAGGTGGGCGTCACAGCCCTTAGACTCCTCATTAGCGATGACACCAAGTTTACTTTAATAAATTCAATTACAAAGGAATGAAAATACATTCGCTTTTGAGTATCAAAATTCCTTCCATTACTTTGAATAAAAATATTTTTCTCAATACATGACAGCTAACTTACCAATGTCATAAATTTAAACAATCTTGTTTTTGTCCAAATGAGATTACTGCAGATACAATCTAATTTTCAAAAGAAGTGCAATCATATCATAACCCCATGGGCAGGTTCAATACAAGGTCATAAAACTTGACATGTGTAAAACTCATCTTTACTCCACTTCAAAAACATAAAACTAAATGATCACATGTTTTCTTAACAACAGCAATACTTGACTACTTATGTCAATAACTTTTAATAAAAGGTTAGAGGTCATGCCCTTACCCAAGGTATCTTAAAAACATACTTTTGTTAATCTATTTTGCTTTTCCTTTTAAATCTAGTTTGTTTTTTATTAATGTTAATATGTGTTTTAGAATTAACTACTCCCCAATGTATAAAAAATGTTGTCATACAAGAAAGTTAATCATTTCCCATTTATTGTTTAAAGCCAAATGATTTCAGTTAAGTGCAGGCAGTAATCCATTGCTCCTGGCTCCATCTGGTACTGGTCTTCTAAAGTTAATGTGCATTACTATCCATAGAAAGAGATTTTGAAATTTATTAGTGGTTCTAAAGTTTCGACAGGATGTGCAAGATTACTCAACTTTCATGTTTCAGCAATCGTGAATGAAATGGGAAAAGCATAAAGAATTATGCAACATTTTATTTGTGACATTGAAAATGATTAAGACATTATTTCAAGGCCTTAGTGCCTTCTTTAAAAAAATTAGTATAATAAAGAAGCTTTAGTGTTATCATAGTCAATAGAAAAAATTTTCTATTGACTATGGTGTTATTACACATTTCGTTCAGGTTAAAGGGTTCAGTTGTGCCAAGTTATTCATGAAGCACAAAAAAAGGTACTGGAATGACATTACTATGAGAATCAGCATAACAAGCTACTCTTTTGGCGAAGAATGATGTCATAGCTGAAGGCCTAGTGCCAGAAATTGTATGGTTTTAGGGGGGTTTCCCCATCTGAAATAGAAAAATTCACTTGGCTTACCCTGAAAAGACGAAAAACTTAATTTCCGCCAAACTGCCTGGTAAGAATTAGAGCTACCTGGTTATTCAATTGAACTTCTCCACAAATTGATGCTACAGCTCAGGGCTGCAGCTAGGGACTCAATGCCCAGAGCCTGCTAACCCCAGGGCCCATGTCATATATTTGAAAGTGGAGGGGGGGGCAGGGCTAACAAAAATGGGTGGCAGGGCTACTTTCACTTTTTATTGCAGCTTTGAAACTATTTGGATCGCAAAAAGGTGGGGGCATGGCCCCAGCTCCCAGTAACATGAGCCCTGAACCCTGAACCCTGAAAACTTTTGCTGATAATGCAAAATTTACCTCACAGTGATGTTTTATATGGGCCACTAGGAATTCTTAAATTTGTACCAAAATATATCTCAAATTTAAAAATTTTCAAGTGGCCTTCAAGAAGTAAGGACGGATTATGGCTGTAGATTAATTTAAAATGAACATGCTAGTTTTCAAAGTTTGCTTTATAAAGTTGCTACCTAAAAGCTCACAAAATAAGCCTTCCTCATTTTTTGTTCCTACAGTTCAGGAAACTAGAGAAGGCGATAACCGCAATCCACAATAGAAAGCTGCGGCTGTAGGGGCACAAGCAGACCCCATTAATCTACGCGAGCTCCCCAGCAGCACTCGCAGGCACAAAAGTTCATGCTCCGAATTTCTGCAGGCAATTTTCTGAATCGAATTTTATTCACCTTTTTTAATTTACAATCATGCTTTATCTTTCTTGGTATCAATTGAAAGGTCAAATATAGTTTCGAAGGATAAAGTCTTTTTAACCTAAAATCATTGCTCTAATTGCGCGAGTTTGCATATCACATTGTCTATCAGTCACTTTCTTTCTATTTCTTCTTGCTAAAAAAGAGACCACTCACAATTATTTCCGAACATAACATATGCCTTTGAGGGGCATATCACTTCACGAAAATCTCGTACACCTTTGGCAAAAACCATTTTGTTTTCGAGAAAAATCTTTGAAAAATTCTGCAAAAAATCCTAGAAACCTCTTGAAAAAAGTGACACACCACTCGCGCTCCTTTAAGTGTCGAGTATTGTGTCTAGCAACTAATGCGTTTGTGGGAGTAAGGGAAAGAAATTAAAATGCAGAGTTGGCATGTAGGGCAAAATTACAAGGTACACCTCTAAAGAATTCACCCTGATAAAAATTCATACGATATGCATCAACACAAATTTTCAGAGGAACCTGATTGGAATAGAATCTTTTACAGCTAACATTTTTACCTTGAAAAATGAGAAAAAGCCCTTGTAATGTAGAGATTTTACAACTCTTGTTGACGAGATGAAAATAAAAAGCTAAAGCTAGCCACCTAGAAAAGACATTTTGTAGATAGAACCAATGTTTAAAGTGAAGTGTTTAAAGTATTGAAAAGCCTCCTTTACTTAAGATGACTTTATTTGATAAAATCGATAATACCAATACCGTAAATCCTCGAATAAGCCCCACGCTCGAATAACCCCCCCTTCTCGAATAAGCCCCCATTTAAAAATAATTTTTGCAATTATTATTTTGCAAAACTCCACTCCGCGTATTTTACCATTGATCACTTCATTTTCTATCTTGTGTACTGATCAGTTTATATCGCTCACAGCAATTACAAGTTTTACATCCAGTTAAGGGCGTAGCTTGTGAGGGCGTGAGCTTGTGACACCCCAAATACATCATTAGGTGGTTGTGGGTCAGTTGGTTCACAAAATCCTTCGTAAAATCGCTGGTCGGTAGGTAAAATGTCACCTAAATTTTTTATCTAGATGTCTTATTCGGGAGATTTGCTTATAAAAAGTGAAATAAAAAAGACATGCAGATAAGAGTCGTGTGCTCAGGGTCTAAAATAAGAAATTTTTACAGATCCACATTTTCTTATAAAAATAGGGCGTGGTACCTTGCTGGGATTGGCACAATGGACGTGGCAAATATTGGGCAAAATCTTAAATGAACGATATATAAGAAGCTGATTCTTTACAATATATTGATTAGGTTAATAAGAAAATTATCAACATATAGTTATGTCTTAACTTGTCAGCAAAAAGTTATCTAAAGGAAACCCTTTAACATTGTTTGTTCGGATCTCTGTCAAAGTTATTTTTTCTTTCCTTTAACCTTCAAAAACCCTCTCAAGTCAGTCTTGCTTCACAGACTTTAGTGTTTTTGGTTTCTTGAAGCCAAATCTTTGCAGCTGTTCATGGAACTTGAAACTTGCGAGATCAAGCATATTCATTGCAATATTCGTATATTTGAAAAGTGTAGATGGAAATCAGCCTCTCTACATCGGCAGAATTAGGATTTGCTGCCAGAATCCGTGCCATTGTCTCGCCTGGTAGAATTCCTCTGAGAACAAGTTTGAGATCTCTGTGATCTTAGTCATTTATTTCTCAAATTTCAATGCATGATTGAATGAAATCTTGCTAAATTTTTATCGGGGGCAAAAGCTGGGTGAGGCTTTCAAAAGTCGTTTTTTGCTTATGGAAAGTTTTTATTTGCATTCAGCCCATCAAATTCTTTGTCATTCAAATTTTTTCTTAAAAATTTTTTGATACTAAAAACGAGGTGGCAAACGTTAGGGATGGCAAATAATATCTTCTCTCTGATGTAAAAATTGTGCTTGTCTCTTCTTATTCTCTTTTCGCGTAGTATGAAAGGATCATATTTGCCCCAATCTTGTTTGTACCGCAGACACCATGCACAAGTCCACCATTGCAAAAAAGTTGGGAAGGACAATATACCCTGTAATTCAATATGCCTAATTGAATGTTCCTCCCAGCTACCACCGAGAAGCCTATCATCGTTCAGCTGCTGTAGCCTTGAGAGGAATCTTTCCTATGCTTCTCCAATTGAAAACACCTTAGTTTAATTGCTTTGCAAATTTTTCTTAAATCTACTGAAAGATATCACATACACCCCAAAATTCATTACGGACAGGAAATCATAATCTCGGTCTTGGTCTTCAGGCTCGGTGTCTTTTTTTTAAGTAAGTCATAAAGCAAAAAAATTTGAGATGATGTCGTGAAGTTGAAGCTGTACACCGAGTCCATCTTATTTCAAAACAGCATGACAACCAATGGCGTCCCCACGGGTGGACTGGGGTGGAAATGTCCACCCCAGTTTTCCCAGAAGCCGATTTTCTAATTTCCCGAAATCCGTCGACGAACCTTTGGGTAGGGGGAGGAGTTGGACTGATAAGATCGATAGCCACCGTTACGAAAAAAGCTGCTTGAGAAAGTTGCTTGCCCAAAGATTTCGAAATAGATAAAGAAAAGACTTTTCCAAGTGTCTGAATGGCGTGGCCAAGAAAACTTGTTTTTGTCCACCCCAGTTTTTTCGACCTGGCGACGCCACTGACGACAATATTGTAAAGCACAATTGGTTTTTCTTCACATGTACTGAATCTTACAGTTTTGAAGTTTCTTAATTCTTTTTATTGACCATTTTTCATTTCTTGTAGCAATTTACACAAGGCTGGGATTGGGTATTCACAGGCGTTTTGATTAGTATTTTATGCAGCACTTTTAAGAAAATGCACAATCTAAAAATTCACACTTTCTACAATTACAGCTCCACAGTTTTAATTTACAACTCCACAAAGTGAGTCAGATCCACGCTTATTTTAGACCCTGCGTGTGCTATTTACACGTCTTTTTATTTCTTTTCTTAAAACTCATGGATGAATATTTACTGAAAGCGTTTACGGTTCGCAATATTTTTGATCGGCAATCACAATGAGGGGGGATTAGAAATTCTGATCGAGCGTGAGTTGAAAATTGAGGTGTCCAATTGGAGCCGCTGGAACGTTAGAAAGAAATAATTGGTGGAAATTATAAAGAGCAAGCAGAAGCATTATTTCAGCCCATATGGATGTAAACTTTCTTGGATGTAGAGGGCGAAAGGGAAAAAAGTAAAGATGTGCTAGATATCTTATTTGTTGATGACGAAGGAAAACCATAAACTGGAAATTGATATTAATTGGATGTAAAGTAAAACTAAAATAATATCAAGAAAAATGTTGTTTGTTTTTTTGAAATTCCATTGGTGAAAAACAAGAATTTTAAAGCGTTTGAAAATTTGGGTAAGAAAAAACTTGGTGGCATTAATTTAAATTGGTGTAACAGTACTGAATGGAACTCAGTAGAAAGGAAGATTCGCAATTTATCAATATCTGGCGATATTTTGCACCCTATTTTACTTGCAGGCGCATTTTTTACTCAGCTTTCCGCTCGCAGGCACAAAATATTTTTAATGAGCCCTGACCACAAGAAATAACACCTAAGGCAAATTGAAGCCTGTTTAAATTTCTGTTAAATATTTTGCTGGTCCATCTTAACGTCAGAAAAGATTGTTGAATTTTCAGATATTTTAGGGGCATTTATTTAATGTATTTTATGTTATTCATGCTTGGCGTGAACTATAACATATGAAACATAATGCATAATATTGTTTGCGTGCTATCAAGCCTATATAATAAAGAGATTGTTAGCCTTGATATTAGATAACGAACTGATACACAGGAGACAATGTTTAGACAAAATTGCCTATTTATAGAGAAAATATCGTTTATTTCATTTATTGTCACCTTTATGGGAGGTTTTGTGTTAAAATTCATCCCAAACCCTACCCACGTAACCCTATGACCGAAACATTGTGTCAAAAATCGATTTTGTACTTCAGTATGTCCCAGTACACAAAATGTGGCCCTATAGCTGTATCTTCATTTAGTGTCTCTCGTATCGGACATCTTCCATTGAACATCGCTCCCTTTATCGTGAAGCAAATTATCTGTTTCCTGGTAGCAAATTTTTGACTTAATCACATCTACTCAGCAGGGCCTCCGACGAAGGGGGGCCGGTGGGGCCATGTCCCCCCACTCTTTTGCATACGATAGAGCTTTTTTCAAGATTTTTTGTTATGGATGTTAAATTTTCCCTTGCCCTCCTCTTTCCAAATTTTTATCGGAGGCCGGGCAGGCGATCCGACTTAAAGATGGAGCTATCTTACGAGAAATTACAGCTGCAAGTACGATTTCGATATAACGATCAATACAATCAAACGAAATAACGGAGATAAAAACAATTATCTGGAGAAAAACTCCGCGTATTTTACCACTCCGCGTATTTTTCCACTCCGCGTATTTTTCCACTCCGCGTATTTTTCCACTCCGCGTATTTTTCCACTCCGCGTATTTTTCCACTCCGCGTATTTTTCCACTCCGCGTATTTTTCCACTCAGCGTACCTTTCAGCAACTTGCAAACTGTAAAAAATTGACAGCTTCTCGCCACATAGCTTCCAGAAACATAGCCATCCTGGAAAAAACAAGACCCTAAGACCGCAAAAGGATTTTTGGTTATGAAATGTTTTTGCTTTAGTTTTGATGAAACTAAAGCTCATCAAATATTTTTCCGGTTAAAATCTCCAAATTTTACCCACTGGGAAAACATATAAGCTTGCAAAATTTTGATGTAAAAGACGGTATTTTCAAAATTTGCCATGCTTAAAGGTAGTTTTTTTAATAATTTTAAAAAATTTCTATTTTGACTATATAACCCAAAAAATTACTTTGAAATACTTCTGAATGTGCAAAACCAGTTGCTTGTATTGCAAATTGCTTTAGATATGGCAACATAGGCTCTTTTCCCACCAAATCACTGTTGTTCGGTCTTGGTGCACAACTTGATGGAGTAGGCCAGAATAATAGTAATCCATGTTTGGTCATATCATTCTTTGGCCATATCAAACCCAATTTTGAACATGTCTAAGCGATTTTGCATACTGATAGGTATTTTATGCTATTCTTTCAGATTATATGGTCAAAATAATTAAATTCTAAATTTGGAACTTTGATGACGTCACACTTCGGAAGTCTATGGTTTGAAATTTTTGTACCGCACGTACACTCTTTTTTATGAGAACAATTTTATAAGAACACGAGCCTCAAAACTGGTCAAAAGTTAAGAACAAATTAAGAACAAGCTCAGGCTGAGCTTCTGCAAAATGCAATTTTGAACAACTTTTTTCTCAAAATCAAGGATTTTTTGCAATGTTTGGGTGCCTTTTTGGTGAATATTCAGAAGGCTGTTTCACTCACTTTGTTGGCAAATGAGGGCTGAACACCACCCTAGAGCGAAAAAGCTAGCAATAGCACTGCTTACACCCTCTTAGTTTAAGAACAAATTAAGAACAATCCAGCCTCAGATTTTCGAAAAAATTAAGAACAGTCAGCCTGAACTTAAATTTACTGGTTCTTACAAAAAAGAGTGTACACAGTCTTTTCGGGATGCATACGACATTGTACCAAAAATCTCTTTATGCCCTGCTACATTACTCATCTACTTCTAACGCGGGCACTTAAAGTAATAAAAAAGGGAAGTCGTTGCATGTCTAAAATAAAACAGAGTGTTAATTGTTAACAACCCTATATCCCTTTAGGGTTTTTCATGTTGTGATAAAGTTTTCGCTCTTCGGGTTTGCTTGGTGTTTCATGCTGCCAGGTTTTGTTTTATCCGATAAGAGAGCAGGGCCGTCGCGAGGCAAGCCTTGTTGGGGGGGGGGGTTTGTGGACTACAAATTTACCTGATCAAAATAATTTTGCCTGAAATCCTTTAGTTGCTGTCACAAACCTCTGCAATGTATTTTGTCAATCTAACTCTGTATATAATAACGGAATTTTCCTAGTAGTTTTGTCAAATCTTTATATCGGAACGGGCAAAGGATGTAGTTAACACCCGAGGCGGCACCATGGTTGCCGCCGAAGGAGGAGGAAATTTTCGAATTTTGATGCTTCTAGCTCCCTGGAAAATACACTATTTTAAGCAAATTTCACTAAAGCAATCCTCCTACTCCTATTGAAAATAATTTTTTTTGCAAACAAATTGAACAGCAGATAAAAACAATTGGTACAATTTCGCCGTGGTCTTGAGAAATACCATGGTGTCAGTTACTTCTGAAGCTAGGTAACAAGCAGCACTGGTTGTCAATTTAGATCCCACTTTCCATCTTAGCATCCCTTTTGAATGTTGAAAAAAATCTGGAGCTCTTAGTGAATTGCAGTTGACGCTTCTACCGAGAAACTTTAGGTACCTAAAGAGGGCCTGGATTTTTCGATTTAGTGCCAAGAAGAAATCTTCAAATATTCAAATCATTAGTTTGTTTACCTTCATTCATATCAAGGAATATCATATTTAACCAACGGAGCAACTACCTTTGCTTGATCCTTAATTGATTTTATGACATGAAGATCTCTAAAATACCTAAAGCGTTTCTTCAACCGAGCGGATTTTACCTCAAAATTCCTATTGAGATACTATTGGGGGGGGGGTGTGACACACACCCCCGGTCGCGACGCCCTTGTAACAGAGTATTTAAATTACCCCTATTTTGTAACTGCCCTTCACATTGTTGGCCCCACCAGTTTAGGCCCTGGAAACAATACCGTGTTTTCATAAACTACACCCTTATACCTGACGTATGCTGCCTTGTGATTCTGATATTTAAAAATGATCGTAATTCAGTTAAAGTATTACATACAAAGTTTTTCCTATCCCTAGAAAAAAGGACATCCAAGAAAGTAGTTCATATTTTTGCTAATCTCTCTTTCGGTCTGTTTTTGAATGGTTTTCACTTAGGTGTTATTTTCATATGAGATGTAAAACGTGTTGTGCATGTCTTTGCTCGACGATAGGGACGTGGTTTTTTGAAAATTTTGATAAGCATCGGGGGTCATTGAGAGATATCAGTTATCTCGTTTCGTACCCTCTTAAATGAGGGGCAATTCACTCTTGCAAATAGCGTACGAGATTTTCCCTAAAATTTTCCCTAAGGGATTTCTAGGGGTTTTCAGTTAAAACTATAGGATTTCCACCAAAGGTGTACGAGATTTTCTTGGAGTGATTTGCCCCTCGCCCACAATAGTGTTGTGTTGATTGTGATTTCAAGCTTTTTTAAACCTAGAGATTTTTATATCATCAATGTAGTGATGTTTCCATCTTATGAAGGGATGAAATAAATTCAAGAACTACCCCATAACCCCATCGTTTTTAGAAAGGTTTTGATATAGATTGGCTGCATTGGCCGGTGAGCACGTTTCAAGACGAGTTGTATTTTGAACATAGCTTCGGTAGAGCGTAGACGTGAATGAAACTCCATATCGTTGATTTTATCTTTAAATATATACAAAACGTGACTATAAACAACTATAACGTAAACGTAACTTGTTAGCCCATCATAAGTTTGTAGCGTGACTTTATCGTAACTTCACTACTTCAAAACTTAACCTTACAATATAGGGCGTGAATATATAACGTAAGAAGACTGGGACGAGTAGGAATCCCCCATGATGGCTTGGGCTGCGAAATATATTGACTTCACAACAAGTTGTTATTACTAACTCGTTTTTAATTTACCTTTATACCGAAGCTGCAGCTTTTCAAACAGGCACGTTGGTATACGACAAAAGCATATTTTAGGGTAGAAATTTTCCCTTGGCATATTGGACCCTGAATAAATCTTTTTCGAGCTATAGGCAATACTTACGAGCAACATTCGTTGACTAGGTAACACATTGTAACCCAACCCAATATAAGTGTGATGACCTTCTCAGCAGGACTTCCCACGAGTGTATCTTGAATGATAGCCGCAAATCCTGTTTCCTGTTGATACAACGCCAGTTGCAGCTACCATGTTTCAGCCTTTGCAAATTCTGATCTGCTTCGCCCTAATATCATGTTTTGTAGTCCATGAAATGGCAGCCGAGAAGCAGCTCATTGTAGTGTCACTTCCAGAAGACAAATATTACAAGAAGAGCCGTGACGACATTGCACAATTCGTAAAAGATTTGGCAGCAGCTGCTTCTGATAAAGACGACGTTTTGGTACTGTTTCCGTCAAAGTTCATGTCTAGCGATGGATCATATGGTGGCTTTGATTTTGGTGATGCATATGTGCTGCCAGTTGATGAGTCAATCGATCTCTGGATGAGGGATTTCGGACTTGTTTCGCCATACAAGCCAGTCAAGTTTATTTATGGGTCTGATTACCTTAGTCGGTCTGATGCACGCTATGTTGACAACTCGTTCAGAAAATTGCTGTCACGGTACGGGGGATTTCCCAAAGAGAGCAGGCTCATTTTAGACGGTGGAAATGTCGTTGACAATGGTGTGGATAAAGCCATAATTACAGATAGATTCTACTATGATAATCCAAAACGGGACGAAACGGTATGTTTTTAAGATTTAGCGGCAGTTTTTATGAACCATCTTTAAACATGTGTAGAATATTTTACTCAGAACATGATTTTAATTTCTCAAGGTATTTGATCAGGTGCTCCAGCAGTTATGCCTTGTTTCCATTTTCCCGTGTTATTTGTTGCATTAACTACCACCCCCCCCCCCCCCCCTCCTCCCGTTTGGGACTGTATGTTGAATCTCTAGCAAGGTATTTCACGTTAGAATATCTATATATATATCAGCATATCAGGGATGTAAGTATAGAGTATATCGTACTTTACTTTTTTGATTATTATTTATTGTTATTATTATTATTATTATTAATTTATTGCAGTGACTTTGTATTTAGCACACTATACTTATTGGGGACACATTCATTACTACTAATAAAATATAATTGCTTCGCTGAAAAAATATTTTCCTCCATAACTCAAACAAGTTTACCCACATCAATTAAAATAATGTTATATACTCAAAGACTTTTTTATAAATAGTTGGATATAGATTTTTCTGTGAAAATAGGGAAAAGACTGAAACATCTAAAAACCTTACACCTCAAAAATAATTCCATTTGTAATGAATTTTTATTTGATGGTTATATTATAAATCAAGATCAGGTTAACTTTGAATATGGTTTAAGCAGGGGAGTTGTGGCTAGGCGGGACACCGGGAAATTTGCCGGTGGGCCCCTGTTAAAGTGATGCGTGGAATATGAATAGGGCCACCGAGAGGGGACAAGGAGGGGCAAACCGCCCCAGGGCCTCGAGTTCTATGGGGCCTCTTAAAGCAAGGATTTTCAATTTAAGGAATTAATTTTAACCAAATGCAACAAAGTATGCCTAAAAAGTTGTAAAACGTTGTAAACGACTGCAAAAACCTTCTGAAATGTATTTCAAGCTAATTCAAAGGGCGTGGCCGCAAAAATTTTCTGCTCGCTTCGCTCGCAGTGCACGTAAGTGCTCTTTCGTGTTTATGTTTGTATCAAGTGTGCACTACAGCATTGGATTTGTTCCACATTTCTAGCAGTTTTAAGGAGATTATGGTTAAAGAAAAGGGGATACACCTCAAACAAATATAGCAAATGAACCTGTAATATTATAAAAATTGGCATCTTTTTAATTTTTCATAGCTTCATGGTTTCCAGGTACATATGTACCATTTTTGGCGACTTGTGGTTTGTGATTGGAGATGTCCAAACAAAAGAGCGGGCCCCCTTATGATAATTTTCTCCCGGCCCTTTTCTAGGAGCCACGACGCCCCTGGGTTTAAAATACTTTGCCGTATCGTGTCCCTATTTTGATAACCGATGCAATTTCCAGTTTCTTTTTTTAATACTGTTTTTCTCTTTTATGGAAATTTTCTAAATGAAAATTGTTTTGCTTATATTCATTTTTTCATCTTATTTTTTTACAAAATCATGATAGATATCTTTAAATACCTTTAAGTGGTTTCACCTTCATTTTACATTGGACCCTTAAAAGACAAGTTCGTTATTTGCTGACTGAGTTTCTATCTTCAAGGTTTTAAGGAAGGAGGTTGAGGCTGCTTTGGACATGACAGTAGCTATCATCCCAGACCCACGTGACACAACAGGTCACGCAGATGGAGTAGTTTCGTTCATTGACACGAATGTTTTGGCCATTGGTGACTACTGCGATGCAAAGTATTATAAGTTGGTGAAAGAAGCAGTGGAGGAGATTTTCCCAGATCTTACAATAGTCAAGGTACCTTGCATGGATGATGGAAAATCAAAACCAACAAAGAGTCCTAATTGGCGAGGGTTTTCATCCTCTGTAGGGTCTTATGTTAATAGCCTGCTCACAGATAGCACTGTGTACGTTCCTCAATTCAACAAGGCGGATAACGACCAGATAGCCCTTGACATTGTGCAAAAGAACACACACAGGCGTGTTGTCACAGTGGATACATCAAGACTTTCGCATATGGGTGGCAGTGTCAGATGCATGTCTTGGCAAATCAGCTCCTCAGATCCGCTTGCAAAAGCTTTGCTCAAGGCAGCTAAGCAGTCCATGTAGGCTGCTGCACAATCTGCTTGAAACTAGCAGCTTAATTGATTAAAATGATTGATGCTATTGTCAATGTTTTTAAAACATTAGAAGCTTTTATCTCTCTATTGCTGCAAAGGAAATGATTAACACATTAAAATTTATATTCGCATGCATGTTGACTCCAACGCTCTTTAATTTTTTCTTGGATCGAAGTAAAGCTGTCCAGGAACGTTTCGTTCATACTATTGAGTTTTTTTTTCAATTTTTTGTCATTAATTGCCGTCTCAAATTTTTTGCCTCAATGGTGAAGGTTATATGAATTTGAAAGGAAAAAGACTCAAAAAGGAGTCTTGTGGCACATTGTTTAAAGTTCATCTTCAGAATGAGCGGCTCGGTTGTAAAATATTATTTGGCCTCCTATGCTAAAAAGAGCTTCCAATGTAATATCTTGAATTCCTAATATACTTTCTAGTAATATCAAGATTTAAAACTTCAAAAGGAAACGTTTTTCAAGTATCTATTGCGAAGATTTCATGCTTTCGGCAATTTATACGATATATAAATTGCATCTAAAAGCCCAATTCATTTTTGTTCTGGTGAAGTACTTCAGTCCCTGACATAGTAAGCCTAAAGTAAGAAGAGGCTCGTCCAAACACACGTGGTTTAACTATTGATTGTAAGATATTCTTTTTCCCTCCATCCAATATTATTCTCTGATAGAAAATTTCTTAGAAAATCAAAATTTTCTTGATCTTGTTTAGTATAAGACACCATATTTCCAAGTATGATTTTCCTTAGTAACATGGATTACGTTAATTGATTACTCAAATTCTCATTTAAGTTTCTCTATGTGCCGAAATTGAGCCGATCATATAGCAGCGCGGCATATTTGTTTGCTTGGAAACTATTTGTTGTTCCATTAGTTATCCGCTTCTCTGCCAAGCCTAAAGTTCTTCTGATGCTTGTTTTTAATTTGCTCGTGGCATTGTGGGTGCTAAACATTGCATGCGTGTGCCGGAATATAACTGCCTAGTTGGTATCATCCATAAAGCACTATACTGATGACGTCAATGAATATTGCCTTTGCAATACGTTTATGCATTCGTACAGATAACTGATACCCATGCAAAAATATCATTAATTTGTATAGATACAGTTTGGAAATTATCTTGTTCCGTTAAGCGTGGCGATGATACGAAAACTTCGACAGTTCCGGGGAATTTCTCTCCAATAAACACAGTTGCGATGACCTTCTTCTGGTTACCAGTCAGTCTTCTAATTTTGAGCACTAGACCTTCAGTAATTCGTTTTGACCACCTAGCAACATGTTTTGAATGAAATAGTTTGCCTTGAAGCACCCTCCCTAACTCCGTATACGCTAACGCGCGAATGTCCGCGTTGGTTAAATTGATGCTCGGCGAACGCGGTGACGGTGGCGATAAGGTATCTCTGGATGATTTATCCCCATTATCTTCATAACCAGAGTCGAAACGAAATCTTCGGGGGTGGCGGCCAGGCGATAGATTATAGCGGTTCGCTTGAGTTGGGTTTGGGCTTGGAGGCTCAGAATTAGATTTTACCTGATTTTTCTGGCGTCCGGAATTCCTTTGAAACCGAGGACTTCGTGGCCGCTGCACATCACTCAGCAGAATGTTCTCAGACGCGTGTATTATCGAACCTGATCGCGGCTTTTCAACCTCCTCGATCACCAAATCATTATATCCCAGTTCACTTGGTATGGGTGGTATAAAGGAAACAACGTTTTCGTTGCAAACTTCTTCAGTTATATTCTTGTTGTTATTATTGTTGTTTTGTCTAGAGCGCAGATTAAAAATCCCCCGTTTCAAATGTTTGTTATTGTTGGCTGATTCGCGTTTCTGCAGTTTTCTTTCCTTTAGCTCTTCCTTGTTTTCGTCTGACTTCTTTTCGAGTTTGCGCATAACAGAAGCAAGACTATACTTTCTTCTTCGTAACTCGGGTGACTTCGGCTTCCATATTGGAGATCGCAAGGGGCCTGTGTCCTCATGATTTGACAAGCTGACATCTGCTTGATTAGCTGTAGAGTCTTTTCGCTGGAAAATACTGTGCATTGACATGCCATTCTGTTCTGACATTCTAAATCAAAATGACTGTCCAACCGTTGCATTTATTCTCTGAATCCGTATCGATCCTTGCACTGAAGGAGACCTCAATGTAATGAATTTGAAGCTACGTCGATCGCCGAGGATGCTGTGGGCTTTTCTCCACCAGAACAACGATTTTCACATAAAAAGATGAATTTCAAATATCTACACAAGATAAAAGCCTTGGCATTAATGTCATCTGCATATTTGCTTTCGATAATTATATGCTCCGCTCAGTATTGTGATGCAGCTTGGGTAATCCGTCAATGTTCTTAAGCCACAATCTGCCTGCAATCCACTTCCTCAACTTCGAATAACCGAACAGCTAAATTCTAATAACAACTGTGCGACTTTTCTTGCCAGAATTGCTGAAATACTTTCTCTTTCAAATGTGTGCAAGGCCTTCTGCAGACTTATTTTTAATAGCTTTGCAATGATAACAAATGTAAGCCACAACATGGTGTCGGGATATTTCTCTGCCCCGTAGTGATAATCAACAAACTATCGCAGTTTATTTTTGTTATCAGCTGTTTTGGTTAACCATTGCATTGTTCTTAGCCAATGGGGTTCGTGTTTGCTCTAGATTCTCCACATCCACGATTGACCATCAACTTTTGCGACGCTGATGTTAGAAAGGCGTAGTGAGCTATGATTCCAATCGCTCTTGCTCGCAACACACTGGGTTTTGCAATTAGCGGAAAATCTCCGATTTAGTTCTGCAGACAATTCTCCTGTATTTACCAAGCAGGCTTATCCTTGAAACATTTCAAAGTATCTGTCTTATGAATTTGAAAGCTAATTAATTACCTATTCGTAACTAGCTTTTTTGACCTTTCATTCTATATAAAACCTCTAGTCGCTCAAAAGTTGATTAAGGAATTTGCGGTTAGCAGCCGTACTAAAGCGTCTCAAAGGTAGATCACTGCTGACAAACGTGAGTTCTTTTAACGTAAAACTAACTGTTAAATTTGATATTTTAGGCCACCTAAACCAGTTTGTTGTTAATTATAGGTCTGCGCCCCTCCTCTTTTTTCTGGGTAATTCTAAAATATCATGGCTAATTTCTGCCAGGATCAAATAATGGAACCGATACTACTTTTTGACATTTGTATTCATGTGTGACCTTTTGATAACTGAAAATTCAATAAATGCCATAAACTCGAAATTTTGCTACTTTAAGTTCTTTGTTTTAAGATTTTTCTACTCAAGTGGCAATTAGACATTGAAAAATGATTTACCCCTAGAAAAAATGAAAAGGTAAATAAATTGATATTGAGGAGCCATGCGAACGAAAACAACTGAGACGTACATTTTGTATACAATATAGGGAAAGCCACACAGCCACCCTACTCTCCTCCGCAGAGACTATTTTGGAGGGAGATTTGGGAGGGAAAAAGAATAGGATGATAGGAACTGGGAAGGAAAGGGAAAAGTGGAGGAACTGCGAGGGAGAGGGAGGAAGAAAATAGCGGCAGATTTTTCTTTTTTTCTTCTTCTCCGCCCCCTCCAATGCTCCGCAGCTTCACCATTTTTCCCTCCCGCAGCCTCACCATTTCTCCCTCCCAAATAGCCTCTGTGGCGGAAAGTACAGCCACCAACCCTCTTTTTGGCTCTACACTACTGGGCATATTGTATAACGGCGAGGAGAGAATGTTTGAAGCTTGAACCGAAGGAGCCATGGTTATGCCGCAGACTATCTCTACAACAGTCGTTAAGAAAAGCGAATGCCCACCTTTGCCAATTCATCAAGTGCTTCCTCTGATTTTGTAATGTATTTGTGGCAAGATTGAAATGAATCATTTCTCATCTGAAGCGTTAAGGCATGAATCTTAGATAGATAAGAAGCTTGCTATTATTAGCAACGACTCAATGAAATCTTGAAAGCTGCAACAAATGTTTACTTGCCTCGGATTTGAATGTAGAAACCTTGAACAAATATTAGTTATTGTATAACATTTTAGGGCTTAGAAAATACTACCAAAATGTAGATTAAATTGTCTCTTTAAGACTCGGCAGGCTCTCCTTGACAAATGTTAGGTAGAATCAGGAGTTTATAAAAGTAAGATCGGACTTTTCCGTAATCAACAAGTCTTTCTTCCTAAGTAAACAAAATGCATTAAAGCTATGCTGTTGTTAAATCTATCATCAACTTGAAAAAAAAAAATTTTCAATACAAACTTTTGACAGTTGTAGCAAATTGATGCAGTACTTGAGAGGCAATGTGCAGTTACCAAATTTTGCAGCGATAAGACATGCAACAAGTTCATTATAAAAGAAGTTAGAAGATTTAAAAAGTTGTAGCGAGAGTCAAATGAGAACTTTGTTAACATTTAGAAGAGACAGCTCGATTTTCTTATAATACCATAAATCCTCAAATAAGCCCACACTTTGAATAAGCTTTCTCCCCTCGAATACACCCTTAACATAAAAACATTTTTATGAAAAAAGCCCCCAACCTCGAATAAGCCCCCATGAAATGATGTAAGGTATGTCTTAAAATCAGGTATGATAGTGAAGCAGTCTTGTCATGTTTCTTATCTGTGTCGTTTGTCATGTTACATTGGTAGACCAGAAGGCTTATTACATAATACATGGTTCATTTATCTAATACATCTAAGTGAAAATTTATTGACTCCATTGCCATCTCGAGGTTACACCTTTGTTAAAAAAAGTTGATAGGTGAACCTGAAGAGATTACATTCAAGGTAAGACAGATTTCTGCAAAGTCATGCACGCGATGTTCGATTTTAAGCTTTTAGGAAATAACTATCTACTTTTGTCGATTATTTCATTATGTTACCCTGAAAATAAAAATCAACAAAAGTACATCACGATCTTTTGACTTGGTAAATATAGACAAGTTGATAACATTTATTTTACGTAAATGGCAAACCAATAAATAGCAGTGTGAGGCATTGAAAACTCAATAATTGAATTTGTGCATAAGCACAAATCTGCGAAACGGCCGCCGTACAAAGAGTCAGTCTTGCCGCACGGATTCGTAGTCTTATTCGAAGCGCTGCTCCTCCGTTCTCCATGAGCCTAGGTGCAGTGCCGTAGCGTTGTTTATGGAAAGCAAGCGCATGGAAATATGTAAATGTGCTTTGGTAGAATGTTCTCTTAATCAAAAGATATAGTTCAGGGCCGCCGGAGCCAGAGGGGGGCACGGGGGGGTACTGGCCCTCCCTGACTAGAAAAAGTGTAAAAAGTATCTACCATTTTCATTGCCAGATATTTTGCCTTTAGATGCTAAGTGAAACAATCAAAATCTAGGCGTTGCTGCAGAAAGCGCAAACCCCCGTGATTCTCAATTTCTATCAACATCTACTGCGAAAGAGACTGTCTTTTTGGCGGGAAACGTCTCCTCAGTACGTCGTCAGGTGTTTCTCAGCCGGTTAGGTATGTCAACCAGCGTAATACTGCGCAGTGTATGAAATCTCGGAAATTCAATTGTTCTGGAGAAAACAGTTTAGCTGTTTATTTTGTGTCTGGCTAAATTTGGAAGAGATAGACTAAGAACTTGCTTTGAAATAGGTTAAGACTGAAAATTCGCTTTGAAAGAGGTAGAGACTGAAAATTTGCTTCGTAAAGACTGAAAATTGTTTTGAAAGGGATAAAGACTGAAAATTTGCTTCGCAAAGACTGAAAATTGTTTTGAAAGGGATAAAGACTGAAAATTTGCTTTGTAAAGACTGAAATTTGTTTCGAAAGGGATAAAGACTGAAAATTTGCTTGAAAAAAAGAGTATATGAAACATACATAGACGGGAGATTTATACAAGCAAAAAATTAAGTATCCCCAAGAGTGCATGACCCCAGAATGGAGCACATAGCCATGTTTACCCTCTACCCTCTACGTGCACTGTGTAACTGTTTTCAACATTTCTAAATTACCATGAAAGCTATATCATTTTTTCAATAACCAATGTGTATGGAAAGACTAGATGTTTGTGCCCTTTTTCTTCCCATTGCTCCTTCCGCCACCCTGTTCGAGCCTGCGCCCGGCAGCCTTGTAGTTTAGTTTCATTTTTCTTCCATCTGCTTTATAGTTATTCACAAAAAACTAGTCTTCAATATACTTTCCATGGAAAAATGATATAATACAAAGTAAGCATTTTTCATTTCACAACCCCTGTAATAATACTTTCCCTAATATTAAATTATCTGAAAATTAATAAAAAGCGAGATGAAGCCGAAATGCAAAGTTTCAAGTTCTTCTAAAAGTTTCTTCAGTAAAACTACAATGTTTGCCAAAAGCCTTGTTTCACTGCGTTAAAACTTTGCATATGGGGTCGCCAAAGACGTACGACTACTTACAGAGGTAGGGGGTTGAAGATGTTAAGTGTTTGTAAAAAATCCCTTGTGATCATTGAAAACCCTAATTTCCCCGGAAATCTTGTCACATACATTGCAATGTATTTTTCAAACTTGAGTTAACTGCAAATATATTGATATATTTCAAATATTTGAAAAATTAAGTTGAATGTTAACAGCATTACATATGCACCTTATTGTATCACCTTTTATGCCATGAAATCCTCCGTAAAGGACTCGTTTCTGCTTGTTTTTTTGCACAAATTCTACGAAAAAATTAAATTTACACAACCAAAGTAACTTGAAACGTTATAAAACTACAAGATAGTGACAGACATCCGGTCGAAAATTGGAGGGCAAGCCTTTTGATTTGATAAGGATGTCTCTGGAAAAAATCGTGGGAGGGGGGCACTGCTCCCTTTGGCACCCATCCCACCCCACTTTTGCTATAAAACAACTGAAAGACTCGAGTATTCTTGTTTGTTTAAATACAGTTCTTCACACAAAAATGAGCCTTTACTTTTTCTGTCGTTTAAGTTACCATGTTTTAAATCAAATTTTCTATTTTCAACAAGGGCTTTTGCTTATCAAAATTAACAAGGATGTAATGTCAAGGAATTAAGAAATATTTACTCAACAAACATTAGTTAAGAGATATGTAAATAACTCGCGAAATGCTTACGAGACCCATGTTGCTTACGCGATTGTTTTTTGAAGTAGATTTTTTGATGATTTTTAACAACAAAAGCAAAGCCAGTCGGATGATAGACTGGATAGTTCTTGCAAGACAACTGTTTTGCAAGAATTTTTTTACTTTACTGGGGCTAGACTCATGAAAATTTTTATCTCAAATGTATTTTGGAATTATTCTTAAACAGGACCATGGGTAAATTCTGTTAGGGAAACTAGAACTCCGATGCCCCAAGTGAAGAAAAGTAGATTCAAAACAGAAGGCTCCGCTTTTGAATTACTCTCAGTTTAAAAGATTACTTAAGTTTACAAGTTGTGGGAAAAATCGAATATATAATATTGATAAAGTTTGAGTCCAGCTACTTCAAGCCTTAATATTCTTATCTTATCATATCATTTTATACAAAATGTATGCAATGTCCAAGCAGGATGACCTGTTTAAAAGATTTAAATTGCCTTGTTAGTTCAATCTTAGGTGAAGTTCGCTATGATTTTCCGCTTCACCAAAATACCACCAAAATCACCAATAAGGTAAAGTCTTGTTTGTTTACAAGGATTCTTCCAAGTATATTTTTTTCGTTAAGAGCTAAAGCATACTCTATAAAAAAACATGTTTACATTCAATCTTACCATTAGTTCCAAATTTTGATTTGAAACTCAAATTCAAGTAAGATATATTTTGCAGTCCTGATCGTAAGGAAAAGTTCGGTTAATGCGCCTTGAAGTTGGACAGGACAGTTGTTCATTGGAATATGATGCGAACCAAACGATTAACATGTATAAGAAACTAATGATTGAGCTTCTCGATACGAGCCATTTGGTTTCCACATTAATATCAGATTGATTTTTATCAGAAAAAGCATCTGCTTCTTTGAATTCCATTAACAGAGATAATAGTGAAAATTTTTGCATTTCTATCGAAACTAGTACAAAAAGAATTCTAGTGATTCAAAGCATTTTGTTGTAGTTTAAGATAATTCTCATAAGTAAGAATTCTTCGACTCCTGACAACATCTCTCTGATCTCATGCAAACTGAATTGTACTATTATTCTTGACATGATATGAACTTTAACTCTATTTTTTATAGCAAAATTTGTACCTACAAAAGAACAGCACATAAACACGTTGTATGACATGTAAAATTGCAAGGAGACAGCAAATAGCAGCGTAATTATAGGTTCAGAAAATCAAATCAATCATTGTCAATGCCCAAGAACACGCTTTCAGTCTTCTTCAAATTCAGGTTTGATTACTTGAATGGTCATGCAAAAGTCTTAATTCCATTCTTCTCTCTCTGTTCTATCCCAAATTGTCTATTAAATTAGCATCCCTCAGAACATGGCAATTTCGTAACTTAGGCCGTTGTTTTCAATTAATGAATATCTTGTGTGATTTTCATGCACTCTCTCGTGGTTCTTAATAATTCAAGAAGATTTTCAAAGTTAATTTTGTTAGAAGTTTACGTCCATTTCATGCTTCGTATCAAACAGTTTTAGTTACATTGTGTTGATCTCAGCAACTTTAGGTTAGATTAGATACTTTTTTGGGCAAAACAAAATATTGGTTGAAAATGTACTAATAATTGAAAATTTTCGTGAAAATCTTCAAAATTTTCGTGAAAGATATTTTAGAGTGGGGTCATGACCATCTACGCTTATTATTGCCTTACCAAATATAGGAATGGATTGGTAATTTTTAAAACTCCACATGAAATCGAGGCTCAATACATTGAGAGAAGTCAAAGGCATCTTTTTCGATAAAGCAACATTCGAGAAGGCTTACATGAGGAAATATAACAGCTACCCATCGTATGGTACCTGGACGATTCTCGGTTGCATATATGGTCGATTAATTGTTGAATTTTTTTATTGTTGTGAGGCTCGGGTGCAAAGTGATGAGACTGCTAAGGCTGTAAATTGACTCACTATGCAAAAGTCTTGGTTTATAATTCAAAAGTTTCTACATTAAATGTGAAACCCTTGATTATGCGCTGCGATTCAATTCTAAAAAAGAAATAGGTTCGCCTTTGGAAGGCTATACTGCCCCCTGTATATAAAATCCAAAGAAAATAGCCAATCGTCACATGAGATTCTTGTAGACTTTAGTAACCTTTTAGGAAAATAAAAATTTCATACCCAAAATTACGGGTACTTGTCCTTATGGTTTATGCATCTACAGGATTTGTATATAAGGATCCTAGCTTGAGCCCTAGTTCCAGGGGCGTAACTTGGCCAATAGGTTTGGGGGGGGGGGGTGAAAAGGGTTTCTGCCCTGCAAAACTGACTGGTGCCCTGCAGACCTCGTAGCAACGGTTTGTCTATAGGTTACTAGTGAAAGCTTTACCAGTGTACACTGGTCTTTACCAAGGACAAACTTCTAAGCAATAAAAACAAACTTGAAACTTCATTGCCTATGAAATTTCTATTTCTCTACGTGAGCGTAATTTTTTTTTATATTCACTTCATTTAATGTTGGTTTGCAAAATACTAGCTAATAAACAGCTACTGGGGGGGATACATGATGCAGACAGCGCAACGAAATTTAGTTCAGGGGGACTAAGAATCAAGTTTAGTGAGGTAGGAGGACCCACCATGGTTGGGTCCGACGTGAAGAAAATTTTTGAAATTATACCTTCTAAAAGGGCTAAAAAGCATCTTTCAGACAAAAATTTAGCAAAATACTATTGTGCTAAAAGAACTGATTGTTTATTGAAAATATTATTGTTTATTGGAAAAAATAGGGAGGGGGAATATCATGCTAAAACTCTATTGTTAAACGTTGGGGAAGGAAAGAAACGGCAACCTTTCGTTTCAGATTGCACGTAGTTGTGAATGACAGAGGAAGATGTTGTTTTGATTTGAGGAATATTCTTCCTTAACAGAAATGTGCAGTTTCTTGTATCGAGAAGGTCATGTTTACACATCCAAAATAAAAACATTGCAATGATACAGAAAATGATTTACTGAGTTAATGCAAATAAAAGAAAAATGATAAAAATATACTTAGAAAAGTTAGCAATTAGATGAAACAAAATTGGTATCTCAACGATTTATTATGTTTTTTAGTTCATGCACTGTTAAAAAGTAATAGAAAAAATGATAAAAAATTCTTATCTTGATCAAAGTGAGGGCCTTCAGCCCCCTATTCCCCCCAGTGACGCCGTGCCTGTCATGAAAATAATTTACAACTTAAATTAATTTGCATGGACTCAATTTTGCCCTCATAAACATATGCATCCATCATTGCATCCATTGGCTATGACTTTTGGTAAGAAATGCTTTTGCCTTGCAAATAACAGAGCTTTTATTTACATACCTGTTCCGTTCTCTAAAATACAATGTCAGGAAGGGAGGTTCATAAAAAATACGATATTTCCATTTAAAAATTCCTAAACGGCCCTTTACGAACTTCAGAGGTGGCATTTCTGCGTGGCAATAAAGCTCTTCTTGGCGCCCTGCGAAATCTTCGATTGCCCTGCGAAATCGACTATTTTTTGGATTGGGGGGGTGTCACACCCCCCACACCCCCCCCGGTATTTTCGCCCCTGCCTAGTTCTTGAAGTTCCTTATTCGTTAACCACTTTTGATCCAATTTTTGTAGTAAAGTTACTTAATAGCCCTTGGTTTTATTGCACATGTTCAAAGAAAATACAAGGTTGCTTTTCTGCGTGCAAACTATATCGCTATGGTTTTAAGATCAGCTGCATGCAAATTATATCACTTGAATTAGATCATAGTTGAGATGAATGAGGATTCTTTCGTGAGAATGATGCTTGTTACCAAAACATACCTGACAACTTTCGCTAAGCCAAGCTGAAGTAAAAAAAAGCTATACTTGGAGTGTCGTGTGCAGTGACTCAGAGGACGATCTTGAGGAACTTTGAGACGATTAAACTATGTTTAGATGATCCGGTTGTTTTTCCATTAGTGCTATTTATCAGTTAGTAATTAATAGCGCTGCATAGTTCCTATGGACAACGATTCAAAAGTTAGTCCCGTCAAAAGAGGTATTAAACTTTCTATATGTCCATTTAAGGACAAACATTTTAAGACTATGCAATTTCCTCATGAAAACAAGGCTTTTGCCCCCCGCCCCCCCCCCCCCTTAACAGAACAAAATTAAATTTTAAGCATTTATGTGCAATAGATACGCTTAGTCAACTTTCTCATTTATACTGTTTTCTCATCGATTACCTTAATATGCGCAAAAGCGAGCCTTTAAAAACGAAAAAGAAGCTGATGGCCCTCCAAAATCCCCGAATAACATCGATATTCGAAATCAGCACACCCTCAACTTGACCAAAAGCACTTGGTCCCATTAATTTCGCTCTCGGGTGACCATTCCCCTATTGTTGTGCACCAAATCGAACGAACCATTGTAGGCTATAATTTAAATATTTGGCAAACACTTTATCTATGTTTATTATCTTATAACTTCGCTGTTAATTATGTATGTTTATTTTGGTTATAGGTCTTACGTGTTTTTAGCTGATTGGTTGTTATTAATACTTGTAAAATGCTTGTATCTATAAATACGCTGTAGTAGTTTTAAGAGGTAGGCTTTTTGGGAGAAGCATCTTGCTGTTGGTTCAAAGTGCTGACGAAAGAAGTCGTTGTCTCTCTGCTCCTCTGTGCCACAAGCAGCCAAAAATTGGCTACTTTTCGGCATTAGCAAGGAGGGCTTAGCCCCCCTACCACTACACCATTGTTTGTAATATAATGTGCTGAATACTGAAATAAGCTGGATGGTTCGATAAAATAGAGTTGATGCCAAGATCAAACGCTAATTGTAACAATTTCCGCACGGATGGAGACGAGTTCCAAATTTTGTTTCTTTGAAATTACAGTGCTACCTTCCAGAAAGTCAGACTTTTTTTCTAATAAATTACTAGCTATTACTTAAGTATATTTCTACTTTTATGCCAAATATTCTTTGTTTCTTTTCAATTTGAACTGTAAATTTCAGTATTGATTCATTCTTTGGCTAGGAGTAACTTTAGACGATCATGAATTTTGTATATTCTAATCTTGATAAAAGGAATTAAATATTACTTTACAGCATTTAAAGCAATTGCTAGATAGAAAGCATCGTGTTATAACTCAGTCGACAAAATGAACGTTAAGTCTATATAGGTAATCGATTTTCTCTTAATAGGAGCTCAAACATTATTCTGCTTACATTGAATTCTTACATTATTACTTACTTCCTCAAAGATTTCTTCTTCTTGAAACTTGGATCGATACTTTTTCTAGAACTCCAGTGCATAACATTTAGCTAGCATTCCAGGGCCTAAAATCAGAAATGTTTACAGATCCACATTTTTTATAAAAATTGGGCGTGGTACATTGCTGGGATTGGTATCATGGGGGTGGCAAATATAGAATCTGCCATTATAGTGCAAATAGCATGTCCTAATTGGGCAAATTCTTAAATGAATGAAGTATAAGTAGCAAAAGGTGATTCTTTACATTATATGGATTGGGTTAATAAGAAGATTAGCTATATACTAGCTCCCCTACGAAGCCCGCTACGCGGGCTTGCCAGTGACCCTACGGTAGAGTACATAGATTAGCCTCGGAAAAGACAAGAATTTTCTTAAAACCCCCTGTGAATGATAGTAAAATTAGCCTCGGTAAAGACAAGAATTCTTTCGAAGCCCCCAATGAGTATGCAGATTAGCCACGGAAAAGACAAGAGGTGTATCAAACTCGATTTGAAAAAAATTGGCTCCGCACAGGTCACGTGATAAAAAAATTACTCGCACTCCTGTGACTATCGCTAGTCAGGGGGTCGCCTGAAATAGAGAAGGGGTAGAGGCTCCCCCCTTCCTAGCGATAGTCACAGGAGTGCGAGTAATTTTTTTATCACGTGACCTGTGCGGAGCCAATTTTTTTCAAATCGAGTTTGATACACCTCTTGTCTTTTCCGTGGCTAATCTGCATACTCATTGGGGGCTTCGAAAGAATTCTTGTCTTTACCGAGGCTAATTTTACTATCATTCACAGGGGGTTTTAAGAAAATTCTTGTCTTTTCCGAGGCTAATCTATGTACTCTACCGTAGGGTCACTGGCAAGCCCGCGTAGCGGGCTTCGTAGGGGAGCTAGTCTTCCGTTAATTGAAAGTTGCTTCAAAACATTTGCAGCCCAGGTCTATTCGTGTTCCTCGTTTAAATATTTTAATGTGTTACCCCCTAAGTCTCCTGTTTTAATTTTCCATAAAATTTCATGTTAAGACTTCCCAACCTTACTTATCTGTTTACTCCTCTGACAAATCAAATTAAAGTTGAATCTATCTTGAAAATCAGAATAAAAAAACAATGTCCTCCTACATTCTTTCAATTCAATAAGGAATGCAAGCAAAAAGTGTAATATCATACAGCAAGCAGGCAAGGATACTTTAAACGTGACAAAAGGCAAACATAATTAATCTAATCCATAGTCACGCCTACTGTGAGTAGCATATACTATTGGCAAGAGCAGGAAATAATTGCTCAAGGACAAAGTATTATTTACTTGCAGCAACAACCCTATTGAGATAAGAGCTATTTTCGTGTAGGAAGATAATGCTTTATTACCTTGATTGTAATTCAGTAAATCCTTTTAGAAAATTAAACCCAAACTTAATTACTTGCTGGCTCCAGATACCCATACTTGCGAAATTCCTAATAGAATCAATCCAATAAGTAGTTCCTTGATTATTATGATTACCAATTAGCAATATCATAGCTTTCATCACCATCTGAACCCCTTTGAAATCGAGGTTAATAGCACTCTTGACTTTCAGAGGCTAATCTTACTATTCCATTCCGGGGTCCATAGGGTGCCCGCAGAGCGGGATTTACTGGGAGCTACTCTTCCGTTTATTAAAATGTACACACCAATTTGATACATAAACGGTTGCAATATCGAGGCAAGGCAGAAAAGTTCTTCAATATATTTTGTAAGCCACGATCTAATTGGGGTCCTCGTTTAAATACTTTCACGGGTTACCCTCTTTAATTCTCCTGCTTATTCTAATTGCAATTTTCAAAGTTTCCATCTTCTTTTATCACTCGGTGTATCGTGGTGGTCGTTTAAATATCTTGCAGGCTTATCTAAAAGCTTTGTTAATTATTCTGAATTCTACTTTAAACTTGACAGCAACATGCTTCTGCCAGTCCCACCAATTCCTTATGCTCGTTGGCACATTTTCATGGGTTACTCCTAGAGGTTCTCCTATTTAGTCAGAATCAAATTTTTAAGTTTTCTAATCATACACTCTTAGCCCTCGTCGACTTATGGGGCGTTTTTAAATATTTTCTAAAGTCATTCTTAGAGCTGTAATGTTCATTTTAAAGCACTTCGTTCAATCTTTGTTCACTTGTGATGCTGTTTTTAGACATAATTGCGGGCCACCCTCAAAGCTCCCTGTTTATTCTGAATCAAACACCTCTTCTAAACCCCAAAGAGTTATAAAGTTATTACGCAGTTCTATACATTTGAGGTCCACATATCATATCTTCGTCACAATTAGCTTTTGAAACACTGCAGCAACAAAGCATTTAGGAAATGGAAAGATAGATAAAAGCCAAGTTTCGTGCATCAGAGAGGAATCTTACTCTAACAACAAATTAACAAAATACAATTTACGGACAACAGCTAATCTATATTATATAACTTTAGTCCTTTTCTCCACAGTCAAGAATCACGTCTGGGTCATAATTATTGCTTGAAACGATCTTTGATCTAGATGAAGAACATCACAAATAATTAAGATGTTATTGCATGGTTAATGAAAGCACTTTTTAAGGAAATCCATAGTCATAATGCTTTGTAAAAATTTCAGAAAAAAAGGTTTGCCCCGAGGGTTTAGCCACCCCTTTATGCGGCCTGTTTTTAGTGAAATTTCATCAAACTAAGCATAAAATCATTTGAACTTGTTCTTGTGAAGCGAGCAATACAGCAAATCCATCTTCCTTGAAGGACAAAACTACGAAGAGGTAAAACATTAAGAGAAAGGCGTTCGTGGCGGGTCTAGCGACTCCTTTTAGCAACCGGTTTTTAGTGTAATTTCACCCAAATAAGCATAAAGTCATTTGAAATGGTTTCTAGAATAATTGTCACTCAAGAGGCAGGCAAATCCCATCTCATTCTCAGTGGGAAAATCTCACAAAAAGTGAAATTTTAATAGAAAAATACTCACTTGTTGAACCAAAAAGTCAGCGAATCCGATCGTTTATCTACAAAAAAGGAAGGCGGTTAGGAAAAGTTGCTGCAAAGGATTCTCGATAGGCATAAAAAGTTGGGGGCTGGCGGGATTACATAATTCGCATTACAACGGGTTTTCCTATGAAAATCAAATCTTCTTGCATCAAGAATAAACAGCAGGAATAATCTACCACAATTCTTCATACTTTGATTGCAATAAAGCCAATCCAGTTTCCTTTAAGCACAAAACCACGAGAAGAGGTAAAAAGTTTTCGTTCGCAGCGGGGGTCTAGCAGCCGGTTTTTAGTGTAATTTCATCGAAATGAGCACAAAATCATTTGAAAAAAGTAATATCGAAAACATGTAAGAACAACAACGCTTACTTGTATTCGCATGCCATCGATTCTGATGCCAATGAAGAACAGGAACAGCCAGCAGCAATGGAAAAACCAAATATCAGGTAGCAGCGCGTGTACCGTACGTAGCTACTAAAACGAAGAAAAGGAAGATTGTCAAAAGCACGAATCACATGGCTCTTGCAAACAAAATAGGAAACGGGGTTCAATCGTCGATCGATAAAAAATCAGTTGATAAAAAAAGCTAGCAAGACTCACCTGAGGTCTGTCGCGAGCACCCAGCACGATTGACTACTGGAGCTGTAGCTGTAGCACACGACACCGACCGTCGACGACCGCTTCGAGTTCGAAAAGGAATGCCAACCAGCAGTGCACGTAGATTTATTATCATCCAATTCCAAATCACCTAAATTATCGGCACACAGTAGATTCTTTGTAGAAAGCGAAACGAATTTGAAAAGCCTCCGTTCAAATTGAAGGGTTGCTGTTGGAAGGAGTTTTGAAATCTTTTGTAGAGAGCAAGAGAAAAGAGAGAGAAAGAACCTATAGAAACACGGGACAAAGACCACGGAGAGCACTAATCGTGATCGCGAGATTTTGGAACGAACCCGGGAGAAAACCGTTAATATCTCAAAAACGGAAGCGAAAATACGAAAAAGCGGACCTTATGTTTGAGCCTCGAGGATCTAGGATTCAGATGAAAAAATAATTTTGAAAATCTGCCGAGCGGTTTTGGCTGAAAACCGTTTGAATCGCGGGGCGGTGTGGATCTTTTGTTCGGGGTTGATTTGCATATCCGAATTTTAGTTATAGTGATAGCGATGTCTTAATATGTGAGCAAAAAGTTATCGAAAAGAAACTCTTTTACATGGTTTGTTCGGATCTCTGTCAAAGTTATTTTTCCTTTCACCATCAAAAACTCTCTTGAATCAGCCTTGCTTCCCAGACTTTGGTATTTTTTGGTTTTTTGGAATAATGTCTTTGCCGCTTTTCTTGGAACTCGAAACTTGCAAGATCAAGCATATTTATTGTAATATTCATCTGTTTTTTAAGTTTTTCTGGAGCTGTGGTGCTTTCCCCACCTGCTTCTATCTTGTTGTCAGTGGGAATCAGTCTCTCTACATCGACAGAATTAGGGTTTGCTGCGAGAATCCGAGCCATTGTCTCATCTGGTAGAATTCCTCTGAGAACAAGTCTCAGACCTCTGCGATCTTAGTCGTTTATTTCTCAAAATTTAATGCATGATTGAATGAAATATTTTGTCCGGGACAAAAGCTGGGTGAAGCTTTCTCAAGTCTCTTTTACTTATGGAAAGTTCTTAACTGCATTCAGGCCATCAAATTCTTTGCTATCAAATCTGTTCTTCAAAATGCTTTGATACTATAAACGAAAACCTCGTTTCAGATGGCAAATAAACTCTTTTCTCACTGATGTACAAATTGTGCTTGTTTCTTCTTATTCTCTTTTCGTGCAGTTTGAAAGCATGATTTTTACCCACCATCTTGTTTGTAATGAAGACACCACGCACCAGATCTCAATTTTGGATTTACGAATTGTGCTAGATTTGCAAAAATTATGCTAGATTTCAAATCAAAGCAACCCTGCTTGAGAAAGAGGCTAATACATGCTCAGAATATCAAAAATGGCCAAAATCAGCAATTTGGCCTTTTTTGACAACCCAGTGTACTCATTCTTCATAAACAAAAAGGCAATTTAGATCCATGGATTGATGGCCAAATTTCTCCATTTTGGCAGTTTCTCAAAACCCCTTTGGCCGTCATAAATTGATTTGGCCTAGGAAGCAAAATTTGGCTGAATTCTGGCAGCATGTTGCAAAAAACAAAGAAAATGCAAAAGAAACAAAAATGTTTGCACGGATAATATTCAAAAATATTTAAAATAATTTCAAAATTGCAAGCGATGAATGATGAAACAAAGTAAAAGACAGCAGAAAGTTTAAGATGAAAGCAAGTGAAAACTTTTGTAACCTACAAAGAAATTTTGATAACGGTATCACTCCCAATAATTAGCAAAAATTTAGCTTTTTGTATACTGCGTTTAGCTGGCTGCATTTGGCTGCCAACCATTCAAAACAACTGGCAAAATCCTGAAGGTGGAAAGTCACAATTTACTCTTAAAATGAAACAACAGTTGCTGGTGTAAAGTGTTGGTGTAATGTAAAGTGTAAAGTGGTCTGGAGTTTCTTAATTCGTCTTTATTGTTCATTGCTTATTTCTTATCGTAGTTTTCTTATAAAAAATGAGTGCAATACATAAGGCTGGGATTGGGCATTCCCTTCGAATTGAAAAAAATGTTCCCATTTCTTTCTTAGGCGTTTCGATTGTTATTTTATGCTGCACGTTTACGAACATGCATTATTTACAAATCAACACTTTCTACAATTACAGGGCCACAACTTTAATTTACAACTCCACAAAGTGAGTTAGCTCCACGCTTATTTTAGGCCCTGTAGCATTCAGTTATAACTACAAAAATACGTTAATGTAGAGAATGATAAAAGAGAGGAAAATTAAGTAAAAGTCTGAAATAAGCTCTAAATGGGGGCTGATAGGTTTTTTAAATGCACAAGCTTTCACTTTCTAAGCCATAGCTTTAGGCACAGCGGTCCGGGAGGCTAGGGGCTTTGAAGCATGTACCCCCCCCCCAACTTAAGCCCCTTTCTTGATGACAACTACACTTCACTTTTAAAAACGTTTCCACGCCCCTGTCATGGCATAAACAATTCAAGGCAGATATGTTTGTGAATAGAGACAATATTTACTTGAATACGATACTGTTTAAATGTTGGATAGCTTAGAAAAGTCTCTCCAACAAGCAATATTCGGGCTTTTGAGCGTAGTGCTTCAACGATTTTCGCATGGTTTTATAGATACAGCTGCTAATTTTTTTCAATCCTGCATGAATTTATGTTAAAATGCAAATGCATAAGACAAAATCAAACAGTGACAGCAGTGTTTTCTTCGATTTTGAATTATCAAACAAGGTAGGTTATAAGGAAATTGTTTCCTTGACAATGTAAGCTACCAGCAACTGGTTGCAAGCCTCGAATGCAAGTATGCAACCCTGTACGCATAATGTTTTTCTAAGAAGTTATCATCAAATTTTACAAGGGGAAGTTTATATTTGAAGTTTTTCATAGAAGTAGATGGTTTGCACATGTTTTATTATTCCAGACGATCGGGAATTTCATGAGACCCAATAAGTCGTCTCTCTCTCTCTCTCTATCTCTATCTCTCTCTCATCTCTCAGCACTACCAGAAACTTATAAAGCCAATTTTCACAAGATGTCTACATTGGGTGCGCCTACGGACCCACGCCTAGATATTCGTATTCGGTGTATCAGTGACCCAAAGGATTATCTTGTTTTGTCTTACTCGAAAGGAACTTTTTGCAAGTTTTCTAGAAATGAAAAGGCTTGTGACTCAGTGGCGGAGCTACGGGGGGGGGGGGAATGGGGGGGACTAGTCTTGCAATTCTTGCAAACATGATGAGAAAACTTCAGGTGGGGGGGGGGGGGTATGTACGTTATCTAGAATCGTCACATGTAAATGACATTTCTTGGGAGAAAACAGGTGTTTCTTCCGGAAGAAAAAGTTTAAAACAGGGGGATAGGGCTTTATCCAAATGGGCGTTGTCCCTGACACACCTTTTTTCCCCCCCACTTATCCCAGGCTGGAGCCGCCACTGTTGTGACCCCGTGTTCCCTTGTTCCTGCGTCACTGTAGATGAGTGGGAGAGCCCTCTGGTACTCTTTTAAGCATGATTCCTGCAACCCTATGAACATAAGCAGGGGGACAACGGGGGCTTTATGTAATAGGGTTATTTTGCCAAATGAATGTATCCACCCTATCATTATCTTCGAAACTAAATGGTTCTTCCATCAATGATAAAAGAAACAAATAGACACAATGATAATGTTGAAACGTCTTTCTTCAGATCAAACGATCTTTCCGCGATAAAAGGTTCTATAAATATAATGTTTCTCTACGGTCGTCCCGTAACGTCGATTTGTTCTCTTAATAACAGGCACAGTCTTTCTCAAGCACTGTCCTCTCAAATATGTCAAATAATCCACAATAATCGTCACGCGCAATGTCTCAAATAGCTATACGTGTCCTATAAATCCATAATTTATGCCGACAAGATCTTTCACAAGCATCTTGCCACATAAGTGAAACGTCAAGAACCTAAATATACAAAATATCAAAACTTAACCCTATCGCTCTTAACCGAATTCCATTTCCAACTTCAACTCCAACTCCAACTCAAAAACTAACTCTAAAATGTAACACGCCCAAAATATAACTAAACAAGAACTTATTGTAATGCTACATAGCTACGTAAATTTACATAATAATAGTGAATACAAAATATATTAGTCCCAAGATTAATTACATAAACTGAATAATGATCCTTAATATCCCAAAAGAAATAGTTAATGAATCTAAAGGTGCAATTAGAAAACAAAAGGAATTATAAACAATCGAATGTGCGAACGGTGATAAAATTACTAAGGTTACAGGATGTAAAACAAACGAAATCCAAACTAGCACTATTACATTTATCCCCCTCAACAAGCTCCAAAATGTATTTAAAACCAGACAAAAATCGCCTTGTTCCCGGTTTTTTGCATTTTTGGCCTCCCTAAAGCGTTTTTGCCCCCTCAATCTGTGATATACTCCGCTGTTATTAGACTGCGTTCGTGCCATTAAATCTGATGATGATGATGATGATGATGATGATGATGATGATGATGATGATGATGATGATGATGATGATGATGATGATGATGATGATGATGATGATGATGATGATGATGATGATGATGATGATGATGATGATGATGATGATGATGATGATAATGATGATGATGATGATGATGATGATATGATGATATGATGATGATGATGATGATGATGATGATGATGATGATGATGATGATGATGATGATGATGATGATGATGATGATGATGATGATGATGATGATGATGATGATGATGATGATGATGATGATGATAATAATGTTGATGATGACAACTTTTTTCTTACCCATAAAAGTTTGGAGCGTTGAGAATGAGAATATTGAAAGATCACGGAAAAAAAGTGGAAAAACTTTTTTAACGTCTTTTTTCTTTTAGGGACATTTTGTCAAAAAAGCGAGTCCCCCACAAAAAGTAATATCCCCGCTCTAAAGAGCTGCTCTTTCTTGTTTGTTGAATTCATGTTCTGTCATAATCTCAATGTTTGAGCGTCTGGGATTCCATGTTTTCTCTCCGGTTGCCTAGCCCCTCTGTCGAAAGGTCAAGCCCCTCCCTGTCGGAGAATTTCTAGCGCCACTACTGAAAGAATCATGTTTAAATGTAGATAACATTAAGAACACACGAGCCTCAAATTATCCAACAGAGCTCATTCAGTACTTATAATTTAGAGGTAAATGTTGGGGGTGGGGGCTCAGTCACTGAAGTATACAATTTCTATTTTTGTCACTTTTTTGCGACATTTAGTGCTGCACCCTTGTCAAAGTTCAATTCAATTGATCACGAGAAATTTTGGATTCCTTATTTAACCGTTAGATTGGTTTTCATTTTCGCTAAATTATCAGCTTCTGTAAAATAATATTTTATGTATTCAAGCGCAAGTGATACAACCTGCTCACAACCTGTATAACTTGCCTAGTTGAACAAAAGGACAATCGAACCCGCACAGCGTGGGGTTTCACTCGTGTGCTAGAACTATGCTATAACAGGTCGAAAGGAAGTGTTTTTGAGTATGATAAAAAATGGACCCGGCAAGGATGGTTGGAGGCTCTCTTGTTAAGCCAACGATTTGAAAACTACATCACTAATCTGTTTAAATATTTATGACCCATTAGAGACGCAACAAGACATCGCACACAGAACCTGGCGGCACAAAGATTCTTGAAAAACAACTAGATCAGTATTTGCAGGGATTCGTCAAAAAGACAGTCAATCAGCGACAGAATGGGCCTAGACGAGATTTTAGCCAACCTCGAAAGGAAAAACATGTCATTTGTATGGAAACGCCGACTAACAGTGACAGCTTTTTGCATAAGGATGTTTCTTGTTGGAGTGGAATATGCCATAATTTTACCATCGGTTTGGTTATACTTGAAAACCTTCCAGGTTCAAACTTGGTACCTTGGTCTTGTCGTGGCAATGTACACAATAGCTGGCATGATAAGCCTCCCAGTGATTGGGCGTTTGTTTGACAAGACAAAACGAACGAAAGAAATCTTACTCGTTATGAATGCATTTGAAATTGTTGGGAGCTTGATTTATGCTTTGCCGTTTTCACCTTATTTGCTGCTTGCGGGAAGATTTATTGCTGGAATGGGTGACGGTTTTTTTGCAGCTGCGAGTGGAGAAATCACGCTGATCTACCCAGCTTCGAAGAGGATTGGTATATTTGCATTGCTTGAAGTAGGCAGAGTTGTTGGTATTACTTTAGGTCCCTCCCTCAATTTTTTCCTGCAAGGTGTAGACTTTCATATAGGAAAATGGCATATTTTTTATGGACCAGCCCCTGGCTTGTTCATGGCATTTGTTTGGTTGGTAATGGAAGTGCTAACATGCTTCATGGTTTTCGATCTATCAAAGCACGAGGTTGGTGAAGAAGTTGAGAGTTATACCGAAATTAAACTTCAAACCAAGAAAAAGCCGGAAGAGCCAGATAGATATGAAATCATAGAAACAACAGTTGATGACTTGGCTGACAAGGGTCATCCAGTAAGCAATACAGCCCAAGATGATAAAAGTCCACTTCTTGAATCTCCAAAAAAGCCATGGAGGAGTCGTAGTGAATCTGAAGAGAGTAATTTGGATGCAAGCCTTCAAACTGCAATTACGGATCTGTTGTCTGTAGAAATTTTAGCAATATTTTATGCTGATCTTGTTCTGTGGCTGGCCCAAACAGAATTTGAAGTTCTAGCACCACTTGTTACTCAAGAAGACTTCAAATGGAAAGAGGGGTACCTGAGCGTTATATATATGGTTGGGGGTTGTGAATTAATCATCATATTTCTTGTGATCTGGTATTTTGGCAGCAGATTCCATCTTGAGGATTCATTTTTGCTGCTGTTTTCTCTTGGTCTTACAACCTGTTCTCTACTGATGATGATTGTCTATCAATCCAAACGCACAAACCATACAGCTATTGTTATATTGTTCTTGCTAATTTGCTTTCTTGTGTTTTTCTCTGTTCCACTGAATCTGGTTGCATCGAAATCGTTGCTGACCAAAATCACCAAGCCGGAGACTCAAGGCTTTACTCAAGGAGTCTATTCATCTGTGAGCAGAATTGCCTTAATTCTTGGCCCTGTACTTGGCAGCTCTGCGTTCCACAGTCTCGCCCTCTTTGGTGCTCTCATGGCACTGGCAAATGTAGTTGCTTTTGTGTGGCTACTTCTTTGCTTGAACCGGATCAAACAACGTGTAGATGCAATGCAATCATGAAATTATCTCTATTGGTATGTATTTTTTATTTTTAAGTATTTCTCGATATTTCGATCAGCCCAATAGAGAGTATTAGAATGAAACAGTTTTTCTTGCCTAAGACAGCTCCATAACCACTTTTACGGTACAAAAAAGTTTTAATCTGCCAAATGCAAATCTGACACACCATTTTTTAAAGGGAAGTCCTGACCTGAACAATCCCTAGTGCTTACACCTCTGGTTTAAACAATGCTCTAAAGGAAATTGAATGTCAATGCAACCATCTGTATGTATCTAGAGAATAATTGCTTGTAAATTAAATGGTAGTCCCTAGAAACATAATGCAAACAAACCTAAACAATCCACCTGTAAAAGTAAATCAACCCAAACTGTCTATCTAGCTTGAAGTTATTTCTCATTGACACATATATATACTTAATGTAGCAGCTGAATTAAGATTTAAGATGGGAAATTAAGGTAAAAGTCTCCTTCTTAGTAGCTATATAGCTCAATGTAGCTATAAATACCGTCTGGTGTGGCTACTGAAAGAGTCTTGCATGCTAATATTTTGAGAAAGATGATTGTTACTGTTCATCTGAAAATAGGAGAAGTGGCACAAAATGTAATTTTGCACAAGCTGAATAGCAAGAAAATATTTTTTGAGGTTTCTTTCTATCTACTAGAGAAACAATGCATGGTTGATGGGAAAAACCTTTCAATTGCACTTGAAATCACCCATTTGAGCTATTTGGCTGCTTTGGTTTATTGACTAGGAATGGAAAATCACTTTCGGGAGAATGATTCCTACAAACGATTTATGTCAAAAGACACAAAAGAACAGTTCTATATGTACTGATACACATTTGAAATGCAGCTGTCAAATATTTTATCTACATAGTCATGTAAAACTGAAAGCATACAGCCTTTAGATTAGCTTAAAAACATTTTCAAATATTTCTTGAAGTTATTTCTTGCTCTCCTTTTAAGACCTTTTACTATTTTTAGGCAAACTTTTGTTATGTTTGTTTCAATCCATTCTTAAAATGGATTCCATTATTCTATGAGGACCCCTATAACCCCTCTTGGTAGCCCTGTAACTGTCTAATGTTGCACATTAGTCTGGATGTCATTAAAAAGCATTTTTCAAACCACTCTCAATTTGGCCCTTATAATAAAAAAGGACCTTAAATATAATAAGAGTGCACTTCTAGTAAGTGTGCAAAAATCAGTTTAAACTGTTGCATATTGGCTAATATGGGGTTTTCTGATGTTTTTGTTTTCAGCTTTCAGATCATTTTATAAAAATTTCGAAATTTTGATTGCATATTTCTATGGCATCATACAACTCTAATTAAACATTTAAAATTTGGAATCAAACTCTTAGAACTAAACATTTAGAATTGAACAAAAAGAATCTCAGTACTTGCAAAAACTGTGAACAGTTAATGTAATTGTGATTATGGTGATGGGCAAGCAATTTGGAAAGAACAATATTATTTGGTTAGGAATTCTATTTCAAGCTGAATAAGAAATTGTCAATTTAAGCTTTATTTCCTAAACTTTAGTTTTTTATTGCAAACCAGACATGTTCCCAGTTTAAAAAACGCATGTTTTATAGCTGCTCAAATCAATATTTGTGTTCCAGGGCGTTTTCCATTAATATTTGGCTATTTGCTATGCTATTTGCCAAACTTTAATGAATATTGGTTTGCAGGTTTTGTCTTATGAATTATAGATAGATATAGAGATCAATTTTAATCACAGCAGATGTCTAGCTACTCTTATTCTCTGTTTATCTTCAGAGAGACAGCCTTTCCCCACCGAAATCACTTTGCCATTCAAAAACTTATGAATTATGAATGAATTCATTAAAAATTCTCCTTGGGAGTTTTTAGAATGAATTTGTGAAAGCAACAAAACTGTTTTCGTTATATATCCAACTTTCTTCAGTCCCTGACAGCTGTTTTGCATTACAATTCAAGGCGTTGTCTTCTAATCCTAATTAATATCGCTATTCAATATCAAGGATAATTGCATTTGTTGTTGTATAGGAGTGATCGGGGAAGCGAGTGGATAATAGGTATCCTTTTTAGATATAATCCCGGTGTATATGTTTCTAAATGTTGAAGGCCTAGCCAAACATTTTAGACCTTCTTTGAAAAATAAGAGGGAAATGTAGCGAGACAAGAAAATACGACCACAAATTATAAGGAACAATCGCTGCGCAAGGCTTTGATTGCAGAGAATAGATTTTTGAACAAAATTGAGGTTGTAGAAGGAGAGACATACTTGTCATCAGCCAGGCGATAAAAGGTCCTGTTGGTCACTAGGCAAGACATTTGCCTTCAGATAGGCAAACAAATTTAAGTCAAAACTCCTGGTTCGACCAAACGCAAGACGCCTGGGAGTTCGTTATTGAATTGCAAAGGAAAATAGCCTGCCACAGGACATCTACGTAGAGTGGATTTCGCTTTTAAGGGATGTTTATTTGCCCATGTAGAAATCATTTTCATTCAAAATAGCCAACTTAGGGGATAAGCACAAACGCAATTATAACATTAAATCAACACACAGGCAAACATTATAGACCTTTGCTGAAAACACAAGAAAAAAACGTAGCAAAAGTATGCGATTATACACTATAGGAAACAATTGCTACACAAGGTTTTGACTGCAGAAAATATATTTAGAACAAATTTATTTGCCCTTTCATTTGAAGTTTCCGTTATTGGAAGGTGACCGTTAATGGAGGATTGTATTGGGGGAAAACTGTCACACCTGTGACTAAAATGGAATTATTTCGCAAGAGACATGGAAGAACTGATAAAAAACTTAAATATAGCAAATTTGGTAAGCATTTGTGGGATCTTAATTCGGTTATAGCAGTCGTGAAATTCCGTTGCTTGTTTCTCTATAATTTATAATATTTGCTAATATTAACAGTGGCCTTATGATTAGAACTGTGTTTATCGACTTGCGAGAGGCTTTTGTCGCGGTTCACCATGCCGCTTCTATCTATGGTATAAAAACAGCAAAAACGAGTGAACACTGTCAGAGATGCATTCTATCAGGTGTTGGGTACCACAATGGTCGATATTAGGTACATTGCTGTTTACCTTGTTTGTAAATGACGTTGACCAACATTGATAGCAATATGAAAATATTATTCTGTTTTTACGTTGCTGTGGAAATGTGCGAGAAGATTAAAATAAACAAATAGTGATCTAAACAGATTTCCAATTGTTTTGTGAAAATAGTATTGTTTTTTATATGAAACAGACCAATACAGAATGTTTTCTTTGCAGTACACTCCACAGAATCTCGCACTTTCAGCATCGCTTTTAAAAGCTTTTAAAATTAGCCACACAAAGGTCACGAAATCCATTGTATATGAACACCTGGGAGTGACGACCGAGAAACCTGCTCTTTTCATTCAGTCTTGAAAAACCAGAGTAAAATCTCTTTCACAAATATGACAAAATGCAGAGAAGGATTTAGCGGGGGTTTAGGGGTGCGGCACCCCCCCCCTCCCTCCCAAACAAAATTTCTGTTTCTTTCGGTAAACATTGTTTTATTCGGCAAAAATCATTTGTTGGTAGTCAGTAGTAACAAAGTAACGCCAAGATTTTTACTTTATTTTTTTCTTATACGTAGCGGGGGGTAGGAATATTCTGAAATGTATTTCAAGCTAATTTCAAGGGCGTCGTCGCAAAAATTTTCTGCTCGCTTCGCTCGCAGGAGACCCTCCTTTCTATCTCTGCAGAATGTTCAACACTTTCCCCTCGTTTTGGGATTTGTATAGAAAAATCCTTCACGTTCTTGAGACATTCCCGATAAAATAGAAACTAAAATGCTAAAGCAATCCAATCCTAGAAAAACTGGATTCTGAAATGCTTCTCGTGAATTTTGTTCCAAAGAGAACGGACTTGGTTTAAAACTTTTGAATACTGTTTACTATTTTTAGATATTTGATTACAACTTTGGAAAATCACTTTTTTACACGTAGTTTTTCCTCGCCTTAAACACATCAGGATATAAACGTTAGTGGAATGGTGAAGGAAATAGACAGTTGTAGAATATAGTCAGCCATAAAACGCTACATGTGAGATTGTATAAAGGGAAATTGCCACGTAAAAATGCCATAGCTTTTCCGAACGCATTTCTAAGATGGGTGTTTTCCCAAATTCTTAAGGGTCTGGTCAGCAAAAATTTTCTCCTCTTTGCCCCACCAATCTTCCAACCCTAGCTACGCCACTGCTTTTTATCATCTTTACCTTAAAGTTGAAAACCAAATTTAAAAAAAAGCGTTTCCATCATTTACCAGTGTCCTGAAGGGTATGGCACCAAAACAAGTGTCTATTACCTTGCCAGTCATTGTTGCTTAAATCCGCTCCTGTATGAATGTCAAGCGTCATACTTAACAAACTTAATTTTCAAACGTAGTTATCCTGTTCATGTACTAGGCACCATCAAAGCAAACCTTTTTGAGAATATCCACAATAGAACAACACCTAATAAAATCGAATACAACTGAGCATAGGTGGTAATAGGCACGATATCAAGTTTAAAAGACTCATTCGCAAACGGAATATAACGTACACTTTTGATAGCACCAAAATTTTGAATGACATAAAATCAGGCGCCATCAGAATTACACTGTTTGGACCAATCATATGCATCATATTAGCGCCAATCCTAAAGGGAATTCTGAAGCCAGAAAGAAGACATTCCATTTTCAAAGAGCAAGGGTTTTTGATAAACTAACAATTTAACATGACATGAAGACCTGGCTTTTCAACATATGTGTAAAGTTTGCAACTATCACTCTCAACTTTTTATTCCTTTATTTAGGACACTAAATATTTTTATTAGAATTTATCCTTTTTAGCCTTTGCCTTCCAACTTTCTATTCTCGAAATGTGTGCCACTTACAACTTTTGATTTACTTTTGTCTACTTGAACAAGCTCTTGACTGATAACATTGATTGTTGGTGACAAACGTAGTTATCCTGTACCAATGTATTCTAAATTCTAAACATATTTAAATATTGTCTTTTTGTTAGTATAAAGTGGAGAAGCTATAGTTCTTTGACATATTTCATTCTGATTTCAGGCGGATTCATAGAATTTGGTCAATAGAAATTGGTTTTGGGCTTTTCAACAACGAAAAGACTGAATATTATATACTGAGGTTTGCTGGTTGCAAGTCACAAGGAAGATTGCTTCTGGGGAGTTTTCGCATGGCAGGACTTAGATTTGAGATATTCCGATGAAGATGAAATAGTGTTTATCGCTTTCTTCCGTTTCGAGAACCATGTCGTAGCATCGAGAACCCTCTCGCTTGTTTGATATCGCAAACTACGAGCTGATATCATTGTAACATGCCCGATCTCTTTACTTATCCCGTTTTTTCTCTTCTAAGTTATTTAAGAATCTGCTTTTCGGTGACTTCATTGAAGTACCTGCCCATATACCAACCCAATGAATGTACATAATTTTTTTGTCCCGTATCCTGTCCAGTGGACAAAATTTCGTTACGATTTAAACAGGAAGCTACGAAGAATGAATTTATTTGTTTGGCTGAAACCAATATTTAGTTGTTCCATTAAGAATTGGATTTCTTTGTTCGCTAATGAGCCCTGTGGCATAAAGTTGAGAAAAATTATACAGCTCTTATCACGTGAAATATAAAATATCTTCTAGAGAATTCTACGTTGGGTGCCATTAACTGTGCCAATAAAGATATTTCAGAAATATATAGGACAGGTTTTAAAAGAAACTATTGAAAATTATATTTATAAACTGTGTTATATTCTGCCTTTTTTGCTTTATATTACAATAATTTCTGATAGCTTTGGTAAAAAGGACGAGATTGAGAGGAATATTTATTTTTGCTTTGATATAACTGAAGATTATATCAAGATTTAATTTAAGATTAGTTTGCCTTTTTGTTTAATTTTCACCGAGTGTTTGGGTTTTCTTCGTAACGTTTATTGCAGATTTTATTTTCGTTAAAACTGTTCTCCTTGGTGAACATCTAAGTAACTACCGGCTGTAAGGGTTCTTGGTGGCATTAGTTGTAAGAACGTCGATAGCATATTAACTTAAGGCGTGTTAAACTTTAAATATCGTTATAAATCTCAGATTGCCAGTCTCCTAATCCCGAGATGACGAGATGGATGATGATGCATCTGTAACAATCCTGTTTCAATAATCTAACAATCCTGTAACAATCTAACCATTCACTAAAATCGTATCTGGTATTCACCATCTCATTTTTTCAAAAGTCATCCTTTGGAGACCCAGGCATCCAAATATTCGTGAAAGCCTCCACCTTGACCGTTTCTCGTAATTCTTGGAAAAGATCAGCTTTATCTTTGCTCTATTCCATCCTAAAGCTGAAAGACGTTAAATTTGCAGTATTTATAAATTTATATTTGTTACGCCCATACTATCTTGTATTTATGATTATTCGTTTCTTAGTATAACGTAAAAATGTGTATGTAACATTCTCTTGAAATAGGAACTTTTTGCGGGAACTGGGCACTAGGTTCCTCTATTATGATTCTAATTGCAGTGGAACTTCTACTGAAGGACTCCTCCCTATAGTTTACACTTCCAAAATAAGACTGAAAATTTCTTCCGTAAACTAAACTTTGTTCTTCACTGTCAAATCTATGTAAAAGAGACGTTGGGAAAACAAACAATGGATTTGGTGGTAGCGATTACCAGGGGCCGTGGAGGCTACTGCCTCTCTTTTCCCTCCCAGTTTGATATGATTCTTAAGATTGATCCTTAAAATGAGATATATTTAATTGAAATCGCGAATGAAAATGCGACTACAAAAACTCATTGGACTTGCCACACTGTTAAAAATAAACAATTTCCTCCACTGTACCTTATCACAACGCATGAGTACCCCCTGCTCCATTGGTCCTTGTTATATCGATGCTTAAAAGCTTTGAACAGGATTAAATACTGGGAATAGCCGTATCTATAGTAGAAATTGCATAAACTTTATTCGCTTGTATAATTTTTTGTTCAGATAGATATTTTTCCGGGAATCTTTAGTGTTATTATTTCATTAGATTTGAGAGCTGGGGAAAGGCGGTATTAGATTGATGATAACACACGTTAACAAGCGTTTTTCATGTATTTACTCTAATTGCGCGCAACATAGATGACAGCGCATATTTTCTGTTACCGCAGACCAATTGATTGGATTGATGCGCGCACGAATGGTCTTTTTTCAGGTCTTATACCTCAGGATAACGAACTTAGTTGCAATGACTTGAAGTAATATTTAACAAACCAGTATATGCTAAATAGTTCGTAGTGAATGCGGGAAAATAACCGACCCGAGCGAGGTACGAACTTACGACCCCTGGCTTTGTACGTCAAGTGCTCTACCACTGAGCTATCGGGCCACACAAAGTCAGGTGTCGCGAGTTCGTGCCTCGCTCGGGTCGGTTATTTTCCTGCATTCACTATGAACTATCTTCAGAAATCATGTTGCCTATGACATGTATGCTAAATGTGGGACCATTAGCCTATCCCTTTTGTTTCTTTCCTCTCTCGCTTCTCCGCTCCGCTCCCACATTGCCGCGCTTAAATTTTTGCGGGTCTCGTACCCAGGATAATCCAGCTATGACAATATTGTTTCAAAAAGCGTTAATCCAAGAATAAAACGGAGGCTTTTTCATTCCTGGAATTTACTGTACCATTCTTTGATTGTCATGTCAACAACATACTTAAAGGAGAAGCAAGGGGGCGTTCACCCCAAATGTTCAACCAAATGTTTTGTTGAACTGGCGAAAACAAATGGGGGAAAGTAAGTTCACTTTGTCGTGGCAGCACGAAAGCCTGGGTTGAACATTTGGGGGTGAACACTCAAAATTTACTCAAGACTTTCTATTTTTATACCCATATATTTTCAATGACCTTATGTATGTTTACAAACTTTTATTATGACAGCATTCAATACAGTACCTGTACCCGGCTTATGATAAAGAAAATAAAGTTGCCAGAAGGACTAGATTCTGCGACCATCTTGTTAGATTTTAGGACTGTATCTATATTTTTTCTGATATTGAAAAAAGGGTAGGAATAGAAAAGGAAAGGTATTGTTGTGTCAAAACAGCAAGGGGTCTATGGCTAAAATTGCATCAATTGTTAACAAATATGGATACAAAATTCATAAGAAGATTATCAAAATTTATCTGAGATTCAATTTTTCCACTTTAATTACTTTCTCTGTTATCATTGAATGTAGTAATCTAGCCAATACCTCTGCGCAAAAGAGTTTATTGCCAAAAAGTGAAATATTTAGGGGTTTTTCTAAAGACAAATAATGAAAACCTAGATTACCGGTTAAACATGATGTTACAGCTACGGGGGTCGGCAGTCAGTTTTCAAGCGTGCATGAGAGCACCCTGGGTATCAGACTCACTCTAGCTTTATTAAGCCCATTTCCAGTGACCTGACGAATCAATTTGGATCATATGTATTCAAGTTTTTTCAAGCCGGGCATTCATTAGATCTTTAAAAATTGGTATTTATTGCATAATGGATTCAAAATTGAAATTCACATCTTGTGCATGGGATTCTTTATTTTATTCTACAGAGAAAAGCGTTGTGAACAATATTTGCAAATCGAAATCATTTAGTGGTTTTATTTTGAATGAACGTATTGAAACATTAAACAGCAAAATGATCACCTTGCTCATTATTTTATCAGCATTAAAGGCAGAGATGTCCTCCTAAAAAATTAAGAAGCGGGCTGTGCTATAGCATAATAAAAGGTTTTCCAACACAGAAATTGTCCAGCCAAGCATGTGCCCCCCTGTTATAAGCTTGTTGCTGTGAGCACCCCAACATTTCCTTGAATTTTAACAAGGCACTCTTGATATAAGGATCTTCTCGTATATTCCTTTGAATGAAAAGGAAGGCATTGTAAATTTTCATTAACAGTGAACAAAGTTTGTTTCAATTTATTTCCGGATACCTGATCGCTATAGTGCCAATATCTTGACGTCATAAAGCCTGCTTTCAAAATTTTTGAATTTTGGACATGTAACCTGAAAAGTAAAATTAAATACCTCAAAATCTACAAAATCAGTAAGTTTTGCTACAGATTTCCCGAGATATTGCCTTGTGAGTACAGGCTCTTTCCCTATTAAATCACTGCAATTTGATCCTGGTTCTAAACCTCAAGAACCAGGCCAAAGTAGTAGTAATCTTTTGGTAAAACACGGGTCTTTCCTTGAACATATCTCAAGAAATCTGCAACAGACCTGATTGATTTTGCACATTTTTAGGTATCACCGCTCTACGTGTTTGGTGAATATTAAACAAATACAGAAATAGATGTTATGGTGTCATAACTTTTCCACTCTTACGTAATCATTTTCTATATTTTTCAATATGGATAAGATGGACTCGAGGCATGTTTTCGTAAACACTATATCTCATTTTCTGTAGAAAATTTGGAGGAGCAACTACGTCTTAGCAATGCTGACAATTTTCCAAATTTTATAGAAGATTGTCTAAAATGGGGACGACATTTCTTCACGAGTTGAAGGGTATGCTCCCTTAGTGGCTTCTCCCTAACCCCCCTCTCCCCCCCCCCGTTCTGACGCCCATGCTCCCCAGACTATTTCGTTAGTATTTTGACTGTTTATTCTTGTTATTTAACAACAGTTCCTCAGTTAATCTGCTGGCCTTATGGCAAAGCAATTTTAACAAAGTCCTTTTTGCCAAAGGTGCATGGTACATGATATGCTTTTCCCATTATAGATATTTATTTAATGACCACAATTGAAGGTCGATCGACGATATAAAGATTACATCACCATTAGCAAAATGTTCGGGTTAATGTTAGGTTAAATATTTGTCACTTTTCCTTTCAGTTACAGCCAAAAAGAATAAATCTACCCTTGAGATTGCGGTTTTTTAAAGTAAAACAGCCCTTCAAGGACGGATTAAATAAGAACTGTTTCTAATGAAGCAATCCGATGCTTAAAATGGAACAAAAGAGACTCGTCATGATCGGTCTTTTTGCCCTTCCAATTAATTACTTTGCAAGATTGGGCATCTGTCAGTTTCAGAAAATTTTCAGAAGCCAAAAGAATACCCTCATCTGTTGATACTGGAAAAACGTATTTGGTTTTGTGTTCAAACTGACAATATACATAACAGGTTAGCATGATTTCAGTCAGCCTTTAGGCCGCACCAAGCTACTCAGTGACTTGCACCGGATTCATGTCAAAATTGGACGAAGTGTGGGAACTAGATTGCGTATAAAGTGGATTTCTGGGAGCTATGGCGAAAAAGTTATAAAAAAATAAAACATAGGCAAATATTTGCAATAATCAATCAACTATAATATAAGTGCTTAGAAAGCACAAGCTAAAAATTTGATAACAATTTTCGAAAAGCGATGCCATTTAAGTATCCTTAGGGAAACTCTACCTTCGAATTTCAAATTAATACCTGATAGCTACGATACGCAAGATGTTTCACCTATTGAGCTGTTAAACCTGAAGCAGTGCCCCCTCCCCCTTTACAATAAGAGAAACAATTTTGCGTCATTTAAAAGAAAAGTGAAAGAGTAGCCAGTTAGCTGGGATTGACACAGAAATTTGAAAATAACCTCCTAAATATTTGATTTTATGCAAAATAACTATCTATGAAAACTGATAAGTCCTTTCAGAACAATGCAAAGCATATTTGTAGCTGAAGATGTATTCTGTATAACTATTGTTAACTGAAATGGATGGATAAAATATGCCAAAAGGGTATTGCTTCATCCAAAAACTTACTTTTCCCCTTTTAATCAAGAAATGAGTTGTGAATGAGCAGATGTAAATAGGATACCTCATTTCACTTCAAATATTTATCCCTTGGGCCGAATTAGGTTAAAATAAAAGCTACACAGTAAAAATTAATACACTTTTCTGTTAAAAACCTAATAATCTAAATTTGTAACGATTTGCTAATATTGGGAAAGAAAAAAAGGCCAAAATTGCTGTTTATATAGAGAAGACCTGTAAGGAAAGAGTTTTCCCAATTGAAGATTTCTAGACGTAGCCTGAATTTTTTTCAGCATTACGTGGTGATGCTTTGCTATGAAAAGTACAAGGGGGCTCTCGCAGAGAAGTTCTCAAAAGCTAGCAATTTTTACCTGTAGATCTTACCTTGCCACGACGAGTATCTGTTTCATTACCTCTCGTTGTGGAACTTTTATAAGTCTGTATGTTTCAGCTGCGACTTTCAGTTTATATCGGAAACATTTCAAAGTTGGAGAGAAAGAGGTAGGAAGTGCCGTTTTTGCTCAGAAAAAGAGGCGCTTTCCCAAAAGTTCTAAAGAGGGCACTTCTATGAAATGGGGCGTTTCCATTGGGGCCGGTACACCTGGTACTCTCCGGTTCCGACGTCCCTGGCAACAGCCTTGCCTTCATTAGACTTGCCTTCTACAGAGCCAAATTAGACCAATTATTAGAAAATGAAATGTGTTAAGCTTTGCCAAAGCTTTCGCAAGAAGCACTTACAGGGAATTTATCAAGTTTGAAAGTTGGAGTTGAAGACGCAAACGTGAAAATATTGTGTCGATTCCCTCATCCTTCGGCATTACAGGCTACTGCGAGGGAGAGACAATTCAAACAGTCGAGCCTTGTTCTATTGTTGAGGCCAAATACTTTATCAGCATCGAACATCTGTTATTTGTTATCCAAGTAATGTAAGCAGAAAATAGCAATTTAAGCTGCAGAGCAATTTGCCTTTTGTAGAAAGTTTGCAAAGTGATTTAATTTGTAACGAGAAGAGCTCCACCGGTCGCTGGTAGATTTATAAGCCCTCGGATTATTGGAATGTGTTCTGAAGCAAACGCAAGGATGATGGCCTAGTGTCACGACTAATGACTTTTGCAGTGAAGGAATTCTCGTGATTTTTTTATTGATTGTTACACCCATGCTTATTCGATATAGTGAATCACAATGTGAAGTCGTGGATGAAATAGTGTATCTGCAAAGACCCTATTAATGCAAAAACATCAAGGGATACCGTTATAAGGTGGGTATTTCTCGATTAAACTTATGGTTGTGTTAAGTTTTCTGTGCTTGCTTCCGATCATTTTTGCAAACAGTTGCCGAACAAAACATTAATAAGAAAAGTGATACAGCAAGACACGAAAGTTGAAGTTTTAATTGATGTTCAATTTTGGTAACGGAATATTAATTTGCCTTCGTTACGCTCAGGTAATAAATGTTTTCTTCCAGATTTGGCCTTTTACTTTCCACACCTAGGCACATAAAAGGTGCCGAAAAGCTTTTCACTTGAAAATCGTAAAGTTGTGTCACAAAACAATATCTTAAAGCATAACTTGGCCTTGTCAAAGTTTACGAACATATTTTAGGTACAGTAGGATTAGCAACATAGTCTGTAATGTTTTGTTATCGTGTGCTCGGGCTGGGGACCTTTGCATGAATTTTACTTATTTATTTACAAATTACATAGGACCTGAACCTATTTAATTTATTCGTACAGTTCAAGCCACAGTTTGAATCAGCAATTGTATGGCAGCTTTTGTCAGCATTCTATTTGTTTTGCGGTAGTCAAGGCTGCTTTATCATGCCGACACATGCATAAGCAACATTCGGTTTTTGGATCTCTTATCTTTTGTTCATGAACAACCTCACTGTTTAATAAGAGCATTAGCATTTATGATTCGTTCCAAATGACTAAAAAACGAGCAATGATTTCTGTTTATCATGATTCTAATTTTAAAGCCTTTTGATTCCCTCAAAACCAAAGCATTCAAATATTGAATTATCTACCAAAGCCCACAGAGATTACATTGCGTTTTCTTCTGGGAACAATCTTTTAACTCTTCATAATCGCCTATAAATAAACCAATTAGATTTATCATGAAGAGAATCTGTTATGAGGTTTCTCCGTTGTGTTATTTCCCAAGAACTATTATTTTACATGACAGGGAGCTGAAAAAGCTCTTTGGGGGAATTCGCATTTTGATTTTTGGAAATCATTGCCTTTGATGACTCAGTATCGTAGCAGACAGGATTGCATGTCTGTTTCCTGTTCTGGCTATTCTTTGACAGATTTAAGAAAGATATGATACAGCTGAGGAAATCTAGAAGTTTGAACTAGGAAGTGTGTATTTGTCATAATTGGCAGCAGTACAACAGATTGCAACTTGCAGTGTGTGCTACAGGATGTTGAAATGCAAGTGTCATTTCCTATGTTTCACAGATAAGATATTTCTGTTCTTTTTTTTGTTAAACTTACTGTGATACCTATAGCCCACAAAATTTTCCAACAAATATGGCACTTTAGAGGGGGGGGGCTATAGTAAGGGACACCAGAGAGGGGGCACAGGGAGTCAATCACCCCTTTTGCCTTTTGAAAGGTGGGGCAAGGGGAGCTTAAGTGCCCCTGACGCCGGCCTTTTGTAGAGAATCCATGAGATTCATATGAAATCTTGACTGTAGTGCCTAATTTATGACCACATTTCTCGAAACTTATGAAGAAATTTCTTATGCCAAAATTTAGCCAATTTGGCCAGTTACAAAAGAATTGTTGGTAACTGGGGATAAATTTTTCAAATGCCCTTTACTCAAGCCTTCCCCCCTTGCCCCTTCAGCACTCAACACAATTTCAGCACTTTTTGTAAATTTTTCATTTGTTGGCAAAGTTACTTGTTCTTGGAGGTTCTGCCCCCCCCCCCCCCCCCCCCATCTGAAAATGAATTTCCACCTCTGCTGTGCACACTTGGGACCTGATATTCCCAACATTTAACAGACTTTGCAAACCTAAGGGCAGCACATGTCCATTTCACTTTGGGCTGTGCACAGTAGTCTGCAGAACTTTTGTTACCCTGGAGCTTGATCCCTGCTCCTCCTTGAAACTTGGCCCCTGAAATGGCATTCCAGAGTATGCTTTTTGGAATTCTGAATTTTATACATTATGTAACATCAACAATTTGATTTCTAAGATAAATTTTTAAAAAACAAAAGGATAAAAGTTTTCATTTTTAGTTATTTATTATCAAGACACTATTCTACAATCCTGGAAACAATTTGTAAAGCTTTGTCTTTCAATACATTTGAACATGGCAGTCTTGTATAGGATCTAGCAAATCTAGAAACTGCTTCTAGATCTAGGAAAGTCTGTTATTAGTGCATTCCCAAAACATCAATTATATATTACACTTTTGCAAAAGAAGATATCATTTTTTGCATCTTGTATCGTTTTTGCATCAATTGACATTATTTAACCAAATAAACAGCTGCTATAGTATTAACCAGGTTAACCAATAGATAGCTTCTGGCATGGATACAGAAATGCAGGACTGTAATAGATTGGAACATTTGCCTTGGTAATACTTGAATATTTTTCTGAAGAGCCTCATGCAATTTCCATAATTTAGCATCCAAAATGCTTACCAATTTCTATTAAACCTGAAGTTTTTATCAATCCTTATCCTGTCATATCTTACAGGCAGGCCTACCTATTTTTAAAGGATGCTCCAACTTTTGAATATCATGTTAAAAATTGAGTTTTTATTTGTCCAACATAGAAGGTAGCTGGTTAAAGACAAAGCAGAAAGGTGGTGAATTTTGCTGGTGGTCAAACAATACTGTCAAATGATCCATTGAATTCTAAATGTCTGTCTTGTAAACAGCAGGGTTACAAAATTAAAAAATTCATTTTGCAGCACTTTACCGCACTTTTGATTAATGTTTAATGAAGTTTGGGGTGTGAACAGAAATATTAGGTTTTACATAAAGAAATTTTTAGGATTATTTTATATTGCTGGTGTTATTTTTAATGATTTGGACAGTCTAGTTGTACAGTGTTTTTCTAACAATAAATGTTTTCTGTCCTATTCCTATCAACTTAAAAGTTTATCATTCATAAACTTTTTTTAAATTCTAAATTAGAAATTGTTAGTGGAAAATTGATAAATATTTCAGAGACTGTTCCCGTTAATAATGGGTCTTACTAGCTAGTTTAGAAGCAAATATACCCATAAAGAATTTCAAAACTTAATTTAAAGCCTAGCATTTTGCTATTTTCTTCAGTGACTCACCCTTTCTTATTTACTAATTCAGCAAAGTTTAAATGGTGTTGAGAAAGACAGCCAAGCAAATCAGCCATCTTGTTTTGCTTACTTCAATGTGTAGCAATATATCACATTTTGGTTCCAGTGCAACCTTTACCTGATCTGTGACCTCAAAAATAACCTGATTGCCACTAGATGTGAATTGTTTTTCATTTTTAAACTGTATTGCCTCAGATAGATCCTTCATTCCTGCATTCTTGCACTTAGTGTTGTATTTCCTATAAACCTTCACTGCTAATTTCATCAGGTTTCTTCTAAACTTTTTTATTCTAATCTCACATAATTTTTCTTTTAATCTCATTCCTTTCATTGGAAAATATGAATCTCTCAGTTGGCTATCATACTTTTACTTCAGCAGTTGGCTATCATACTATTATATACTTCAGTGGGTCTCTGTACTTCCGAAGCCTTATAACCAAATTATCTACGTGTAGAAAATAATTCATATCAAATATAAATCACACATATATCCTAAAATCTATATAACTTTTTTTTCAAACACGTTGGAATATCGTCATGAGATAGTGAAAACATTATGTACGTCTGTTAACTCTGGTTGCTCAAAAAACTCTGCTTTTGCACCATGATATTAAAATGTTTACTTAACTTCAGCTTTTCGAATAAATCAGTGTTTTATATTCGTACCCTCGATCAAGTAAGCAAATAGTACTAGTGCGGAGTAATCTGTCGAATTTCCGGGTGATATCATGTTTTCGAAATTCTTATCAAATTTTTTTCTGTATATCGACCCACATCGTGTTAGTGAATCGCAGGTTATAGAAAAGTTTAGAATTCACAATATTCTATGATAAAATTTCTTCGACCAAAAAGTTGCAGACTATGTTTTAGCTGCTTTAATGGACGATGGGCGTCAACGATTTGCCGTAATTGGTAATTCAACTCTTTAAATTTGTTGGTTATATATTAGGTAAAAAGGTTTTATTCACGATGTACATTTAGGTAAAATTGCTTTCGGAAACCACTGATAGCTGTCAAAGCTTAATCCAAACAGCCCGGCCAGATTAGGTCTTTTTCCTGATTGGTTAAAAACACTGCTGTCAAAAAGGATTGAGGTAAAAAAGGAGACCACAATTGTAGACCATACAATATTTACGTCATCGTTATTGTATCGAGAACTTGAATAACAACAATCAACCAAAACGGTTCAATGTATCGTTTGGTCCAAACTGCATGCTATAGAAATGTTATAGGGCTGGTTGTGGAATGATTATTATGATACGAACGTCTCCTGGCTTCTTTGACTTTGCTAGTACTAGAGCATTTGATAGAAAGGGCGTTGTTGCATGATTTTGTGTGCGAGTTTCCCCGATCTTATTAAGAAAGGTTTGCGTATTGAGCCGACTCTCATATGAGTTGCTGTTCAGTTAGGCTTTGTGTTCATAAGAAATTATGATAAGCTAGACGGTTTTACGCTATTACTCTTGTATCACCACGTTGTGACTAAGACAGGAAAACGAGGACCTGTCGTCATTGTCGGCAAAGTCTGAGATACTGAGAAAGTTTAGATTTGCAAAGATTCAAAAAACAGGTACGGTATTTTAACTCCTTTGTAACCATGTGGCTGTAATCTTATTTAATGTCGACGAGGTTACGTCAAACTAGAAGGCAAAAACAAGATTAGCTGATCAGCCGAACTCTTTCCACAAAACACAACGGACCAATGCAGTTTTGTTTTAAACCTCGCTTGGACCTGTTGAAATATTGGTTTATACCAACCACGATTCAAATTCAATTCAAATATACTGTTATGTTAAGATATTTCACATTCAAAAGCCTAAGACCATTTAAAAGACTTTCTCCGTACTCTCCCTCGAAATCCATCAGTCTGACATATGCAAAGGCAGTTGTGAGCGATTCCCAGGTGGGTGACTCGCTTGCTCTTGAATCTGTGCGTGTAGAACATTATTTTGCAACTTTTGAACTTCTTTCCATTGAGAGGGTTATACTTGCAAGGACTTGGATACCTTTGTCACTCGTGTAAGTGTCACAAATCAAAGATGGGGCACAGATTGATGATGTTCATAAAGTTGCTAGATTTATCGGTCTTTGACCTCTTTGATGTGTCTAAATTGCTTCTAGAAGCCTATTTTTCATGAACGGGCGTTGCCGTTTGAATATGGTTTTAAAAGCAATTTGATTTGCATACAAACCTATGTACTCTATACACTTTCCCCGACTATTTGGTTATCTAAATTGCATGCAGCTTTGAAACAACAGAGACACATTAAAGCCAGTTTTACTGTCAAATGTTGTCCAAATTGGTTTCCTTCAATTCTTTCTCAGGTTACACAGTACAAAGTCTTTATTTAAAAGAACCATAAAGGCCAGCTAATTCATTTACGGACTGCCGTAGTGGCCTTTTAATTGAGTACCTGCTGAGATAAAAAGTCTTGTACCCATTTAGTTCGAGAGTCCCATAACACTTTTTAACTACATATTGTCTCAGTGTTGCATTTTTCATTTTAGACCTCAAACTGGGATAATTGTATCTGGTAGGACCTCAGTCAGTGGCAATTACAGAAACCCATAAATGGCAGGCTTTTTCTTGGATATTTAAACATGTTCCCTAGCTACGGCGCATCGTCAATATCATCATCTGCAGCAGTTCTCAATGTTTTTGCAAAGAGGTATGTTATTTTATGCTCCTAAACTCACTTTAATTGCAATTTTTTGGCTTCATTAACAAGGATTTTGGGCTCGTAAACGTTTGTTTGCGCCTCTTTTTAGTTGGTTATGTTGGAGATAACCCTGGGGTTCTATAGCAAGCCAAACAAGGGAACGGGGAAGGACAGGAGTGAGGGAGGTGAGATCAATCTCGTTGATTTAGTTTTGAAAGAAGCATCTAAAAGAATCTTTGACGCAAGAAAATAATTAGCTACATTCTCAGTTTTTTCAAGTATTATTTACATTCTCAGTTATTTCTCTCCCTGCAAAGTTCATATGATAAGTCATTTTTCACCGCTGGCTTTGTGTTTTGTCTGATGACGTCATTACATTTATCTCAAATCATATTTTACGAAACCCTGAACTGGATTTTGGACGCTATGGTTTACCAAATCTCCGTCGGTTTTCTCCACTGATTAATATCCTCCGCCAAAAGAGGAGAAGTTACTGATGCAACAATAGGATACGGGAGTGCACTTTTTCAGTCATTTAGTTCTAACACGTGCAATTAGGTCCCGTTACAAACAAAGTGGTCAGAATGAACGGGAAGGGCTGGGATATTTTTTTGAAATTTGATCTGTCAGGGGAGGGGGGGGGTTAAAAAAGCAAGTGGTTGCACTTTGAAGTATAGGATTTTTGTAAGTCGCAGCATAATACAAATGACAACGAAAAGGAGGGAGGTCAAAAAAATTAATTCCGGACAAATAAATGAAAATTGTATGTACGGAAAGCATTTTTTGCGAAAAAATAAGCAGCCTTAAAGGGGTGAAGATTAAGAGCTACTCTAAGCCTGAGAAAGCTAGGAGTAGTCTGAATGTTAGAAAGTTTATATTGAACAATTAAATGAAAGGATCTCTCACTGGTTTGTTTGTTTGTTAAGCTTAGATTCGTTTTTAACGACTGCGTGGCATTTCCCGAGGCAGCAAGGACCAAGGCCTCTGCGTGCCTTGCCCTGTGTCTCCCTGCCCATGATTAGAGAGCTAGTTGAAAACAAGTAAAAAATTATCGATGAAACTGTTCAACGCTTGGCTCTTTGCCTTAGGTGGAGATTGCTTCTCTTAATCAGCACTTTTTACATACAACCGCTCTTTCAAAATCTCTTTTTTCTATTCATAGAAATTTGAAAAACTGAATTTATACCGCATTTATGCCAGGTGATCATTAAATCGGCTTTTATATGATTGTAAGGTCATTGACTTATCTTTAAACAATATAAAATGATAGGAATTGTAATGTTGTAACATACATAATGAATAACGTGCGAGCTTTCGAAGCTTTCGCAAATGGATAACGAGCTTTCGAATACAGACGCAAAATTTCATCGACGAACTGATACTTTTCAATTACTCTGACACCTTTTCTGGTGGTTTATCCTATTTCATTGAAAATGGCATTGTTTCGCATTCGCGAGTTTAGACAGATATTTATTATTGTTATAATCCAATACTCTGTTTCTGTTAGAAGCTATGTAACTTCTCCAGATAACTTTTATTGTTCTTTATGGGTTGTTGTTGCAATAGCTGTCTACTAATGGTATAAACACTTCATTTTGAAATTGTTCCTAAAGAAGCTGTAGAATCAAGTTCAGTCTAAATTACAAAGTAATTGATGAATGTGGATGTAATATTAAACTTTAAATAAGGAGATATTTCTTTTCTTTCGATAATAACTGCATTTGTTGATCTCTCCATTGTTATTATGTCATCTAATTTGCATTCAGTTTGTGGTTGCCAAAATCGCTAAGCAAATAAACTAGATCTTACGGTCTTGCGATTGACGTTGTAAATAGCAATTTGTTTTATTAATTAGGCCATAGTTTGTTAGTTATGAAAACCTATTTTTGTAATCACTGAGGAGAAAAATGTTGGTTTGTTGTCGCTCGCTTTTTCATGGACGGGGAAATAGCTTCAAAAGATTCGCCTGCGATTTTTCTTTGTTCATTAACAAACTTTGTAGCTGAAATTTTAAAAAAGCTTGAAACTAAACTGATCTGTGGAGAAGTAGTTTTTTCTGCATATTACTACGAGACAAATAGAAATATTTATGTGTCAAGTCTACTTAGTTTATATATTATATGAACCAAGATATTCAGTACAACTTGTATTCACATGGGTAAAAAAAGTTAAGTTTTATTTATTTATGTTGACTTCGTCATAATTAAATTAATTTGCAAATTTGAACTTGATAGGTGTAAAATACTTATTAAAAACTGTAAATTGTTGTTTTTGTTAATGAAATAATTTATTGTTCTTTCGGTATATGAAGGAATTATATTATTTTTACATTATTAAGCTATTGTCGTTGATTATATTGTTGGTATGCCTTTTTGTTTCAACGTCACATTTTCAGCGTTTTAATTAAGAATGTGTATCTCTGCATTTTAAATGTCGGAGAAAGATGAGTTTTCCTTCATGCAATCCTGGATTGCCCAAAATTCTTCAAATGTGTAAGGCAACCCTGCGTTCTGGAGTCAGAGAGCATGCGTAATGATACCTTATTTCCATGCGCATGCTCTTTTTTGACTCAAGGCTGGAGGGTTTCCTCACTCGTTATAAAACTTTCTCTTGTTCGTCACCCCAAGAACAGGGAAAGGGGGGGGGGGGCTTGCTTTGCATGTTCGAATCGACAATGTATTCTTCCTGATGTATTCTTCCTGATGTGCCTCTTTACTGGTCGTAAGGCATTTCCGGGAAGTATTTTGTAAATCGCCGTGATCAAAGGTAGTATGTGACATTTCAGATTTTATTGAGAGCCATGGAGGAACGAGGTAGTTACCAGCTGTAGCAGAAATCTGCACTCAAGTACTTTTAGGAAAGGGGCAACCAAGCAAACATTAAGAAAATTATAAAAAGGGAACTGATTGTCTCAAAACCAGGACTTCTTTCTGTTTCTGTAAGCCATTTTACAACCTGAAGTCCAGGCACATGATTTCTCCCAACCGAACACCGTTAGATCACCGATCTAGCATCTAAGCATATGTTTTACAATTTACGTTTCGTGGCCACATGAACACTTGCCGTCAAAACCTTTTAGGTACCATTATCCTATTTATTATGGCGCTGATTTGAAATTAATTGCTTTAATCATATAATAAGTCGTGATTTCTCCAACAGCTCAAGTCCGCTCCCACCTCACAAATCTGGAGAGAGACACGTCAAAAAAGAGATGACCCTTAAACAGACGAATTCGAGCCCGGATAAAGGTAGGAGTGTTAAATTCAATACTATTAGATGTCATTGTTCTTATTCATCCTATTAGCTTTGAGAACAATATAGATTTATACGTAAACAACGACGTAGGATTTGAGACGTTCTTGATCCTATGGTCCTGTTGTTGGTAGACAATGTATTATAGAAAACGCTATACGCCATTAAGATTTTGAGAGTTCGGACACAAATCGCACGATCAGGCACAACTGGTATTTGCAAGAGGATCTTTGCGCCTGCTTTTCCAGCCGTCAATTTTACAGCAATTACAGGTGAACAGCATTAGCCTTTTCTGTTTGCTCCAGGATATGCTTTACCTAAAACAGTCGTTATTCGGAAGTATTTCATGGAAAGCCCCATTGCATTTTAGCTATATTTGAAAACATTGCTTTAGTTTTTTTTGTGTAGGCTTTGTTTACGATTGTATGAATGAAAAAGGCTCTGGCTTTTGGAATCTCCTATGAAAGCCATTTGTTTTTAAGTACAAAGTTTGAGGTTTTTACGGTCGATGCCGCTGTAACGGTCCGTCCAATGCCAGATTACACACACACGATACCTCTGGAATTTCATAACAGGCAAGGGACCTTCATGATGGTTGTATCACCATAACATATCTGTTGGTAGGCGTTTTGTCTTTTGATAAATCAAGTAATTGGTTGCCGAGGGCTAGATAACTTGTTTTTCGTCGTGTGTTGGAGCTTCGCCTTGATCCTTTGCGAAGTATCCCTGTTTTTGAAAATTTGTTCTTTAAGGAAACCTTGTTTTTGCCTCTTTTGATGTCGGCTTGTATGCAAATTGTATCTCTGTCAGTTCATCACTAGACCAGATTTAGTTTCTTTATATCAGATGTTCATATTTTTAAACTTAAGGAAAGCAATTCCGAGTTTCTGTTTGTTATCTTTAAGTCATTTCATCCCATTACTATGAAGGTCTTAGAATATACTGTATAACTACAATTATTAAGTTTGCTTGGAATTGATATGTCAGTTTCCAGCCGGATTTTTAGGACGTGAGAAATATTCCACAGATATAAGAATATCCAGGTGCTGTCGGCCTATGTTTAGCTCTATACCGCAATAAGACTCATTTTTCTATGTTGAGGGGTACTGCTAGTGCCTTTACAGTCCCATCATCATGTTTTGATATCAATGAGATCTAGACTTTGCAACCAAAGCACTCTTATACTTTTATATCCAGATCAAAACGTTTGTTCTCAAATGCAGTTCTTTTTGCTTTTCATAGACAGTTTTTTCCAATCGATAACATTCACATGTTGTTGATGAAATCACCCCCTTAGGTAATGACTTTATTTCAAACCTGGCCTCTCAATAGACCTATGACGTGGGTTTGAGGCTTGGTGTTCTTTATGTTGTCCTCATTTCAACATTCACTTTCTACAATGACGTAATAAAAATTGTTTCTAAGACCACGAAAAATCAGTGTTGCATGACATTTGTTGTCAAATGATTGATTAGCTGATAGGTCGGCTCTGGATTATTTTTAAATACACTTTGCTTTTTCTACAATTTTTCGTCGAAATCTAGGCGTATTATTTCGTTATTTCTATTATTTAGCAAATCGATCCTTTGTGTTCTTTTAAATCGTTTTTTAAAGAAGAGTTTATTTTGGGTTTAAACAATGCCAAAGGGAATCCTTGCTCTAAGGATTAAGGACCACCAAAATCTAATTCCGCTACCCTATCAGAGATTCATAGCCTTATAAACCCCACCCCCCCCCCCCCCTACGCATTTCATGTTGGAATGTCCTTTAAAATTTTCCACTGCACTTTAACGAGATGCTGCTAAAACCCATGTCAAAGGAGTTGGGACAATCAACTACAGATTCCAAATTTATCTCAACATATATCTTATCAGCTATATCTTAGCAGGGGCAATTCACACTTGCAATCGATTACCACATTTCAACGAAATTACAAGGATTTTTAAGGATTTCAGAATAAAACAAAAGGATTTTCACCAAAGGTATACGAGATTTCCATGATGTCCATCGTATCTTAGTTCAAAAATTATACTTCTCATACCCAATGAAAAACTCTCTTAGAGCTCTCACTATCGTGTTACGTAACGCTAACATTTTTTATTTTCTAAGGAAGAAGTCGCAGGTATTGCTACTCAAGTTTTTAGGTGCCGTTTCTATTTGGTGTTTACAGTGCTTCGAAACGTTTTAACTCCATACAAAACCAAACTATTCCATATTGTCATCGTTTATTTGCCGGTATTGAAATATTAAGTAAACCATAAAACTTTCTTTCTGAGGCTTTTAATTTAGTTCTTAACTTTCGACCAATTTGAAACTCATATCTGTTAACGACGTGTTCATAAATTGTTCTTATAACAAAAGAGTGTAAGAGAATATGTTGAGGTAGAGTTCTTTTTTGATGAATGTTACTCCGCCAGTTAACGATTCTACGATTGGTTTAACTTGGGTCCTTTCACCACAACTGGAGCACATTGTCAACTTGGTTCAAATATCCATTCTAAAGTAGCACCTTCTTCTACCTTCTTTGGTTCCGTTTGATACCCCTTTGAAGTAGGCCATGTTTAAGACTGGTGCTGGATTAATAGGGGTACCATTAAACCTGCTGTCATTTTTCGGATGAGCATCCAGCATTCACTTTCGTTGTAAATTGATATAATTTGACAATGAACTACATAAATCAGTGCTCTTGACTTTAAAATGCATGCTACATCCCTCAATATTCAGGGGTCCTTTTCTTTTTTCTAAAGCGCTAGCCATTGTCTAACCCAACTGTAATCCGCCGGCTCTAAGTGGTGCAGTGACTTCAAGATGTCATGGTAAATATAGGAAGTCAAACAGAAAGACAGGAGAACACTGACATTACACAAGTCGGCGGCCTTTGCCTGTCACGAAAAATCGTTCTTTTGAGTTGAGAATCCATTGGTTTACCCTCTTTGAATGAAGTAATCTGTAGGCTTGGTTTGATTTGATGAGTGGGTAGGTGATAAGCTCCGTGGGGAAAGGGCACGGTATTTGATAATTTTAGCGTTGTTCTATAAGAATACAGTATTTGCTCGGCAGTCTTGTGAAGGATATCTCTTCTTGTAGCTAATTCGTTCTTAATCTCCGTTTACAAGGGATGTATCTTAAAAGAGGCCCACCTCAAAGAACAATTTTGTTGGCTTCGTCTTCGAAGGAGACATTGATATATAGACATTATATTGATAATAAGAGCATAGGCAACAATAGGCACTATCCAGCAGTAGGCTGTTGCAAATATTCTTGAATATCAGTGCTCCTTTCGACCACCCCAATTCCTTACCAACTCATCCTCATTATTGGCCCAGCTTTTCTGTCACTTCTGTTGTAGTTTGTTGTTTGTAGTTTGATGATGTTTAGGTGGAACTGACCCCGATGTCTCTACTTAACGTACTCCCAGTTATAGTTTGTTCTAGAAAATGCTAGTCTGTTCGTGCTTTCTGTGTAACAGACCACGGTCTTCTGTATTACTTGCCTGCTTTTCATGTTTGTTTTATTTTTAGTTTGCTCGTGCTTTCTGCTTGTTGAATCAACATACAACATACACAAAAGCTCTTCTCGAGACCTGATTGGGGTCACAACATCTGTCCTTCTCTAACAGCATTGCAACCTTGGTTCCGAAATGAACGGCAAAAATAGATCTCCCCTTATTTATCCCCCTACACAACAGTTCTGTGCTGCATGGTCTACAGTCATTGCCAAAAGTACTTGGAACACCAAGCAATTTGCTTTGTTTTTTTATGTTTTTCAATTCTTTTCCAAGATACTTCTATTTCTGCACCCCCTTTTCCAATTCTGAAGCTTCCTTCTTCACTTAGTCCTTGAAGGTTTGATAATTCACTCATACTGATATAGCCATCCTTCAAAATATCTGCACAGTAACATTTCCTTTGGACATGTCGCTTGTTTAAAAGTGTTGCCAAAATTATATTTGTTGGGAGACAAGGGAGCGAAAATCTTCAAACGAGGGAGGGAACCCTCAGTCCAGGAATCAAAGAGCATGCGTAATGATGGCTTTGTTCTATGCGCATGCTCTGACTCCAAGACGGAGGGTTGCCTTCTCATTTAAAGACTCTTCTTCGTCTCCCCAGCCAACACACGGAACCAGAAAGCGGCGATGATATAACCATCATAAAATTCTAAATACCTTCCGCTGCCATGACTTAATTTTGAAGTGTAGTGTGCTTTTTGTTTTTGGCGCCCAACCTCTTTCGTTGCATACAGCTCTTTATTACTGTCCAGAACACTCTTATTTTTGCAGCGTATCAAAATTGAGACCGTAAATGCGTTTACACAGTGCTGGATCACTTGCATTCCGCTTTCCTAGCCGGTAAACCGTATCAAATACGTGACGGATCCGCTCGGTATATGTAAATGCGAGGCCGTACCATGACAACTTCGCGACGTATCCTACGATCTTTCAAGCGTTACAAACCCGGAAGCTTAATGCCCTTTTTGGCCGTCAAGAATCCTTGTGCTGGGTAAATTTCATCACCCATGCTTTGTGAATCAAGCAGTTTTAATGATGCCGTATTAATGATTCAGTACTGTTGACGCCGATGTTTAATTACTCCGTTATTCTTTCGTAATTGTCTAAGAGAGACCGTGTAATAGCCCACTCTTGTCGTAAGGAACGCCCGCAAAATAGAAACTGCTCGTTAAAAAAGGACAAACAAGACAAGGGCGGAAAAATGCAGCAATATGCCTTGATAATATTCGCCTTACAGTTAGCACAGTTTTCTATGAAATGAAGGAGCGAAGATGTTCAATATGCTTGAAAATGGCGACCAACCTAGTAGGTTCAGTTGTAACATGCTGCTTGTATGCAGTGATGTCACCAAGTTTGATTCTTTGTTTTGGTCGAAGGAAATATCAAGGTATGAAGTCGCTTTGTGTTGTTGTTAAGGGTTTCGTCTTTCTCTTTATCCTGTTACGGAACCTGATGCAATTAAAGGCTTTCTCGTGGCTTGCTTAGCATGTTTTGAGTAGAGAGTTTGAAAAAACAAGTACTATAGAAATGCAGGATTAATGCATATATTTGGTTTTGATTTTATAGAATTGACAAAGATAACTTCTTTTGCTGCTCGTCTTAAGATGTAGGATGATCTGCTTCTTATAGCCTAAGTTGTGACGATGCTTAGAGAACTGAAAGTTTCGTATGGGGTTCTTAAATTTCGTCATTTTCCTTAAATGTTTTCTGTTAATTTGACAGAAATTTAAGCAAGTTTGCATGTTGTATATTAACTTGATTTTGCTTACAATAAATTGCCTTTTAGTTCGAAGTAAAGTAGGAGCCTATTGAGTTACAAAATTAGATCCTTGGCGTATTGAAGTTTTTAGACACAGCTTTTGGACCCAGAACTGGCTCGCCCTGGCTACTCTTCATTATTAATTATGATTCATATGGTTTCCCTGAAATGTGACGCACATTTGGTTATTTGATGTTGCTTCATGTTCTCTCCGATGGCTATTATACCTTTGTGCATTATTGTCTTTTATGTTTGTCTAGAGATTTTGGTTTCATTTCTTGGGGCACTGGCACTGTATCATCCTCTCTAATATCGCTTTATCGTCTTTTACAACAACGTTGAAATCACTTGTTGTTAATGTTGCATGGTGCAACAGAAATGCTGTTAGTATCACTTTAACAGTCCCCGCTCCCCTGCTCCTCCGTACATCAAGCAATGTCTGCGGCGCAGGCTGGTACTCACTTAATACGTTGTGAAAATATGCAGAGTACAAGAAAACACAGTTTGACACCTACATTATATTTGCACGCAAAATTTAAATAATAAATGCTGAAGATATATTTTGACTCCTTGTCTATTATTTATATGCCTATTATTCATTGTTTTCCTCGTGAAATCGTTTTATGATCCCATCTTTGGTGAGCTGCGACCAAGATTTTAAATGTTTGATAACTTCATTCAAAGTGGCAATCTTGGCGCCATCTAGATGACTCTAACAGTTTTGTTAGGTTTGAACCTTAGAGAAGAAACCCTGGTTTGTAAAATAACTTTTGTATGTTGATACAGCTCCAGATTTTGCAGTAATTAAAAAGTTCAATGAAAACATTTGTCTCAACTGGATTTGTTTTCATATTTATTCTCCTTTGTACTGCCGTTATTGTCTTAATATTTCTATGACAGTATGATAATTGTGTTCTTTCCTGTCCTGTAACTAAATCTCTTTTCCTTTACTTTCTGATAAACGTTACAGAACGTCCACTTTAAAGAGTTCGACTTTTGTGGCTGCCCACGCGTAATATGGCTACTGTATATTTCCCTAAAATATTTATCATTTACGAACAAAGATCTTTTCTTTTGTCTTTGAAAAGTTCTCTAAGAAACACCGATAAAACCTTGTGTATAGTTCACCAGACATCCATTTCATATTAAAATTATATTTCTCAAAGTGGCGGGGCAGATCATCATCAGCTTTATTTTGGCTGTATGGCCTAATGTTACAGAGATACAGTAATTTCAGAGCGAGGAACACCCATCTTAAACCCGGTATGTTTTAAAGAACGTCAACACAGTATTAATATTTGCATATTATCTCTGTCGGAGGGTTTGGCAGTAGCTCATGTAGAAGACCCCCATCAAGTTGATTATAAAAATATATTTACGTATAAAATATCGTGTTTAACTCTGCTTCTTCATTTCGTAACTGAGATGATACTTGATACTAGATCCTACAATTCGTCAATTCGTTACTGCATTTTTTATCTGAGGTAGTCTGGGTTTTTACAGTTGTGTCCAGCATTGGTGATCCTGCAAATGAAACTGTAAAATATTAAGAAACACCAATCGAATTTTGGATAGTCGGTTTGCAGTCGGTTTGGATATTCTTGCTATATAGAAATGAAAAGGAAAACCTTTAATGTTGGCAGAAACTATCTAACTATAATCTTTTTCGCTCGTGAGCGTGGTTGTTGTGGTGGCCGGGCCTCCTTGCAGGAAAAGTACCACCAAATAAAATCTTGCGAGAAACTGGCTGACCGTAAAAGGGATGTGAACCTTCCGTTGAAATGTAGATCTTTTTCATTTGTATTTTGGTTCACTTTGAAGCAGTTCCCAGGAATTCGTTTGGCAGCATGCTACCTCAAAATCGTCGATAAAACAGTGTTGTTCTCATGTTATTTCTGTCACAGATGATCTAATGTGAACAGGGAATGGATTTACCCCTCTGCACCCTGTGGCTGTTTCTTTGTGAAATTGCTAGAAGGGATTGTCTGACTGCCTCTAAATGGAGAATGGTTAATTCTAGGATTTGTCTTGATCTCTTTCGGGATGTTAACGCAGCAGAGGGATTGAGTTTGGCTTATCTTGGTCTGTTAATAGCCATCACCCATGAATAGTTAGTGTCCAGTTAATATCCGAACACTAGAATTGAACCGAGCTTACTTGTTAGTGTGGTTTGCTTGTTGTAATAAAGGCGTCGTTTTCAGATTTGGGCCAAGGCTGGCAGCCAAGGGTGTAGTGCTAGGGGGCTCAGGGGGGCAATGCCAGAAATTGGCATGTTACTACTTTTATGCAAATGCTCCCCTTGTTATTTTGATAGCACTACACCACTGCTGGCAGTAACACACCTATCGTGGTCAAGCTTAGTAATAACGAATTTTTACTATAAACCTAACAATGAGACATTGCCTTTTTTATAAGAAATCACTTTTTAAAGAAACCTAAACGTGAAAGGCAAAAAGAATTAGAAAACCGTTAGTACTAAAGACATTGACCATATTCATCGTTGCAAACAGTCAGGAATTAGGAAGCTGGTTCCATTCATTTCGAGTTGATAATCTCTTAAATTGGGTGTTTCGAAGGTAGCTATCGAGTGTTTCATTGTATAAGTTCGTGTGTCTCATTTTCCTTATTTATTGAATTCTTACTTTTTCATATATCAAACAACTTTCTAGTCTTCCTTCTGTTTTCTGGCTACAATTAAGAATCTAGCGACGCTGATACAGACTTTCAATGTATTATGCGCAATTCTCATGGCACCAAATGTGCAGTTAAATTACTGACAATTATGGAACTTTTAGTATTACAATTTGATCAAAAGAGGTGACCAAAAATAAGGAACTTTAAGAACTAGGCCTCGAGCTAGGATCCTTATAAAAAAGCTTTTAAAACAGCATAACTGGCTCAGCTAATCAGTTATTAAGGTTTTGTCTGTGTTTGATATTAAGAACTACAAAACAGACTACAAGCGTAGATTGAGATAGCAAGGACAGATAGCCCCGCCTAATTCAAAGCCACTTAAGCGAAAAAGACCTTATTTTGAAGTGAAATATAGGCCCCAGTACTCTTCCTTCGCCACAGTTTCCAAGTTTGACTCAATGAACTTTATGCATAAGTCGAACGTCAGCTAATTCGAAGACATGCCGCTTGTCCATGTTAATTCGACTTATGTGAACTTCGCTGCCTGATGGACACGTGGAATCTTTTAACTAAAGGCCACTTTAGCCGTATGACTTGTTGACGCTATTTTTATTTGATATACTGTTTCAGATTATAAAATGTCGTTAGTAACGAATACAGGCTGATTTCCATGGAATGATTTGGCATTAAATCGTCTACATCGTGATAGGGCTTGCTTTTATTTGAAGGGGTTTAACAGTGGTGTTTTTGCTCATTTCAATCAAGGATTGAATTTGACCTTGGAATTGAATTTGGGGTACCCGATGTACTCCTCCCTCGAAAGAAAAGAACATTTCATATAATCTTCTTTCAGGGGTAAAATTTAACAAAGATTGTGCAGGCACGCCGGAGCCAGGGGAAGGGGTGATATGAGATGTCCCCCACATTTATGCTGATGCATGTTATTAGGGTTATTGCATCAAATATAATGGTGGCAAACCGCCATAGTAGTTTTAGAATTTTTGTAGAGCCCCCCCCTCTCCCCACTCCAAAATTGGCTCCAGTGTCCCTGTTGTGGATAAGGGGTTCCTTTTAATAATGTAAAACACCCTTTTATACTGACTCCTGTTATGATTTTTATTACTATTTAGGACGGAGAAAGAATCAAGTCTTGCTTTCTAATCCTTGTTTAGCATCGAAAATTATCTTCTTTAACTGTGAGCAACTTTTTTTAATTGGGCGAAATCGTCAATTCTACTTGACGATTCTACAAAACTGTTTTAATTACAATCCAATCGGTGTAGCGGTTTTCAGTTGTTTGTTTTCAATAAATCTTCCAAGAACAAAAGTTTGTTTTACCAGCTGTAAACTGTCTGCTCTCTCTACCCAAGGGGAGATGGAAATATTCATTTACTTGGTGACGTCGCATCCTGTGAAAAGTTATCTCCATATAAGGAAGGTTGCTCGCTCATACTGAACTGCGACTGTCGTGTGCCTGTATAGGCTCTGTATAGCTCACTGATTCAATAGCTCTGAAAGAAAATTAGATTTCTCAGCAGTTACCTTTGATTTGAGTCTATTAGAAAAATTCAATCTGTTAGACTGTTAGATATCATGAAATTTCGCTTGTGTAATTGCAGTTTCGTCGAAAGCTAGAGATCAACGGGCAGCCTTACCAATATCAACATTGACTTCAAGCAGAGCATCCTCGCAGGGGCCTGCGGGCTGCGACTGTGAAGACAGAGACATGGTCTTCATGAATTCTACGAAGAACAACGAGACGGCTGTAATACCGAACACTTCTGAAGGCATTTTTACCGACTCAGATATTCATGACATTTTGAAGCCAAGCAAGTCAGATCCGGGAAATAAAAACACATCGTCGCCTGCCCTTCTCGTCAATGGCTCGACATCGCCTAAGAGACTCTCGCGATCTAGTCGAGAGTCAGTTGGTTCGTCCTGCTCTGAAGGTCAACTCGAGCTGAACAAATCCAGTTCGTCTTTATCGCCTTTGCCAAAACTGCTGGAGAGCCTGTCTCCTGCTGAACGGGCCTCGATGACACGACCCCAGATTGTTGCCCAAGAGATCTTGATAACCGAGCGGATTTATGTCAGGGATTTGCAAGAAGTAATCGAGGTATAGATTTCTGATTGTTGAATCATTGATTCTGATAATTCTTAACTCAATACACTTCAACTTATACAAACTGGTCGTTGGTTTTAATCGCAATAATAATTTCGATACAGGTGCTGACTTTGTAAAAACATGGATTGTAGGGTATTTTGTATCAATTAAACGGTTTAAAACCCGTACTTACTAAACCCCTGCTATATCTAGCTGAAAAACTACTTCCACTTGTGTATTCCACTGTGTATAGCAGAACAGTTCGCTTCATACTCGATTTCATTCTCATGTTTACCTTACTTTCGCGATAGCCACATGTATGCTGTGTATATATAAGCGGGATTTCCGCGAATTACTTTAATGTACTGAAATCTAAAAACCTTACTATGGCAGATATCCAGTTAATTTCTTCTGAATTGGTTTAGTTGCATTTTGGTTTGCAAAATAGTATTAAAAAAGGCTAATTTTTCGGGGTTAGATTTTCATAGTTTTAGCAGTAAGCTACATGAAAATGCTGTTTTTGTTTTGGATTGAAATGGTTTTCCACCTCTGCACAATTTAAGGGACTCATCCAAACATGGAGAATGGCTTTGGAGTTCAAAAGGATGTTTTATTGAAATAAACCTTAATACAATTAACCTCGTTTTGTAATACCAATACTTTGACTAACCGCCTCGATTTGGAAATACTCCAGTAATTTTGCAATCAAAATCTCAATTGGCTTATTATTCACAATATTATTCAATAGTTCTTCACAATCGTTTTGTCAAATATATTCCTTCCTCTTGTATCATGGTGCTCGTCATTTATGTAAAGTGTAACATTTCGATTTCTTGTTATATATTTTTTTTTAAATGTTTTAGGGTCCAGTTAATTTCGAGTGTTTAGGTGCACAGCCTAATCAGCTCCACTTGATTTGGCCCTTTGTTTCTCAAAAAGTCTATAAAATGCTTTATTTTGGAGACTCAAAGATAGTATTATCACGTTCTTGCAAAGAAAGTAGCGTTTATCAACGGATTGATGTTTCTTCCCATTTTATCTAGGGCTATCTCATCCATCTCTTGCATCATGGCATGACCGATGTTGATATCGAAACAATTTTCGGAAATCTGGAGGAGATTTACGATTTTAACAAGTAAGAAAATACTTGTTCACCCTTTTTATACATTGGTTAAGATACGGTGGCTTTCATTAAGTCACTGATCAAATCAAATATTACTTACTTGCTTCTAAGGGACCTTCTGACATTTATCTTAAGACAGACCTTTGGTACTTTTTAATCTTTCTAAAATTATTGTGTTCATTTCAATCTAAAAAATTTGTTATTAAGTATTATTAAATTTTATACATTGTAAGTACTATTCATAGCTAGAACTCGGTGACTCCGTTGTCCTGAATGGTACATTGTGTTGCAAGTATTGTCAGGGGCGGCAACAAGAAATTCATTGTGCACGAGCTGATAGTAGCTATTATTTGAAAAACGCACTAATGGTCAAAATCAATCATCCCCCTCTTCCCCACGGAACCATGCTGGTTTACTATGAAACGGGTTAGGATTTTAGGAGCCACTTTCCTTTACACTTCTTTTATAAAATATTTTTAAATTATCAACATTGTTTTGGGGAAAAGGGGGTGCAAAATAGGAGTATCCGGGAAAAGAATTGAAAAATATAAAAACACAACGCAAATTGCTTGGTGTGTTCAAGTACCTTTGGCAATAATTGTATGTATGAAATAGGAAATTCTTGCGACCACGCCCTCTAGATTAGCTTAAAATACATTCCAGAATATTTCTCGCAGTCTTTAAAACATTCTACTGTACTGTTGGGATTTATTATACTGTTCTTTTTTATGTTTTTTTTTCTGTTATTTTCTTTTTTTCTTGAAAACCTTTTTTTTGGAAAAATGCGCGGGGGGGGAGCCTCTAGCCCCACCTTTTGCGCCGCCCATGATTGTGTTAATGTCAATCAAGTATCCATGATTGAGTTTTTAATTGGTATATAAAAATCAACCAGTTCATCAAAACTCGAACAATTAACCAATACTATCGTAAATAATCCTCATTAGGTATCATTGAATAGTGAGTATTCTTAAATTTTATGCGCGGTACGTATTGCATGATACTCTTGTTAGTTGTGTTTTTAAGAGGACCTGACACTTTGTATTTCTGATTTTTCAAGAGGTATTTTGGAAGATCTCGAGAAAATTGAGGACAGCAGAGACCCAGTTCTTATTTCACAATGTTTCCTGAACAAGGTAAGCCGACATTGAATATTCATTCATTTTCTTTTGTTTACTCGATTGATGTCAGGTCACCACTGAGCAATTCTAATATATCTGCTTGGATCCTTGCATGTTCTTTGATCTCAACAAATGACAACAGAACGCCTTAATCTTGCGATTATTTGAAACAATCAAAATATATTTATTTCAAGCATGCTTTAGTTGCTTCAACATGGAATATTTCACAAGGACTAGCATAGCGTTAATGCAAATTGAGAAACTTTTCAAAGAGGCTCTTTAAAGGTGCTAAGAAACTCCAACATCATCATCTGTGTCATCCAGTGGTCTCAGCTTACCAATATTTGAAATGTATCTCCCAGTACTAAATGCTCTGTTAACTGTTCAACTTTTGATTTGTCTTACGTAAAGACTGTTTTTAGAGCTCAACTAAGAACATTGCCATTAAATTGCGAAGGACATTAGAGAAACAATTTTCATGCAAAAACCTTTTCACTTAGTCAAATTAGAAAACTCGCTGCTTTTTAATGGCTCTTAGTGGTTGAGGTTCAGAGAGCTTAGCAGGTAATAAGAATCAAGGTCTTTTGACTTTGCCCGACGCTTATTCCAAAACGCTGCTTTACAATTAATTACTTTGGGCCTTCGTAATTAGAAAATTGAAGTCGTGTAAACATGCTTGTTTGCTTAAGCTTTGCAATGACGTAAGCGAAGCACTTCGGCTCTAATATCGACAACAGCAAAGAACAGCAAAAGCAATGAGCAACGAAAACATTGAACAAAGCAGCAATTAACAAGAAAAGTTGTTCGACCCAAAGTATAAAACATATGTAGATAGAAAATGAGACATATAGGCTGGATTTTGGAAGAAATTTGTGAAAAATATGAACTGATCCGCTTGTAATGTTTCTAGCTCTGTCGTGATGCGAATCATAGAGACAAGTGAAACAGATCAACATATCACAGTTAATTGTAATATTCAGGCTGGGTAATGTCTGTCCATATAAGGAGAGACTGAAAGGGGATTAGCCAATGACATTTTAATTAAGAATATCCTGGTTGACCTTCCAAGCAGACAGTAATTAAAAGCCTTTGACCTTTCTTGACGTTTTATTGAATACAGTGGCGTAGCCATGGTCGTGAGGTTGGAAGGGCAAAGACGAGTCTGACAACGGAGGATCCAAGGATTTACACTTGGGGAAATTTTTTATTACATCCTTAAGAATTTGGGAGAACACCCCATTTCGTAAATGTGTTTTAAATAGGCTCTGTCCTTTGTACGTGGAAAGCAAGTCTAGCTTTTTGTAACTGGCCCTTTCTATTCTTCAATTGGCTATTTCCTTTACAATTTCTCTCACGTTTTATGTTCTGAATTTTTCCAGGCGATGAAGCTTTATGTCTAACAACTTTTTTAAAGTTGCAAGCAAATATCTAAAAAATGAACAGTGTTAAAAAGCTTCAAATTATATCTGTTCTTCTAGAAACAAAACGAGTGAAAATAGAAAGACACTGGAACTAGTGACAAACGGAGAATATTTTTGCGACCACGCCCTTTACGTTACATTACATTAGATAAGCTTGCGACCATGCCCTTTTATCAGATACCATCTTTCTGTGCATTGCTCCCAGGCATCATTATGTACCGTAAATGTTACTCGGTGTTGCAAGCTATAATACGAATTGTAAAGGCAGATTATTTTTAAGGACGTTGTATTATTGTATTCTCTATTTTTTTCTCAGGCCCACGGTTTCAACTCTCTTTACGTTCAGTACTGTACGAATTATCCAGAGTAAGTAGTTGTTTTTACTACCTCACTTCACAGGAAAAAACAACGAAAATATTTCTGACAGTATCGTTTAAATGAAATCTAAAAGAAATATAAAATTTATATAGGGTTATTTTCCATTTATTTGTCTTTGACGGCCTTTGCAGTAGTGCTAGTCTGGATAGATGCTTGTCCCCAAAGCCTTCAAGAAAATTGAAAGCCTTTTCATTTTGTTGTCATTTGTGTGCATGCATGTCTATGTTCGATCTTTCAAAGAAAAAAGTTAATTTGAAAAGCCAATTATCACTCAACAAGATAATAAATATAAATTGAAAGCGGCTTTATTTGGCGTCGCAAACCTAACTCTTGGAACTGAAGAAGCTGTATGCGTTTGGGCCCATAGCATTTGATATGTGCTATGTTGTATGCAAAGTCTGACGTAGGTGGGTGCTACTGGTGTTGCTGCATTATGCCAATTCCTGACAGAGGCCCATATAAAAGCAGAGGAGAATATTCCTGAACCTGAATACACCCTCTAATTTGGGCTTAATTCGGCACTGTTCTTATTCTCACTTGTGTGAAATGTGCAGCATAAAGGTTTTTGTTTCTCAAGCGTAGATTACACGATAAACGTGGAATGGTATATGACATTTTTTCTTTGTAGGTCCGCTGCCTTCCTGACGGAAATCCTAAAAGACAAGGAAATATCAGATTTCTTTGCAGTATGTGGACAGACTTATTTTCTAATGTTAGATGCAGTTTAAAAGCCAGAGAATGACTTCGAATTGATCTTGGCGGGGTGTGACCAGAAAATTGATATGTGGCTTTGGTTAAATGGTCTTATTCGCATTGTTGGCTTTGCTGTCACAAAACAATATAGATTTGCAAAAACACCAAAATTCTACTTTCTCTTCTGAGCTTTAACAAATTTTATCCTATGCCAAAATGCATTGATATAGAAGAGCATAGTTACATATCACTTTCCGTTTCGCTTACTGATTTCCATACTTTGAAGGAAGTTCCGGATGAAAACCATATCAGTTTAATGCTTAATCTTTCTGCTTTTCGTGCTGTATATGCTGTTCATATATTTTCAAATTTTGTTGCGAAGAACGCTTCTTAAAAAATACTTATAATAATAAACAAATTCTTTGATGAAGTATCAAGCATATGGCTTGACTGTAACACCGCTGTCTCGCTTCTCTTTGTTCAAGCGATTTATAGCTTTCAAGCCTTTGTATTTTCTCTACATATCTCGTTTTTAGGAACGACAAAAGGCATCTGGCCACACTTTGCCAATTGACAGCTACCTGATGAAGCCAGTGCAGCGTATTCTAAAGTACCACCTCTTATTCAAGGTTCGTCATGTGTTTCATATTGCTCATTAGATTCTTTTTACTTATTTTTATATTTAGGCTTGCGAGTTTTTTTATACTCAATTTAAATTCTTACACTGATATGATATTTGAAAGATTATTTATAAACTTCTTTACCGCTCTACAAGCACGATTTACCTAGGAGCAAGCAATATTGCCTATCCCGGAGTCAGAGGTGGAATTACCAGGGGATGTCAAGGGGTGTGAGACCTCCCAATATTTTTGTAAATTTGGTTCGATATGGTAAATTTTGCTTTGCTTTTGTAGAAAGCATTTTTGTAGTCCGTAGTAACAAATGATTTTTTATTTATCTTAATATCTTCTTATCTTCTTTACCTTGAAGTTAAAAGCTGAATTTTCAAAATGGACGTTTTCATCATTTTCCAATCACCCTAAGCGTTTGGCACCCAATTATTGTCTAACCCCCCCTCCCCTAATTTTTGATGCTTAGATCCGTCCCTACCCAGGGTCGTGAACGCAGTACTGAAATAAGAATGGCTATATGTTTTCATTTTGTCATAATCGTTACTGTTAATCGTTTTTGTTCTTTTTTTTCATGTAAACTTACTTTCAAAGAAACTCAGAAGACATTATCCGATATGATTTATTACAAAAATAATTAATAATCAAGCATCGAATATAAACAAGATATACTGTAGAAGCCCAACAGACTAATTTTTGTTGGCACCCAGTTTTCTTAATGACTCACTTTTAAGATGGTTACTAGGTTTTTAAGCTCACGGCGAGTTCTCTTTGTTTACACAGGATATGGCAAAGCATTTTAGGCAGGAAGAAGATGGCTATGAAATTGTACTTGTGAGTATTTATCTTTTATAGCTTGCCAAACAAAACGTTAATTTTTTATTTAGAACATTCCATTGAATTTTCGTTGGCGAAGGGGCTGGAGCCATTTCTTGTAAGAGATGCGGTTTGGTAATTTTTATCACATGTAATACACTGCCTGAAATATCACCCCTAATACCTGGCTTGAAGTTATATAGAAAATCTAAACTACAGTATAAGACCAAATAGGTTTGGTGTCCAAGTAAAGTTAGCATTTTCGTAGATATTGTTCAGTATACTATTCACGAAGTCTTGAGCAGTCAAGAAAAAAAGTTCACAAGCAATATACACGCTGGCGTAACAGAGGCAACCGGGGCCCAGTTAGGAACTTTTCAGTTCGAGACCCCCAGCTATAAGCATTAGTAAAGCCATAAACAAAAACATAAAATGGCAATCAGCAGACTTTCTCTCGTTTATGCTTATATCATACAGGCTTGGGCCTCTTGAATTCTATTATCACACCCAAAATGCTATCTTTGAACCAAATAACATAGAAAACCTTTTTGCTTGGGGCCTCTATAGGTTAAGGACCCTTTTAGTCTTTTAACTAATAAAGGTAACTTAAGTCCGTTACGCCACTAATGCACGCGTCATGATTACCAGAGTAGGCTGAACACGTTTGAACGATTGTAACCTGTCCATGCCATTTGCAGACTGCGGCAGCAACAATGACAGACGTAGCCGAGTATATAAATGAAGTGAAGCGCCTGCATGAAAATGCACTCAGGGTGCAGGAAATACTTGGCAGCATTGAAGACCTTGAGGTATCTACTGTCGGTTTATTTTTAAAGTCCAAAATGCTACACGCTGTCGAGAGGTTCTATATTCTGTCATGTTTAGTAGTATATATGAAATACTAAGATGTTTAGTGACCCTCCCCCTGCTTTCTCTGTATCGCTTATCCCATATTGTCACTATATACTAATCTGAGATTTGTTATTTTTAAGTATACTGTTGAGATGAATTCCTGTCAGGAACTGTCAAAAATTGAATATTGATTCTGAACTGTATACAGAACAGAGGAATTTCTTAATTCAAGAAAAGACTGTCTGAGTACCTTCTTGACCTTGTCTCGATCTCGAAATTTCTACAGAGAGATACAGGCCCTGTTCACACGATGACGCTACGCCTCAACACTGCTCCGAAAAATCTATTGTCTTGAAGCAGTTTCATAGCAACGTGGAATATTGTTCGTTTTGCTCTTTTTTGATTGAATGCGTTCTTTAACGTGACGGAACTGATAAGCTGTTTTGTTTTGAAGAAGAAGTATTTCAAAATCAATTTTCAAACAATTTAATTTTCCTTTGCGTTAATCTTGTGAAGCTCATCATCGTCGCAAGGAGCACATTTATTGTTTAACTTCAATCCAATGTGATTTTTTGTCTTGAAAAGAGTGCCAAACTGTTTTTAAAAACCCCGAAAACGAAGCTGCCTTTTCGAAACAGAGGTTCCGGAGCGAAACCGTATCGGATTCATGCGTTCACTCAAGCTCAAAAGCGATCCGATATGATTCCATTCCACATCCACAGCGGAATAGTTTGACTCTGCAAAAACGATACGGAGCGTATCGGATTCAAGCGTCATCGTGTGAACAGAAGGCCTATCCGATATGAAAATCGATCCGATACGAAATGAATCCGGTATCATGTGAACAGAGCCACAATGCATTTTTACTAACTGTCTATTTTGTTTCAACAGGGTCTTGACGTATTTACCACTGGAAGACTTGTCCTTGAGGTCAGTTAGTTATTACAAAACGATTCAGTTGCTTGTTTCTGTATTTCCTCCAATGAATGTCTAGTCTCAAATAAACGCCTGCCTTTAATATTCGCCCCTCCTGTTACAACAGCAGCAATAAATAGCACCCGTCTCAAAAAAGCCCTATACCACTAAAAAAGCCCCATACCTTTAAACTAGAGTGTCTTCTTTCGCAGCAATGACTTTTAATTACCCCATCAAAATAAAATCGCCAAGTACAAAAGACACTGATGTTAGGTTCCACTTTAGATTCAACTTGATTTTATTCCCAAAAAATTGTGTAACCTTTCTTTCTGGTGTTTCTTGAGAAAATATCTGATCAACCTTTCCTTCTAATAAACTAAATCTCACAAATTGATACACTCCACCTTCCTCTCAAATATTTGCTTCCCGCCAATGTGCACTTTATGCTCAAAATAGATAACGGTCGCAGGTAGATATTAGAAGAGATATGGTATACAGAAATTTCGTCCCTATTTTCTCCTATAGATAAATTGATATCTCATCCCAAAGTGACTTTTATCGCGTCGAATTATTCCGCTTTCCATCTTTCAATCAATACTTGATTTTATTTAAAGCTTGAAAACCAGAAAATGTGCATCATAACGATATTGTATTTTGTTCTTCCTTCTACCCAATCGTTAATGCGGTCATTGTAACTGTGTTAATAACATTATTGTATTTTCATGTAATGGAACTACTATTAAGATTTGATGACATGAATCCCATTTAGTTCAATGTCGATAGTCATTCAACAACAACGCGCAATGTTTTTTAGAACTGCTTCCGGGTTCATGGATCAAGAGGCGAAAAGCAGCTCTATCTCTTTGAGAAGCTTCTTCTGATATGCAAGAAAATGGACGAAGGCATGTTTCAGTTTCGAGATGGATTGTCGGTATGTTAACGTTTAAGTTGCGAAATAAAAATTGCCAGTTGATAATACTTATACTTAAAGATGCCATTTACAATCTTATTGAAGGAAACTCGGAGTTGCAACTTAGAACTGTTATATTCTACTCGCCAAAGCACGTACAGCAATTTCTAAACGGCATCGAGCGCTACACAGCAAATTTAAAGCCGAAAAATTTGAAATACACAAGGTGCAGAATTTTTAGAATTTGTATAGTACTGATGAAGCAGAAGAGTCGATGGTACTAGAATGTACCCAATATGCATATATTTTTTCCTCAAAAGCTTCTGAGGGTACGAAGCACGAGGTAATGGTCAATCTTGGTTGGTCGGGCTTAACCAGTCATTATCTTTGCGCTCGAAAACTTAAGTGAAGAAACCATGGTGCTTTTTCTTCGAGTTGTTGACGGCTGTCCCCTGTTTGTTAGGCCAAGTAGCTAAAATTACCCAGACTTCTGTCCATTTATACAAAAATGTTCTTATTTGAATTGCACAGATATCGATCGATGACTAGAATACATCAATTGAGTACCAAAGTGTGACGTCATCACTTCTGAACTCTTTAAAGAGCTGTAGCAAAATTATGATTATAATGACGATAGTGCAGCTTGATATGCTTGCTATTGATTATGCTTTGCAGTGTTCCAACATGATGCTGGTTGAATCAATCCCAAAAGAACCGCTATGCTTTCAGCTTATTCGTTTCGATAACCAGAAGATTTCCTACACAATTCAAGTTAGTTACTAAATTTTTAATCATATGTTGATATGTACCTATATTGTAGAAGACAAAACGACTTTTTTTTTATTTTTAGGTGCACCGTGGTTAAATAAGCATTTGAGATTACCATGTTGCAACCCGAGCAATATTTAACGATATTATGACAGTATCTCGGGAGGCCATATATTCATGACGTCTCTTACAATAAAGTCTGCGCAATGACATTGTTCTTGATATAGTTACCCATTATTTTTTCAAAACTGTTTTATAAGATATTGAGAAAGCAATATGGAAATATTTTACACTGAGATGAAGATAGTACTTAATACGAATATTTAGCACCGCTGCACGTAAAAGCCCATTGCAGGATGATGCAGGAATATTGCGCCATTTTATGGTTATAGAATACTGGGAGAGTAAATTAAAGAAAATTACATTAATATAATAATAAATTACAATATTAATGCAATTTACTTTTGCGATTCTTAGAATTTGTTTTACTTATTCCAAAGGCAAAAAATGTTGATATCAAAAGGGATTGGATGATGCAGTTAAAAAGACTGATATTGGAAACACACTCTGCCATGATTCCCAACACAGTAAGTTCTCCATTGTTGTGCTTTTTACTAAATGATTATTCGATTGCTTTAATGTTTATATTTCTCGGGAAGTCAAAGTTTCTCAGATCTCTAAAACAGATAGAAAAAGTTTAAGTTGTTTTCATATTTTCATGGTGATTCACCCCCCTCCTCCCCTCCAACCCTTGTTGATTATGATATTTACAGAGTCTCTCTGCCTTCTAGTGTGTCCAAATGTACTGCAATTTTATTAACCAACATTTTTTAGAACAGGGAGATTCGTTGTGCGCTAATTCTTTAAGACTGCTATGTTAAAAGATAGTCAATTCTTTAAAGTAGCATTTAGGCTACAAGGGCTTTCGGCAGGCGGCTCAATTTGTTCTGAACCTTTTTTTCATACCATCTTATCCATGAGTATAATTACCAATGACGTACATTTCTTTTTATTCAGGCAAGAGAAGCCATTTTAGGAAGAAGTGAAAATGTCAGAGAAAGTAAATACAGCTCAAGTAAGGTTTTGTCTTACTTTGTGATCTAGCAACCCCCTTCAAACGAATCTTTTTATTTCCTCGCTCAAGAATGATCAATTCCTTTTATGTTAACTCTTTCTTTAAAAATTATGTGACTTTTCGATAGTTAACCGTTTCGTTCCTTCACCTTAAGTGGACATTTGATAATTCGATTTTTCATTATTCCGTAAAAAATGTATATTTTTAGTACAGCGTCACTTTTGGCAAAATTGCTGCCTTTTTAGTGCTCTGGCTGAAATGTAGGCAGTAGAAAAGTATATATTCTTCATTATGACCTTAAATTCCTCTCAAGAAGCGCTCTTGATTCTAAAAGGATAGATTTTAGAGCTTTCAAATTATGATTAAAGAGAACGAGACGCGGAAGTCCTTTAACACTATAGAAGTCACACAGTAAATAGCAACATCTGAACATTAAGACAGCTTATAGATAAATACTTTAATTTGTTGCATGACACTGAGATTCTTTATGATATTCTTTATTTATTTATGATTTCAGTTAATTTGCAAGCTCTTGATGATACAAGAATACACTGGCGACGTCAACGACCTCTTTCTAACTCAGGCAAAGAGAATCACCATAAGGACAGAAGTACGTTCGCTGTCTTTTGAGCAGATTACCGTGTGATATATAACGTGCATGCTGTAACGTTGATCGTGTAATTGCTGATAAATGCATTTTGTCGTGATAATAACAAAATATCTTCTTCTGTTGGTGCATAGCCATGCGTTTAAAAATAAATACTCAAGTAACTGCATTCTCAAAACCTTGTTACCCAGTAGCTTCACAATTCGCTGAAAAACTGCTGCAATTAAAGGACACAACTCATGTCATTGGCTGATTTTAATCCTTTGTTAGCTTGGAAAACAAAGCCATATTTTAACGCTATGGATTTTCGCTACCGTGTAATAAAGTATTGAATGATCTTTATTTTGTCGTAGGTTCATTGCTTGTCGGAGTTAAGAGGGTATGTGCTTTAAATTTTTCTTTCCTCTACCTGATTAATAAGACTAATAAAGACTTGGTCTTAAATTACAGTCTTCAAACTGTCTTCGCAATTCCTTCTACTAAAGGCGACCTTGTTGTTTGCTAATCTATTCTGTCTGAAGCTTGTCGCTTTCTATTTCTGAATTTTTCTGATTATTTTATTGCCTACAATATGGCATTGTTGGTTCACATTTTTGAGGAGCTGGCAGTCTTTTATTGTTCCAATTCCACATTCAGGAAAGTGTCTTAAAAGAAGACTCCGCAAATATCCCTAAGAAAACTTTAAATACAAAGGCAAAGGAGTTTCTTGATAAGCAAACCAAGGTAAGATTACAGTTTTTGTTGTTTTATGGAAAGATTAAAATGTGCTCTGTACCAAAAAAGTTCATTCAGCATTTTGTTGACTAAAAACTGTATCTTCGCTTTTATTCTATCGATTTTTAGAATAAATGCCACTATCATCCATAAAAGATTTCTATAAGGGTATTTCTTCAAATTTTCCAGCAAAAGGGTAGTTTTACTCCTCTTTTTTGTCAAAGCTTTTCGGTATATTGCTTTTTGGTTCTGAAGGACAGTCGGTCTAATAATAGCCCCTTGATCAAACTATATAGTAATTTTGTTTAATTAGGCCTCACACAAAAACAGGCCTTGTCGTATTGGAATACAGAAAAAATTTCCCTAGGCTGAGCAGCTTATTAGTAAACAATTTATGCAATAAACCTTTGGAGTAGTATAAATCAGGCACAGTAAAGTTAATATGAATGTCATTCGATCAACTCTTTGAAAGATAGTGATTTTCTCACTTGTAGGAAACAGCTGAGAAAGTGAAGGCATGGAAGTTGAAACGAAGCAAACCGCGAAAAGCTGATGGAAATACATCATTTGAAAATGAGCTGCCTGGCAAAAAGAGCATGCCGCCAGCAAGAGAGGTATTGCCACCTTCTGCCATGGTCAAGTCAAGAAGCTTAGAGTCTCTACGCGATGCTATTAGTAGCTCACAAGAAGAAGTAACAAGCAATTCCAACATACCTGCAGAGGTACCGTACATTTGTTTATTCAATCAATGTTAAAATTTATTTTGCATTAAAATGCATGTCATCCTTTATTTAGAAACATGCAAAGTTGATGCTTTACGTAATATGTTGAGCACCTCACAAGAAGATCAATTTGAACTCAGCAGTTTTCCTACATATGTTTGTCGTGTGAAATCGTTCTTAATTTCATTGTCTAGCTATCATTGTCTAGAGTTTACAAAATTGTTGCTTAAATTAGCAAGCGAGGTCTTGAAACGATGATTTTTAGAAACATTTCGGGTAGGAGAGACAGAGGGCGCTTGTCATAGTCATTGGAAATACACATGTTTCCATCTCAGTTGAAATAGCCTGCGGACACGTGTTTTCTCCTTGTTATCTGCTGATTTACAAAACTGTAATTTGCTGTTCAATGCAATATAGATACATACGTTGAGAATCCTGTTTGAATCACAATGTAGCGTGATGTTGCAGCAAAGTAAAACAGAAGATTGTTTGCGTTGAATTTTGTTTTCACATTTCTTTATAGTTTTTTTGTTTATTGTATAGTCGAAGACTGAAATGAGTTTAATCGAGGATGTTAAGAAAATATCGCAAGTGCGTTTCTTTAAACTGCTGATAGAGAATAAAGATTTATTCATGTTTCAAATTAACATTGAATTTTCTGTTTAGAACGAGAAGTCACAAGAGGCATCTGAACAAATTCGACGGCTAAGCATACTACATGACCTCGTATCAATCGAAACACCTGATTCCGAGGCAGACAACAAACAAAACGCCGAGGAGGCGCAAGATACGCCAAGATCTGTCCGAGAACTTCGACGAAAACACGCTAGCAAATCGGTTTATATCGACAGTGCTGACGACCCGATAAGACCCGGCGATCTGAAACGATCTCGTCCGGTTTCTTTACCTCCGGGAGTAACGTTAGAGGACGCAAATCAAATCGTAAATTTTTATGAAACTGATTTTGACACTTTGGAAAGGACTTGTAACGAGTTGAGAAAGTACGGTCTTACCAGAACCCGCAGCTTTAATCGTAAACATCGTGTAGGCAGTGTGAATCTATCTGAAAGCACGCATTCTGTAAGTGCGCCAAAAGATGATAGTGACAAACGAACCCCGCCTGCCAATGAGAACGAAGCAGACAAATTCGAGATGCTCGAGAAACGGCTTTCTATCATATCAGATGACGAAAACACAACTTCGTGTATAAAAAATACTTTGCGAAAAGTCAGCCAAGCGTTCAGTTCGTATGGCAGCGAGCATGCTTTAGATACGATGCGGGCCCCATCTACAAGTACATCGAGCTTAACCGCAGACATCGATGCGTTTCTAGCGCAGGATGATGTATGGAAGTACAATTCCCACCCGCGCTCTAAGCGCAGAAGTCTAGGCTCGATTATATCGGAAACAATCAATCCTAGTGTACACAGTAGCTTAGATGATGCTAAAAAGAGAGCTTTTAGCACATCAGTTATCAACGAAGTCAGTCTCGATACAATGGAAGAGGAACTAAGTATAACAGAACAAACCATTGAAAGAAATCTATCTGCTTTAGAAAGAGATTCGGCGATAAGCGTGAAGCAGCGAATAAACGCATATGCCACAAAACTAAGAAATGAAAGCTCGATGGAAAATATTGAAGAGATCTCGAGGGTGCAGCAGAGGAGGAGCAGTGATGTCTCTGAAATGTCGCTAGACAGTCAATACTCTAATGAAGCCATCGAATTTGCTGCATCAAGGCTTAGTCCAATGGAACTAGCTGCGGGGTCTGATGGTGGAACTAACGACGATAAGTTGTGTGAAGGAGTTAGTACTAATCAGTCAGTGTTGGTTTTACCTGCAAGTAAGGGAAATTGCAATGAGAGCGCGATTGCAAGCACAGACGACATAGCCGAGGATGAATCTGACGTCACTATACCTAAGCGACCAGCCGCCCCGTCGTCGCTGAATTACGTAAGATCCTTCGCAGCATCGATACGCCGATACCGTAAAAATAACGTTGAAATCAAAGAATCGAAAAGTGTTTACGAAAGAATACGAGAGTATACGGCGTTGGTGAGTAAAGAGAAAAATGAACAAAAAGTGAAAACAATGGACGAAATGCTTGAATCTCTCGACTCGGCGAATTTACCAGTTTCTGAAAAATACATTTATAACAGACGAAAATTTACTCGAATGGTGTCAGTAGCAAGCGAAAAAGAGTCGCCTGCTGATTCAGTATTGAATGATCCACATGTCTGGTTTGATACGCAGCACAGCGGCACAAGCGAGCAAAAGTCGTCGAATGTGCATCGTGAAAAAAACAAAGATCACAGTAAACCAAGTACGAAGAAAGATGGGTCGAAATCGGGCAGCAAATCAAACGTTCAATTTGCAAATTCGGGAAGTAGCAAGGAAGGTATTGATGTGCGGCCGTTTGCTGGGATATCTAGTGTTTTGAGCAGCTGGAGAACCAAAGAATCCAACACGTTGCCGAGATGTAAAGCAGAGAGAGGACAAAATTCGAAAACGAACAGCCATAACACTGTTGGCAGCTCAAAGGCAGACTGGAGTAAGGTTAGGAGCCAAACTGTCAATGAAAAGCCACTGGTGAGTGGCATCAGCAATAACTTGGAACCCGAACCATCAGTTCGAGATACGCGTAATTCGTCTGTTCCAACGACAAATCAGATTACGACTGAAACTGAGGATTCGAATGAGAATATCGTCGTCGTAAAGGACCTTGTTAAACAGTACCACCAGCAAGTTATAGTCCCAGGGGAGAAGGAAGTGGAAGAAATGAAGGAAAGCAAGTTAAGACGAAGTAAGAAGAAAAAAGAGAAGGAAAAGATGAAGGTACAATTGCAAAGAAAATTGAGTTTGAGGAACCTTGATGTCGAGGAAGAAGGAAAAAGTAAAAATAAATTAAATAGATCGGTGTCATATGAAAGCGTTCAGAGGGGAACAGTCAAACAGCTAATATCGCTTTTTAATGTTTCAAAATAATGTTTTAGAATAATCGGTAGGCCAACAGATTCTGCATGTTTTCTTTCAGTGTTCCGAATAATTAGAATTTCTTTACTGTTCAATTCTCGACTGTAGTTTATCCCTTTTATATTGGCTGTAAAATCGGGTAGGTCGTCTCTTGAGCGTTACTCTTTTCGTCAAAATGGCAAATTCTTTATTCGACCCCACTGATAAGATTCAAGAAAAAGTAAACCTGCTATTTGAAGCTCTAATTTTATTTATCAATGCTTTCTTGCATAACGTTTTTCAACCACGTGCATTTATGTCTGCGCTGAAATGATTTTATTTTCTGCGCATTGCATTTCCCAGATTTACCAGAAAAACCCAGCTTCAGCCTTTCATATTCACTTTAAAGAAATTACTTATATAATTTGTTAATTATGAATTTCGACCCATGAGAAACTGCTCAGGTATTTATAGATGCAAAAGGAAAATCTGTTGTTATTTTGGCTCAAAGTTTTCAAATGAAAATTTGATTTCTAGCTTTCTCCCACGATTTCATGTGTTTTCTATAAAGCTCTATGCGAGCACCATCGTTTCATGAAGTCCACAGATCTTGATATCAATTTATAGTAGCTCTTCTTGTTTTTTCGAGTGTATGCAAGTTTATATAGATGGTATCTTTGCAGAGCTAACAAATTTGTAGAATAATCCAATCTATAATTGTTCTTATGTTGAATTTGAAGAAGGTTAGGGATGGCAAGACAGAAACAATAATTAGTTATGATAATTAAAAGCTGTCAAAGAATGTGTCTTGTTGTTATTATTAACTTTAGTATTTTTGCATCCATTTTTAAGATCGAGATTCACTAGTACTAGCTTTCTATGTAATCTTGTGATGGAGGTGATTTCTAGGATTTCGAAGACGGTTTTTCAACCCACTCTTGCACCTTACCTTGCTAGGAGCATCCTTATCTCCTTTGAAAACCCGCAACAAATATATCCAGTCCCTGAATCTTTTTTCCAAACAATTCATTATGTGATTTGTTAAGATTGTCTTCGCCGATTTTCCTCTTCAGAGTTCATACTAATAAAAGCCGGAATTCGTATGTTTCTACACGCAGAATCACTCATTTTACAATTGGTAATTTTTATATGTGAAATTTGTATCCATTGTTGATAACGCGTTTGTAAGCAGAGAAATTTTGTAAGTAATTCTTGTAAGTAATAACTATATGTCCAGTGTTGAACACGTTATGTAGTATTAAAATAATTTATTTCTAGCTATTTTCTAGTACACATACTGTAATTCCGTAGATATGCGTTTTTTAAGTCAAAGTCGCATCAAGTCTAAACAACCTGAATTTCTGTTTTATTTCTGTTTGAGACGATCTTTATAGGTTATATTTTCTAGTCACGTCCTATTAACTTACACCAACGAAGCATTTTCTCCACGTTTACATTATCAATATTTACTTGAAAAATGTTTTTGATGCTCAAAGTAAACCTGGAAGAAAATGCTTTTAAATGGAACAATTGTTATGGTGACTTTCAGATAATTTTTACATGCCCCTAACCCTCATTCAAGCCTCCCCCTTCCAAAATAGTCTCCGTTTCAAATTGATTCGCGGTAAATTTGCTACTCGCCATAGGGGAGTATTGAGCGGCGGGGGCACTCGTTAAATCATTTTGGGGCCCAGTCTAACATTCTAAAGTGTCTAAATTTTATCCTGCTCGATATATCTGGGTTTGGTTAATTTAAAAAAAATTACATCTGATACTTCAAGGTACTGGGTTAGAATAATAATTTATAGTTCAGATCAGAACCCTTCTAGAGGAGTTTCTTATTTTTCAGAACAATTACTGGTGTTTCTTTTACGTCGTTTCTTTTACAGACTCAGTATGATTGTCTCACATTTTTCTTTATATGGAAGACAAGTAGGAATATTTAATTCAGTATATATATTTCGATAAAGCCTCGCAGTTTTTTTAAAAATCTTAAATTCCTCTTTTACGCAGAATTATGGTCAATAACCAACCACCCTTCCAAAAAATAAGCTGATCTTTTTCGTTGTTCCGACAGTCAAGAAATTGCTTTCGCGTTGATATTCAAACCGAAACTTTTATGACAATGCCGACGAAATAAACCCAAGCAAACAAATTATTTTAAAACAAATCAAATTATTTACGATTTTAATAAACGTGTGTGTTAATGTTTACTCGAAATTTTCTTTTCTGACCGTTGTGCCGATGTCGGCCTTTCCCCCGCATGAAATGAGGGTAGTATTATTGGGTGACTCATTTTTTCTTGTGGCTTCAGGGCATTGAAATAACAATCAGATTGACCATTAATGAGCTTAATGTACACCCTTCTGAAATATTCGTTTTACGTAAGCAACCTATACTGCAGCATCACTTTACTTGACATGACATCAGATAATAAGAAATTCCTCAAGATTCCTCAGCCCTGGCCAATCTTTCTGTCAAAGGAAGTTTCTTTGAGCAACTCATCCCTAGGCCACTTCAGTAAATTCTTGAATACGGATACTATGCTATTTCACCTACCAATAGCTGATTTTACCTACATACTAAGGATCTCCAACTTGTTAAGAATTGCAGGTGTCACATCCTCTACCCCTCCCCCTATACCATAAATGTTTTTTCCCTTTATTTTACACTTGGGTTTTTATCATTTTTCTCTAACATTCTAAGCTTGTACATTGGTTGCAGAGTTATGATGATTATCCCTATCCCAATTTGATATGGCTTAGAAAAATTTTGCCAAATATCCGAAACTTTGAGCTTGGAAAAACAAAATGAAAGGGCAACCCAACCATAAAACTCACTATCATTGCTCTGTGATTGATTCAAAAGCTCTATTTTAACATAACTCGGTTCCTAACTTTAAGGTATACCAGGGTACCATAATAAGTGTGGGACTGAAAAGAGTAGGATCAAGCTAGTTCTGTTCATTGTCATGGCAAATAGGGTCAATGAGCAAAGAAGTTGTTTCATTTAGATTTTCCCTCAATATTGGGCAAAATGTCAAACTTTGAGGAAAATGTCAAGGACAACAGATTTCCAGTATTGAGTAGAATCTCAATTATGCAACAAGCAAGAGAAGGGACAAAATCTTGTCAGATGTCAGACTATTTCCAAAAAATGTACAAGAAGGAAGAACTGCAGAATGGGCTATCTGCCAGATTCTGTGACTTTGTTTGTTTGTTCCATCCACTCTAATGAAGCCATGTATGCCAGGGCAAAATATTAGTATTTGTTTTATATAATTTATTTTGAAAATTTATCTCATTGCATTGGATTCTTGCCATGGTATTGCTTTGTTCCTGAATTTTATCTTTCGTATTTTCAAAAAGTCAGTAAATTAGTTAAATACTAAGAAAGTGCCGTCTCCATCTCTTTAAGTCACAAAAAGTTTTCACATTGTCACATAAAGTTTTCAAAATAAAGAGAAAATCTTCAAGTCACATAAATTTTTCACATTGTATTCACTTGCTGTTTACTGTTTTTCCATACCAAAGCAACTCATAACAGAATATAATTCAATGGAAACAAACAAGTGGCCATTCTGAATCTAAAAAGTCCCTGGGTTCTTTGCATTTTCCTGTTTGCTTTTTTCAGTATATCTTTTTGAAGTATCATTGGATACTGAAACAAAATATTGGTTTGACTTAAAATTATTCATCTAGAAAAATACTGTGTTGTATTCCTAAATGCCGGACACTGACAGTCAAAGTCAAGCAAATCTGTAGTAAGAAAAGAAAAAAACAAATTGATATCTTATGATGGGCATGAATGTTTCTATAAATCCAACCTAGCTTATGTTATACAAAGACTTATTGGCTATTTGAAATAAGTTTTTCCAATTCATTTGGAACTGGCCACCCATAAATTAACCAAGTGCACTCCAATACATACAAATATAATTAACCAGGTATCATAATAATTTCCTAGTTTACCTGGCAAACTAATCTAATGTGCAAGTGTTAGTTAGTCATTGTTTTTTTTGCTTACATATAATTATCCTGACAGTAATTTATAAGTCGGTGGCGGCTGTCCTAATTAATGATGAAAAGCTAGATAAATATGACCACCATGATTAAAAATGTAGCAACGTTTTGTCGAAGCATCCAAGCAGTCTTAAATGTCGAGTTAACCGTCCACAACTGCACGAACAAAATCCTCTATGTTGACCTGGCCTTGTTTGTTTTCGAGTCCTTGAGTTAGGAGATCAATATCTGCAGGCGCAAGACGCTCCCCAAGTGTGGTAAGGACATGATGGAGTTCCCCAGCTGTAATCAGGCCAGTACCATCTTTATCAAAAACACGAAAGCATTCCACAAAATCATCATTGGATAGCTTCTTTTTCTTTTCTTTTTGAAGAATAGATTGATACATTGGTAAAAACTCGTCGAAACTAACCCTTCTTGCTGTATTTGACGGATCTATCTCCTTTCTAATTTTTGTCACATCGCCAACGGTGGGATTTAGGCCAAGGCCTCTCAGAGCGTCTCCTAGATGATTGATGTCAATCTTACTGTCGCCAATAGTGTCATACAACAGAAATGACTCCTCAAGCACTCCTCTTTCTTTCTGTGTTATGTCACCCATGGTAGACATGATAAGAAACCCACCGATTTGTCGTGTTTGCTTAGAAAATTTTGAACTATTGAAGTATCCTACCAGACCGAAAACAAGGGTGGGTGCAAACTTTCATAGTCTCCTCCGCAGCTTGAAACAAAAGTCTTACCGCATCAACGTAGCCCCACCCTCAATCCAGGAAGAAAGAGTTTGGCCTGATTCTCCTAATATAAGAATCCTTATTTCCTTCTCACAAAGATTTTTACAAATACCTGATCTTTAGGAATTTTCATAAAACATCCTGAGTTGCATCACTTACTATTGTTAATCATGGAATCGGTAAAGAACTGAACTTTTTCTTTGTTGATTATATGAAGAAGGAGATGCTTTTGAAAACTGTAAATACTTGCTTTCAGGAAAAACCAAAATACCTGACTTCAAAACACAAACATACAATTTTAAATAATCTTTGTCACTATCAAACAAATTGATGCTACTGAAACCTTATGTAAAAAGTTGCACTATTTTGTTATTAACAGAGAAATTCTTGATACAGTTATACATAAAACGTGACCCTATAGTACCCATCATTGTCTGATTTTTTTCTATTTCTCTTTTACTCATTTTTAGAATGAGTCTCACAAATTATCTGTATGACTATAATGCCAAAGAAAATCTCTAAGCCGCAGTTCAAGACGTGTCGCAGAAATATTCCTGGGAATCTCTATAATTATCATAAAATTCTAACTTCCAATGTATATCGCCAAGAAACACAATTGACGCCATATATAGGCATTTCATGGTTTCAGGTCTTAAGTCGAATAACATAGTAATATCAGAGGTGGCGCCAGAAATCTTCCAACAGAGGGGTTGGGGCTTCCGACAGGGGGGCTAAAATGACTAAAATAAGCAGTTTTCGTACGTTATTTGGTCAAATTTGCTCCGACAATAACCTAAAATTTCCTTTGATGGGGGGGGGGGCTAGATGTTTCCGACGGAGGGGCTGTAGCCCCCCCCCCCCCCTAGCCCTCTCCTGGCGCCACCACTGAGTAATATTACATAGATTAAAGAAAGAATATAAAAGATAACTTGGGCTGGGCCCCTTCATGCTGATACCATTCAGTTTCCGAAGAACGATAACTGGATATTTTTTTTCTACAAAGTATCTTATTAACTTGCAGAGACAAGGACCTCACCCACCAAACTAGCATATTTCTTCCAAAAATGTAAACTCTACAATTTGATTTAGCTTATCAAATTAAAACAAATAAAATACATTTTAGGTAAGAATAGTCTTTATAGATTAATAAACCTCTAAGCAGCTTCCTGAAAATTTCTAACAAAATTTCTAAATATTGAAAGATTTCTAAAAAAGAATATCATAGTGTGAATTGGGTAATTGTATACTTTGTATATGTGATATTGTTTAAAGTTTGATGTAACTATAGAGGACAATAGAGAGCAGGGGCAAACCACTCCATTAAAATATCGCACACCTTTCATGAAAATTATTGTTTTGTTTTGTTTCGCATTGAGAAAGATAGGATATCGCCATGAGTAACGTACCTACCAAAATAGCGCGGAACAAATTAATGCGACCACAAATAAATGCGAATAGTGAGATTGGATTTTAAAAAGTGTGGTTATTACAAAAATCAACGAAATTCAAATATTCAAAGGTATTTGATTAACACGAATATTCAATGCCAGCAAATATTTTTACTGAAATGGCTTCAAGTTCAGTACGGGAAAACAACAAAAATTCATTAAAACTTCAAGTCAAGGTGGATTAGAGGTTCCAACAAAAATATTTTTCACGTTTGATTGGCTTGAAAAATTGTCTGCTAAAGTGAAATAAGTCGAGTATCCACTGACCAGAAGATACGTTGATGACTCGGAAAATACTAGGAATTGAGCAAGATGAGAATAATGACGAAGACATGGAATTTCAGGCGGAAACATTTGATAATGAGGCCATTGACATGTTAACAAAAGTTTTCTAGCTTCTCTTGTACCTTACTTTAAACTAGGAAAAGTGTTTTATATTTAATAGAACTTTTGAAAAGAACACATTCGGCCCTTCAGTTTTGGAGGCTCTTTATTATCCTTTTTTCAGATATAAATCGCGAAGTCTGACTACTTTCAGTAGTTTTGAAAAGATACGTGAAAATTGAAGCAAAGCAGGATCAAATTAACGGGCGTTTATTTAACGCTAGACATTAACAACGGATGAGAAATTTATGCAGGCGGGCATAAAATTGACGGGGTTATAGTAAACGCAGATTTTTTTCAATTTGCGTTAGTTAATGAAATTCGTTATTTTCGTGTAAAATAGTCATTTTCTACCAGCAGTTTGATTCGCGTGTAGCAACCAAGCGGAGGAGCATAGATCCAGACAAACACAGAACCGAGACACTGAACCGAGGTCACTGTTTATTTCCTCAAACAAAAAATCAAAACTTGGGGGAGTTGGCAATCAGAGAAACTAGAAGGGAGAGATGATTTCAGACAATTAAAGGGGCGCAATAAACAGCGGTTCTATGCTTGTTTGACCTGCAATTTCAAAATGGATGTTGATGGGTCGACTGACAGAGCGGACGAAGATGACCGTATTTACAGAAGGAGCACGCCTCACCGCCATAAACATTGCCATCCAACTGAAACCGATGATTTCAAAGTCGATGAGGAATTCCACAAGTTTTGCAAATTACACACATTTCGATTGGCATGTGCAATTACTGTATTCATAATTGTTGCATTTGCTCTTGGGAAATTGGGGTTTTCCTGGTCTGTACTGGTGATATTGTGCTCTTTGGCAATTTGGCAATGGCACGAGAAACTAGAATTGATACAAAGTTTTGCCTATCGTGAGGCAGAGATTCAGGAACATCGCAAAAAAGCTTTTGAAAATGCAGAAACTGTTGAATGGCTAAATTTCTTCCTAAACAGATGGTGAGAATTAATCGAAATTCCAATTTGTTCGTACGTTTTCAGCTTGTAATGCGTATACAATATTTCTATTCTATTTTCAATTTTCTATTCTCATTTTTTGTTGATGTTGACATGATTGATATCATTGATATTTCAACGCAACATTTTGTAGATTTTTAAACATTTATGTTTCATTTTAAAGTATCAATTTTAAAAAGGTCCCGAAGGGGGCGGCACCTGTTTCTGTCCGTGATTGACTGGTACCAAAGAATAAAAGTACAGATATTGAATTTAAGAAGGGATTCTGTATATCGATTTGTGACATTGCTATGAATAAAAAGCTATATTTGCTTCATACTTGAAATGGCATCTCCTATTGTGATCTGTTGCTTTAATCCACAGTTTGTGGATTCCAGCTTTTAATATCACAACAACTGATATAGCTATGGATAATGGCAAAAGTTGTTTAAAAACAATGAAATAGAAAGACGTGATATAAAAACGTTGTAGCCAATTAAATAAATTTTAATTACTTTGAATCATGTTTGGGTAACAAAAAGCTCAAAGAGTTTTTGAAGTTCTATTAATACATTTTATTAATACATTTTCTTTTCTGATGATAAACAAATTTAAAATTACTAAAGTGTATATTTGCTTTCTTGAAATTATTTTTTATGGCCATACTTAAGGATAATTGATATAGGAAATGAATTATTGAAATTTTTGTTAGCTTGGAATTGTTGTAAAACAAATGAATTTAGTATATGTACATTTTTTTATGTTTCACATTTAAATCAATAACCTGTTGTTTATCAAATTTTTCCTTCGATTAAGGGGAGGTTGGTTTAGGGGGAGATTGCTGGATAGAGGCTGCATAAAAAAGATATCCTAAATTAGTTAATAGCATTATATAATGTATTTTTAATAAAGTATTTTACTTTCTAGGTGGGTGTTTAGTGATAGAAGTTTGTTTCAAATCCTGAAAAATAAGCTTGATCCTACATTAGAGACATGCAAGCCAAATTTTATTGGTATGTATATTGTTCAATCATTGAACCTAACTTGCTGTCAGGCCAGCCAATGTTTTTGTTAGTTGAGATGCAAATCACTCAGCATGCTTTTTAGGCCAGCAAAATTAACAACATGCACAATTTACACAGAATGAATAAGAATACTCTAGGAAAGCTTCAAACTTACACAGTTTTATTTCAAGCTTGTTATTCTTTCTGTCTGTTAGGAGGATTGGCCTTAACAAAAATAACATTTCTGCTGTATAAAGCATTCCACAATTTTTGTGTCCAAACATAACCCCACTTAAACATTTTCCTTCCATCTTTAATTTTGAACTGTGATTCATAGCTTGCAAAGAAAGTACATAAGGGGACCCAACCAATGTGCCAGAAATGAAAAGCCAAATATAGCAGGATTCCTAACATCTTTTGAGTCAATTTGTTTAAAGTTAAATCTTATCTATTGATTAATACTCCTGGTTTCAATTATGATTAAATTTATTTGTTCTTTTGAAATCAAAGCTATAAACATTAAATTTTAATTTCAGAATCAATTGAAATCACTGATTTCACACTTGGAACACGGACCCCATTTATAAAATTTGTCAAAGTATATGATACAACAGATGATCTGCGAAAGATTATGGCTGATGAGGTTCTATTCAAACGGCCCCCAGAAGATCTTGTAGCAAGGCCAAAATACCAAGTTGTAATTGATGCAGATATTGGATTAGATGCTCCAGATTCTAGATTTGTCCTTAAAACAAAAATGAGAGTGTAAGCTGCATTTTTCAGTTTTATTTTTAACATAAACAGTTTTATTTTTATTATATCATCTTTCTTGAGACTCAAGGTTTGATGCCAAAAAGCTTTTGAATGATTTTTATCTGGTTACACAAATTTGTTAGAATCTTTGAAGTAAAATAATCAATAGGAATTACATAGCAAAATAGAGGAAATACACAGAATAATGTGACGATTTAGATCTTAAGTTGAAAATCCTCTATGGAACTGTGAGAAAGGTCAGATTCAATGGAATTTTGTGCATCTTGGTTTTTTAAAAAATTGGGCTGATGATGTGACAACTAAGATAGTTTGGCTAATGTTTGAGTCTTTGTATAAAGTTGTCTACCATAGCAAGGTCATTTTTTATTTCATAAAAATAAGTACATTTGTGAAACCTTGTCTTTGTAGAGGAACGACAGATATTTGTGTTGAATCATTTCGAATCAGAGGGAGAATGCAGCTGCATATTCTTTTCAACCAGAACATTGCTTTCCCCCATATTGCTGCTATTTCTTTTTCGTTCCTGAAACAGTGAGTCCTTACATTTGTGTTTTTATCAATTGTTATTTTCTTTATGCTGATGATTTCTTTCTATGGGAGTAGAGAACAATAAAATGTCTCTATGAGATGGGCAAGGATTTATTTTAACAATCATTTGCAATATATTTCTGAAAGAGTAAATCATAAATTAGATGCAATAAATGCAGATAGTACAATTTTAATAGTTCTTGTATGAATATGGATTTTATAGAATATGGTTATTACATATTTTCTTTGCGAAATCGTGCAGATCAAATCATTGTGAACCATCTCGCCATTCTATGCCAGCCTATCACAAAGTTGCATCTTTAGACAGTATGGGTGGACAGTTCCGTCTCCCAGGATGACAGGTTTTTATCTGCAGGAGACATCTTATTGTTTCACAGGGTCAGTGATGTGCCTAGACAATTTTGTTTTGGGAGGCGTTAAAAAAAGTGACCAACTTTACTTTTTTTGACCGATAATTTCTGCATAGAAAATTCATGAACAATGAAATAGATGATCACATACACACTTAACGATAACAAGTAAGAGCAAATGATGGTATGAAAGTATGAGGAAATTAAGTTTGCGGAAACTAGTATTCCTAGAGTTCGCATTTTCGGGTGAATCCATGAGCATCTTTTTGCGAAAAGCCAATTTTAAGAAAATCTGCAAAAATGAACTGCAGCTTCTTTTGAGCTCCTTATAACAATAATTCCAGCTTATAAAATGTTCTCCAATCTATAAAAGTTTATAAGAATTGAAGGGCAAATATGGCGGGAAGGCCGCCGATAGGTTTTCAGCGGCTCTGGGGCAGAATGGAAAGACGATGCCCCTGCTAGCGGAGCGAGCATGAAATTTTTGCGACCACACCCTTCAGATTACCTTAAAATGCATCGCAGAAAACTTCTTGCAGTTATTTCTTATAGTCGTTTGCTTGCTACTTATACCAAGTTATTTGCAATACACTCTTCTTTTTGCACGAACCAGTGAATTCGAGTTCAGGTTGACTGTTTTTTCAAAAATATGAGGGTGGATTTTTCTTAATTTGTTCTTAATTTAATAGGTTGTAAGCAATGCGATTGCTAGCGTTTTCGCTCTAGGGAGGTGTTCAGGCCTTATTTGTCAACAAAGTGAGTGAGACAGCCTTCATTTGGCTAAAACCCACATATGGCTAAAAGTTCTCGTTTTTTAGATAAAACGTTGTTCAAAATTGCATTTTACGGCAGCTTAGCCTCAGCTTGTTCGTAACTTGTTTTTATCTTTTGACCAATTTGAGGCTCGTGTTTTTATAAAATTGTTCTTTTAAAAAAAGAGTAACCAATAAAATGAATGAATTATAGGCTGAAATTTGGTCAAACTTCCTATTTAATACTAAATTGCCCGCTGCATGACCAACTTTCTTAAAATCTGCAGACATTGGGGGGCGTGACCCCCCCCACGCCCTTCAATCGGCATTTCCCTGCACAGAGTTATTGAAATTTTTACGGGAAATGTCCACCCTTGTCACCAGAGTTTCGTTTTTGGAGACCACAGGCTATATGCAGAAGACCACTTGAAGAGCTCCTGGTCTCCCACCGGAGGACCAGCTTTTTACTGGAATTGTCCACTCCTGGACAGTAAGCTTTCAGAATCCACTTAGATTAGCAAATACAAGAAGGATTTAGATAGTTAATATTGTCTTCTTTTCAGGCCAAAGTTTAATTTTCAAGTGAGAATGCTAAAAAGAATTCAACTGATGGAGTATCCATTGATTCGTGACTGGATTTCTAATCTGGTTAGCGACAGCTTGAAGTACAGTAAGTTGAGCATAAGCCTTGTTTTTCACTTTAAGTAAGACAGGAAAAGACTGCATCATTTTAAACCCCGTAATATAGTCATCCCTGTATCGACAGCTCCATACAGATATCAACTTATGTAATTCTTAATGCTGGTGTTATCAAAAGACTTTCAGGGAAAATACTGAACCTTCAAAACAAGCCTTGTGTTCATTATCTTTGTCAAATCACTCATTATTGAATTAAAATTTGTTATTGTATTATTCTTTGTGAAATTAAACCAGCCGATTCAAAAGAGCTTAACTGTTTGAAAGCTAAATGTGTTATTATAAGGAAACTACACAATATAAGCATTTTTTGGCAGTACAGAACTTGAAAATGGCTTTAAAAAACAAACATTTTTCTTCTACTCAAAACGTTCTCTTCTGACACTCCACAGAGTATAAAACGTCATAATAAAGGTCCGAAAACACGGTGGAAAATACACGGTCATGCGCCTGCGCTGTTTTGATTGGCCTATTTCGATCCACAACTGGGTATATATTTTTCATCGTGTTCTTTCGAACCCTTATTCTGACGTTTTATGCTCTGAGGAGTGTCAGACGAAAAAGCTTTTAGTATGTTGTGAAATGTTTGCTTTTTTCAAAGCATTTTACACAATATTAATTCACTGGAAACAAACAAAAAGGCAGAAAATTTGTTTTTCCATTACGTAAATACTTAATTTTGTGCTTTCTAATGATACCAAAACGATTTTAGACAGTTGAGTGTTGCCTGCATTTTTTAGAAGTAGCGCTTGATGTTTTCTTTTCGAAAATGCAGCTTTGGTTGACCCTGGCCATGTTACCTTGCCGCTTTGCGATGACCCTGAGGTTCTTGGTCGAAGATCAGGCTATGGTAAGTGCCTTTTAAATGTAATTTTAAGAAAGAAAGCTGCATTTATCAGAGGGGAAATTCATTCTTGCAAATAGCGTAAGAGATTTTCACAAAAAATGATTTCTAGATAAAACAATAGGATTTCCACCAAACGTGCTCGATATTTTCATAGAATGATTTGCCCCTTGCAAATTCCAACACCCGATGAATCAAGCTAGTGATGGACAAATTTTATTAAGATTTTGATTAAATTTTAAAATGAGGAGGGCTGTAGAAAATGCCACCACCGTTCACGAAGTGGAAAAATCTACAACGTTTTGGTAACGATTTCTTTGTCAAATTGAACATCCGCAACTTTGAAAGTAGATAAAAACAGCTAGTTAGGCTTTGTTACTTCAGATATAATTCCTACGATTGTGAGGCAAATGGTTTAAAGCTCGTTTATAATGCTTGCATGAAACTAACGGAATATCAAGTATGTGCTCAAGACAGCCTCCAGGCTTTTTGAAGATGTGAGCAAATATAATGTCTTTGAAATAGAAAGAATGTCTTTGTCGTTGCACATTTTATGTTTTGTAGCATAACTTCTATATAGTATCGTAAAAATCTCGGGATATTAGCTCCGCAGTCATTGTAAACTTGTCTAGTCCTTTTGACGCCATAAATATGATGCAGCTTACATTAGGAAAGCAACTATTGAGGTGGTTTTCTGTTAGATGCGTTTATAGAAGGATGAGATGATGTCAATAACAAATTTAGAAGGGGGCGAGAAACGATGGGATTTTTAAACGGACAGATGCAATTTAAGCATAATTCATTAGCATAAATATATTTGCTTGGACCTTTTTGTTTTGGCACTAGAAGCGATGAAAAGTAGCAGTTAAGAATGGTTTGCATTGTAGCTTCGTTTTACCTACCCGAAACTAGGACCGTCGGCAATTCTTCGTTGGCCTAAAAAGCAATTTGCTGTCATCTATCTTTATTCTTATACTTAATCTCTTCGTATTATCTTTTTCCAATTACTCTAACACTGAATGTGTTTTGGTTTTTATAAACTCTTCTTCAAGGGCTTCAACCAAAATGCAGTTAAATACATCATTTCTTGTCTATGTTTATTGTTTCATTAGGGTCCATTCTAGACAGAAGCTATTTCTTTCAAAAGAACCATGGTTTGTTTACAGTTAAATGAAATTCTGCAGACGAAGCTTTGAGTTGCTATGATGTGTGTTTCAGTGATAAAAAGATAACAGTGTTGTCAGGATACACTTGCTTTTCAAGTATTCGAGGGTGTCAAAAGCATTAAAGGCAGCAAACACCTTAATTTATACCTGTCTTTAGTCAAAGTTTAGAACGTTGATTTTCTTGCTTGTGTTGTTCTTAGGTAGCACAAGAGCGTGTACCGTCCAAGTTTCCCACATTCTGCACGGCATTTCTTACTTCCTCTTTTTTCGTGAGAGTTCCTTCTTTTGGTTTTCTATGAATCTAAACGACCGTAGATATTGAAGAAACGGATGGCAGAAATGCATGGAATTAGAAAAGTTTTAGAAGCTAACAGAAGAATTATACCTCTGGAGAGCAAGTGGATAAAAGCGAAATCCGTTCTCAGGAAGGGTGCTTTTTAGATTATCGGTGTTTTGGTCCAAACTTGGAAGTTTAAGCTTTCAGACTAAGAGTGCTGGTGTCACATCCTTCTGTATTGTGAACAGTTAATCTAATGATCTAGGGCATCGCAAACTTAGTCACAGAAGATCTTTTTCCTGATGGTGTCATTTTTTGTTTACAGCTTGTGGTGTGCTCACTGTGACTATTAAAGGAGGTGGCAGGGGCAAGCAAAATGGTACGATTTATTATTTCTTTGTAAACTGACATAGAAACATTATTTCTTTGAAAACCCACCTAACTATGACTTCTCCATCACGCTTCTCTACTCCAAAATTTTTAATTCTTATTCAGTACTGTTGCTCGTGAAACTGTAAACAAGAAGCATTGTTTACTTCTACTTGAAGCATTGTTTATGATGTTGCTCGATTTTCACCAGATCTCACCATATGCTTACTATCTCGTCAAATTTTCTGATTTTCAACTTTTTGTTTTCTCTTTTGACTCATGACTGGTTATTCACAGAGGATGAAAGATGGTGCACAATTACTTTGAACAAGCAGAAAGTGAAAACCAAAGAAATGGGTGTTGACGTCATATGGCAAGATACAGTGTCGCTATTTGTCGACAGTGTGCAGTACGACAAGGTAGGCAAAGATGGAGAGTGATCAGTGATTGCAGTAGTTGCTAAATGGAACTGAAGACAGGCTATTGAGTTTCCAGACCATTTTTATTCGCATTTCTAACATACATGAGGAGATTAAGCTATTTAAATATGAATGTCTAAAGAGATCAAGGAGACTCGAATTGACTACTAATGCTTGTATAGATTTCAGTATACTAATAGAAGTTAAATACCACTGGGACCTTTCCTAGGCTGAAACGTGTACCATGTAAAAATTTTAAAGGCAGATTTTCTCTACGATAAGGGTTTCAACCGAGGGTATATTCTTGTATCACACCAGTCTATACTCTCAATGAATTTTGCCTACTCAGAATACTGCCCTCAATGCATTGGTTTAAATCTTTATTGTAGTTGCACATCAAAGTCAAAGCAAAGCGCCGCTTTGGGCCTAACTTCACAGTTGTCGAGTACGTTCTTCCACTTGTCAGAATCAACATACTTCAAGATACCATCCAGTGAGTCTTTATGGGTTTTCTTTTGTGACGTATAAAAGCAGTTTGGTTCCATAAAGCTACTTTACTTGGCTTTCGTGATAAAGGTCAAATTTTCAGCTAAATAAATAGAGTGAATGGTGATTTTTGAAGAAACCAGCTCTTTCCGTGCCACCCGACACAATAACTGCTTCCTCATTAACATTTTTAAAATTTGTGACCTTTTTAAAATTTCATAGAATGGCATCAACTCGACAACGCACCGGGTTTATGCTAATAACCATTCGCTACTCCGTGGCGGAGAGAATACACCAATGTATCGTTCATTTACAGAAGCAAATTGTTACCCCCTGTTGTCACCTCATTTCTCTAAAATATCTAGCCTTTTATGCAAAATTATGACAACAGACTTGCGACTGAAATTTTAAGGAGACTTCACACAACAGATTTGAAATAAAATCCATTAAATATTCTCGTTGAAGGTATTATTACTAGTTGTCTTTTCAATGTTTTTTTGGTTTTCAGGGACCTAGATCTAGAGGATAAGAACATTGATGGCTCTTTTCTACAAGTGCACTTGGAGTACACGGAGCTAGCCTTGCTTGATATTTGTAACGAAACTGAAAAAGAAACGTTTGAAAAAACATTCCCTACAGATTCCCCACCTGAAGATGGTTTGTAGACCACCTATTTTTGTGACATATTTGCTCAATAATTTTTATTATTGGTTGATTTAAATTGACTATCGATTCGAATTTAATACAGAAACTTCAAGTTGAAATGAAAACTAGGAGTTTAAATACACACAAGTAGCACAAATGAGAACTGTGGCTTTGAAAAATGAAAGCTTTGATATAGAATTGAAATAGTACAACATTCGTACTTCGTCCACATGAGTCTCTTGTAATGCTTTTGAACATTTTATAACTGTTTTTAGACTGAATGTAACTAGAATAATTGTGTTATATAAACTTAATAAAGTTGGTTATACGTACTTCCTTGAAGGTGTTTCTAAAAACTAGTAGCAAAAATTTAAACTCGTGAAGTAAACCTGCATTTTTCTTTGCTTTATGATAAACCTCTTGTGTGCATCGTAGTTTGTCTAGCATTTCTGTTTCAAGGTATGTAGTATTATCGGATTATGATGACTCTTATTGTTTTCTTAGTTGCTGGTGTGCTGTTTGTACGAGTTCACAAAGGGATTAAACTTATACCTATGGACCCCGATGGACTCAGTGATCCTTATGTGATGATTTTTGGCAATAAGGAACTGGTAAGCTTCCATTTTTAAGTCTTGTTTTACAAGCAGTGTCAAAAGAAAACATTAACAAAAGCCTTTTTCAGAGTTAGAAAATGCCATATTGGTGTATTGGTAATTGTTTGGCGGGGAGAGTGTTACTCTTGATTTTATCCCCGTTGTGAGAACATCTTTTTAACCAATCTATACTTTGAACGATCGATAAAATAATTTTCTTTCCAATGTTAACCTGTTACTGTTATAGCTGAACACTAGTTATAGTTGTTCACTTTATTTTGTTGTAATATTCAATGGTATATTTGATTTTGTGTTAAATCAACATATACACAAAAAGGTTTTGTGTGATTAAAATAGCCAAGTCTGTACAAAATTCAGAATTTTCGATAGCCAGTAGACTGGAATAAGCTTTATATGCTAGATTTAAGCGTTTGCCGCTTTATCTAATCTTCTTTATGTGTTAGATTAAGTATATCGATAACTATTTCTTTGGCTAGGTACATATCAGTCATGTGGTGGAGGATACTCTTAATCCAGAGTGGGACAGCATGGTTGAGTTTTTCACTGCAGATTATACTCAGGTGAGATAAACATACTGTTGTATATTAAATCAAGTTCCTCGATCGAAGGTAGGCGTAACAAGGTTGAGAATTTGAGATGCAAGTAGAACACTCTAAAGTTCAGATAACTGCTTATTGTAAGAGGTAAGAATTGTAATCATCTGTTTCGTCTAATTTGCGAACGTATTTTTTAGTGTGGTTCTTCAATGCATTTGCTTTAAAGGTCCACTCTCCTTCATCCCCAGTCTTATGACTAGTATGAAACTATTAAAGCGTATCCCAAAAGTTTTCTTTCTGTATCTTTTATCGTTGTCTTTCTGCTTCAACATGAAAGAAGAAGAGGATTGAGTTTTGATCTGTAAGTTTTCACGTCGATTTATACTAGACCTGTCTACGTGCTGACAACGCCTATTTCAGACCTTCTAAATGTAAAACCAAAACAGAAAACATCGAACAAACAACACATAAGTTTATGAAATTTCATATTAATCCTTTCCAAAATTACTTTAGTTGTTCCACTTTAGTGCCAATGTTTATAGTCACTCCAGCACCATTCCGGCATTCCCTTCCAACCTCTTTTGCAATTTTACAGACCACCCTGTCCTTCATCATCAATGACCGAAATCCGGTCATGTTTTCCACTACTATGCGTGCTGATGATAATGATGATTTCATGGGATCTTGCAACTTAAAACTGAAACAGGTAATCTTTGATCCACCTTTTATTTATATTTAAGCTTGATTTTGTTACTTTACGTAGAACCTCGATGCCTTTATTAGCTTTCAAATACTTTCAGAAAGCATGAAGACATTTGCGAATTGTTTTTCTTTTACTCGACATTTGATTCCGCCTTCATTATAAATAAGGTGAAGCCTTCTTTGCTGTAAGGCGATTTCTTGTTATATCTCTTGAACGAAATAAATCGTGCGCAATTCAAAATCTCAAGAAAGAATCGTTAGCATTGCGCGTCGTACTAGCAACTTCGTTGTTCTCTTTAACCGTGGATTGGCTTTCGATTCTTGGTGAGCATTAGGACCTTCGATCTTCTTCTTCTCTTCTTCTTTGTAACCTGCTATAGATCCTTCAAGGTCATACACGTTCCTTCTGTTATATCATCTAGTCATCCTATCCTCTGCCTTTCCCTGCTTCTATTTCCCTCCTTTTCTGACATAATGCTTTTCTAATGGCCTTTTTTTCATGATTTGCCCGGCGTACTTTAGCCCCTGTTTTATTATTCTTCTTTCTAAAGTAGGTGAAAGATTGATTACAACTAGTACGTATTTTTTACATGTTATTTTAATATGACTCTGATTATGTCCGTTTTGTACCATCTTGAAACCTGCTATCACACACATTCGGTGGGACTTTTCTTGTGCTTGAAATCTTATAACAAAAAACTGGTACCCAGTAGTGTATTTGAAACTTGATTTCTATGTTTTTAGGATGACTGGCTGATTTTCAAGAGAGATCTCGATGTCTTCTTCAAAGTCCGTACATTCACCCAGGAAGAAGTGGAGAACAATAAAATTGCTGGGTCAATTTGTGTCTCGGTTGTGTTCCGCCCCGTTCCTTCTTTGCTCAAGACCGGTAACTTGGCGTTTCAGTATAACAGCAGCCGTTCATGCAATAAATGTTTTCATATTCGAAGCAACATTTTTTGTTTTATCGTAAATGTGTTCGTTTTCGATATGATTGCTTCATTAAATACTTTTATTTCTTGCAGTGAAACCAACGAAAAACGAGGGTTTTCCAGAAGGACAGTCATTGGTGCAGGTAGCAAAATATTTATTTAGATTTCATGTCTCTTGTGATCCCAAATAAATCTAATGATCGTACTGTGATCGAATAAAACACAGAAGCGATCATTTTAAACATTTTTACCTTACCTAGCTCGAACATCCAATAACTCAAACATTCGCTAAGTCGAACTAATATTGCATTCCCCTTGCTTAATACATTCATATAAAAATGCCCCCGGTATCTCGAACGCTCGTTATCTCGAACCATTTCCTTGCTCTCTTTGAGGTTCAAGTTATTGGGAGTTAACTGTATTTCATTTCATCTCGTTTAACAATGATGCATCTTTTTTGTGGACCGAGTACTCATTAACTCGCTTCAAATGAAATCTGACAACTTTAGATAAACACATTTTTGTTGTAGAAATTATATTGATTTCAATGATATATTTTCTGAAAATTAATTTATTATTTGTGTTATAGAAACATACAAAAATGGATGCAGTCACCATGGAAGCTCTCCTTTGTGCTGGTATGCAAAAAGCCTACCTATCTGTAAATTTTGTTTGGAATCCTAGAATCTTTTTTAAAAAACCTCTCCATAAAAAGCAATTGCTTCTTTTATACCAAACTCAGATGTATACCATTATAAGAATCACTAATCATTTGATAAAACTGATTGAAGCTCTAAGCAGTATTTACGGTCAGTTTTCTCGCTTCGGATTTGCCCAGATGATCGTTTCAGGTTAACCCAGTAAAATTTCCAAAGGCGATACAGCAACTTTACTGCAAAGAAGTGCCGAGCTTTGCTTTTCCCATTAATCACCCTAAACCCTGGATGTTATGATTTTCTGAATGTTGTTGCTAAGCATATAATATATGATTATCTTTTTATGTTGAAGTCTATTGTACGAATGCACTAAATATTACCACGTGGCTTTCTCTTTGGCTTGTCGTCTTTACGCTGTTGTCTGGAATTCTTTATTTTTAATTAAGCCTTTTATCTATTTAGTCCAATTCTACTCTTGTTCAGCTGAGGATATATCTTAAATCGAGGCTAATTTATTTCAGAACGAGGTAGCCTGACGCTCAAGTTGCATCGTGCAAGGAATCTACCTGCCATGGACTTCAATGGTAAGTGATTTGTACATAATTCTAGAACAGTTCTAATGCCCGAGATGTTCAAACCCCATATCTCAATTATTAGTAGATTATATAAATTTTTCGCTGTAAAATGACATTTTAATATTACGCATTTTTTATTTTTTCGTCCACTCGTAATCAACCATTGTATTATTTAATACAAATTTAGTTGATATTAACGTGTAACAAGTTGTTGTAGCAATAATTCTATTAACTTTTATTGTTATGTTAATGTTGTTATTAGGTTAGAGACCATCTTGGCCTGATACCTTTTTTTTAATATAGATCAGAACGGTTCTAAGGTGCTACTCCGAGTTTCACGCTTAATACGGATCATTTTCATTACATAGAGTTTATATTCTCAATATGTCTTATATGTCTTTTATATGTCTTTTTTTTAGTTTATGTGTCTCTTATTTTTACCATTTAACCATGACTAAACCAACTTGGTGTTACAGGCAAAAGCGACCCCTTTGTCATAGTTCGTGTTGGACAAGCCAAAATGGAAAAATACCGGAGCAAGATCTGTTATCGCACCTTGAATCCGATTTGGAATGAGGAAGTGAAGTTTGCTATGCCAGAGTCCCATCAGAGGGTCTTTGTTGTAAGTTTTGTATATATTTAAGGCCAATTTTAGGTGATTTTTCAATTTTATCATGACTGATATTCTTGTTAGTCAGCTGAGAAGGTCGAGCGAGAGTCCTTCATTTTTATGGGAAAAAACTGAAATTTGTGAGCAAAGAATTATTGTTACAATGTGTATTCATATCTTAACATTTCTTTTTTCTCGTTTTTAGGAAGTATGGGACAAGGATCCATTTAGCAATGAAAAAATTGGCCAGATCTCATTCGACCACGTGGCACTGGAGCGTATTTCTGATGTAAATCATGTTTCAAGTATTTGGCAATTTAGAAATAAGAATTTGAAACTTTTTTAGAGACTTAGTTTTGAATTTCCAAGGCTGTTGTCAAAAAAGTATTGCTTAATACAACGTAACTGGGTTTCCTGGCATGGAGACCATTTTATGTCTCGTACATTCGTGTTTCTATTGACTTGTCTTCGTCACAGTACAAAGGGACAGATATTTCATTTTGGTATCAAAATTTAGAGTTTACTTTCGATTTTGTATCTTTAAAAGATGTGATCGGTTAATTAGGACATAAAAATCTAAAATATCCAATAATGAAATTCACTCGTGCATAGCTTGCTTTCGTTATCTTCGGAGATCTAAAAAGGTTTCTTTGCTTAACATTTTAGAAAAATAAAGATAATAAAGAATGGTATACTTTGAAAGCGGCGAAGTCAGGCGAGATTCAGATGTCAGTTGTTGTCGATTCACCAGAAAAGGTTAGATATCGAAATTTGTATACTGCCTTGGGGACGTTTTAGGCCTCGCTTACCTTGCACAGTTTTTAGTCTTAACGGGCCAACATGTATTTGCTACCTCTTTTCTTTCACGTTGCTCCGCTATAAGAAAGGGATGCATCTGAAAACGCACTTTAACAACTGAGGAAAATGAAAACCGTTCAAAGAGCAAATCCTTAACATGATAATAAAAAACAATTAGAATGAAAAGCACCTGTGTTCAGTTATGAGCAAAAACCAGTTTTGAAAACAGGTCGACATAAAAATGTACCAAAACAACTACGTATAGGTGAGGCCTTAATTAAGTTGCCTCAATCTACTTTGCCTTAACCTTATTTGGAATATCCAACAAAAAAGGATTGTATGGAAACGAGAGCAAAGGCAAAAAATGTTCTTAGTAGTAGGTAACATTTTTCGTATAATGTTTATCGAAAGACGCTTTTTGGAAACGTCAGAACGACTTTGTGTAGCTGACGCAGTAGCTGTGAATATGTTTCTTTATGATTTGTATTTTAAGCTTTGCAGTTGCAGTTTTGTCCAAATCCTGTCCAGACATATAATTGTTTATCGATTTTATATTGTCAGTTTTACTCTTATTTGTATTGATTATTCTAGCCAAAAGATGCTCAAAAAGTTCCTGCGAAAAAATCCCCTGCCGTCAAATCCTACTCTCTCACCAGCACTGGTACGTATTGCCTTCGAAGGGTCTCTAGGTCCCTTGTTGTTTGACCGTTTTTGTGTTAAGCATTCGTTATGTAATTTTCACGCAGGTATACGTTGCTAATAAGTGATGAGATCTTTTTATTTGATAATGAGCCAAAGTGCACTCTTTCTTTCAATCAGTTGGTATTGTTTTAGCACGTAGCCTGTTTTAACAAGATATTTGATTGGATTTTCTTAACAGTTGAGAAAAATGCATGGAATATTTAGTATGATTTGCGTAGAAATGCTGAAATAGTTGTCATCCATGTGGTTTGTGGATTTTATGGCATGTAAGTCGTTAGGGTCCTTCTAAAGGGGTAGTCTCCTAAAAGGGAATCCATTTGTCTTTAATCTACAAACTACTTGAACGACAACTGTTTTGTTACAAATATTATCTCCCCAAATTTCTCACGATCCATAAAGAAACATTAAGAAATAAGAACTTAATCTGCATTCCGTTATCTAGCGTTATCCAATTTTAGTTATTTAGCTTATCTATGCATTGATTGCACAAGTGGAGATGCACACAGCCTGAGGTAGATAAGCATCGCTGTCCCCGGGTTGTATATAACACACTGCCAGTATTTTATATCTAAACTTTTGAAATCAGATTGTCTTTGTATTGCAATACACTTGTGCGTCATGCTTGAGTTTGTGTTGAATCACTGCTGTGTTCTTTCATTTTTTGCCTGAATTTCCCCAAATATAGCTACCTCATGTACGAAGCACCATTGCGTTGCTGAACTTATTTCTTATTTCTGTTTCTATTTATCTTACGCTTATTTCTATTTTAGACTACGTGATGCTGGACATGATTAATGATAATGAAGAGAATAAGCTACTGAAACCAGAAAGTCTTTTCCAGTCGTCATCACTGGAAAGTGTTACAAGCGAAATGGAAGATCTAATGAATAATTCTAAACTTGAGAATGGTGGATCCCCAATGATACATGCGAAGCGTATAACTGTTTCTTCAACATCTCTGCAGCTGCGAAGGCGGACAAAGTCTGATATGGAGCGCAGTCAGAGTGAAGAAAAAATTAGGCGAAAGCCTGAAATTAATGTTGAAAGTCCATCTATTGGAAGTATGCTATAGTTAAAAGGGTTCTAATAACTTCTTGGTTTTTTATATTAAATTGATTCAACTATTTGATGAGTATTAGCATGTTTAATGTCACTTATTTTATTACTTACCTGGGTTTCTGTTTGATTCATGACTATCATTTTATTGCTCTTTGCTAGTCGATTTAAAAAATCTTTATACATGGTGTTTTTTCACGGTTTATCTCAGTTGCACAGCAGTATCGCATGTATTTTGTCAAGAATAACTTTCCAGTCCTACATCAATGAAATTTAAACATTTTTCTTTCAGAAATGCTGGATATTGGAGAAGGATATGATGGTGAGTCTGGATGTGCTTGATCTCGTATAAACAGAGAGAAGCTGGCTAGATATCGACTTTGTTCCTTTTACTGCCTTCACAGAGTGCCATTGCCCACTTGATGATGGGAAATAAAGCTATATATCTTATTGTGCCTAGTCCTTGTTTTTCTCGTGGCTTCTAGTCGCACCATACGGTTGAAATTGTTCTTTGGCACAAAAACGCCGACCTTTAGTTTCTCCAGGGGTTGACTCAATTTTCAAAATAAAATGAAGAAAAACAGAGAATCTAATGTACTAAAACCATTTTTTAGTTTATATTTTTCTAAATGAGAACTTTTACCGATTTTTGCTCTTCCTCGAATATGTATTCTGTATTTAAAAGCAGCCAAGGCTGGCTGCGTCCCCTACATGTTACTCTTGTCTACCCCCTGTTGTATGATAGGCTCATTATGTGCTACCGTATAGCTACCACTCTCTTCATACTCATTCAGATATTGACGCTGACGATGAAAGACCCCTTTCTCCAGTGGTCAAGGAAAGTGGCATCGTGGACGTCTCCAGGGACCCTCTCAAATATTACAACCTAAAAGGAGAGATCATTGGGTTGACTGGGCTGGTTGTCCCAACAGGTTTGTTCTTGTTTGGTTTATATCCCATCTGTTGGCTTTTTTAGAACCTGATGCTCGCATTTTTGATCAGCCTATTTCGATTCACAACTGGGTATATATATTTCCTAGCATAGACTTTTTTATCTATGCTTTGACAAAAAGGTTTAATTTGTGTCAAAATGTTTGCTTTTTCCAAATCCTTTTTTAAAGCTAATATCATCATTCAATAGCAGGGTGATGCATCATTGGTTTTTGTCAAAAATGCAGCATTTTTCTTAACATAAGAAGCTGCAATGATATCAGTCTTTCAAAGAAACACCTTTGATAAATACCAAGAGTAGCTCGCTTATTAGGATGTATCCCTGAAATGTTCGAAATGTATTTTTAAAATAAAACGTAAAAAAGTCCTAGATAAATTCAATTTTTGATAAAGATGTGATAGGAGTAACGAATGCTATGTTTGATTCGAGCATGTAGATCGGCTATAATGTTTTTACATTACAACATCATCTTGGTTCACCAGATTTGTCTCAACATAAACCTTGAGTGGTTTTTCTTCTCTTACAGGTGTACAGGCGATTTGTATTCGGTTGCGTATTGACAAGTAAGTTACACTTTTCTTGAATGTTTCGAAGATTAGCTAGAACCGCCTCCACATCGCTATTAGAGTGACTTAGTACCAAATTATGTATGTGTATTGTGTACATGTAACTTCTTTCTATCGTTTCTCTATATCAGAGTTCCGCTGTCAAAACAACGTCGAGCTTCGTTTTTCTCATCTCCACCTTTTATTTGGAGAACCGGATTAATTCCTGTAGAAGATATGGCAGAGATGTCTCAGCATTTTTCTGTAAGTTGCATCAAAGTTTGACATAAGTCGATCTTAGCTTTATCAAAATGAGTTAGAATTTTGTTCCTTATGTTGTTTTCGTCTCTATCTAGCTAGGTGTTCTTTGTGTATACGGTTTTTCATCTCTAAAAATAAAATGTCTCGTAATGATGCAACCTTGCAAGTTATTTCGACTTCATCAGTAAACATATCTTGAGAAATTGCCACGTTTGGAAGCTGTTGAATAGCCTAATGATCGCATTGAGCGCTTGAAACTTTCAGTTGCAACTTAGAACCGTCCTATTCGCGTACACCTCTGCCCATACGGCATCGAGCACTATATGAAAGACCTGTAAACAGCAATTTTCATTAAGTTATATCTGATGTAGTTAGTTAATATTCTTCAGGATCAGGTTTAAGTTGAAAGGGAGATTTCGTTTACCTTACAATGTTTGCAAGCTGATTCTTTTCAAGCCTTTGAATAGTTGAATCAAAATTGTTGCAGTCATTCAGATGCAATTTTTTTATTTTCAATGCATAAACAATGAGATTAATATTGATAAAACTTTATATTACAAACTATGCTAGATTAAACTCATTTAATCTTCACTTCACGAAGAAAACTGAATATGTTTGGAAATTGACCGCTGTAAATTCTGGTTAATCAGCATCCCCATAAACATTTGTATCGAATCCTCTATGCTATATGCATCATTACTCTATCCAGTTCTTGTTTACATTTCCACTAGACATTGCCATTTTAATAAGACATAAGCTTGAAACTCTCATTGTTATTAGACAAAAGGTGATCAAGGATTCACACCGGTGATGTTTCTCAATATAGAAGTAAAAGATGACAGAAAAGATATAATCGATTCTGGAAGCATTACGCTCAGTAACTTGTTGAAAGGTTTGTTTACTTTCTGTTGTAGGCATTTGCCATGCAGGGAGGTATTATCTGTCTGTAATTCATCGCATATTGGTTTTGGAAGACTGTCTATTTTTAGCATCATTAAGGCCCTTTAGTAACCTCGTACGCAGAGGGGGGGGGGGGGGTTATTAGAAAACCCCGCTTACAAAAAACTTTGCAAAGTAGCAAAAGGCGAACTGCCGCTTAGCGCTAACCAAAAACAGGCTGGTGTAGGATAGCGGCTTTGATGTGCTCCTCCACAAAGGTCAGTGGAACTGATCAATGTGCACAGAAAACACGCACTCCTACAAAGTTCAGTCAAGTAGGCCCCAAGATATTAGCTTCTTTAACATTTCTTGGACCTAGATTTTATTCACGAAAGATTATTCAGAACATTTATTCTACAGATTTCTTAATTCCGTTAATTAATAATATATAGTTTGTAATATTGATATCGTTAGCGAGTGGAAAAGTTCATGGAGTTCCTGAAATATCAACCTAATATTTCTATTTGGTCTCTTTGGTTTATTGAAGCATGATTTTATTTATTTTCAGGCGAAAACCCTGCTCGAAAGATGGTGGATCTTGATAACGGTATCGTAGCTGTTTAATTTGCAACAGAACCTTCTTTTTGATCAAAATCTTGTTTTCTTTTATTGTGATTTTTTCGTTCTTCCCCCATTAAAACTTATGTGCTGTTTGTCACATTTATATTGTTTAATCGCTCATACAGATTTTCAAATAGGTTTTTGGTTCAACAAAATTTGAAAATGGCACGAATTTGTTTCCGCTATTTAGTCTCACATACAAATTTGGTGAAATTTAAAATTTCAAATGATACAGCTTCAGTGTATTTATAGATCTTATGCAATATAAGAAAGGAATCAGACTCTGCTGTTTCTGTTTTCTGTGAAGCAAGCGCACAAACCAGCCACAGCTCTATTGAACATGGGATAATAAACCATCCGTGTATCATTCTATCAATGTCCATTATTTATTATCTGCATTTGTCAGACTTCATCAAAACGTTTTGCTGCAATTAAATGGCATCGATGAAAAATATATTTTCCTGTAGGAAGTACAATAAACCTGCATCTGAGCTACGAGGAGAACTCTGCTAGTGCAGCAAAGAAAAAGTTTTCAAACAAAAGGGTCTCGATGCTTTTACCAGATCACGGAAAATAACAACTGAAGATTGTGTCCGACGGAGAGAAGAATAAAGAGGAAATTAATCACTGTTACATAATTGGAGAAGAAAATTTGCAAAAGCTATTAGAATGTTTTATTGAGCTTTTTTATTTTAAATAATTTCAAAAACTCTTTTATTTAATACTACACGCATTTTATATAAGAAACAAAGCCGATGATAGGTACTCAGTCTCTTAATTTTTTATTAATTTCATTGTTAAATGTTTTGTTAAAGTTTTTAACTATCAAGAACTAAATTACTCCTTTCTAAAATCACCAAAAACTACTATAGGATAACATACAACAGAATACCTAACCACTCGCAAGGCTCAGAACTATAGTTTTTTAATTTTTTGTCAGCTCACTTTCATATAGACGGTTTCTTAAAAAATGCGTGTATCGTTTGAAAATCACGTATAACTGAGTTGAAGTATGCACTCACTAGAGAGGCTTTCCTATAAAATGGGCTGTGGAGTGACAATAGGCATCCTGTTGTTCTCAGTGTCAGGTTATTTAGATACTTCTTTTCTGAAGATTATTCTTTGGTGCCTCAGGTGTAATTAAAGTAGTTTTTACTGATTTGACATCTCGTTTGCTGAATTTTGTTAAACTATAAATGACAAAAGCTTAAGTAATGGCATTTACAGTTTCAAATTATCAAGAAAACTGGTATATTTGAGATTAAAACAACTTTTATTGTTTTTACCTTCAAAACCAAACTGCTATCCAAGCAGAAGATTCAAAAAGTCAAGATTGTGCTGTGAATTGCCATTCTAGGCAGACTTTTTACCAGAAGCAAATTTTCCCTGAAGTTAAAACAAATCCTTCCATCTCCTGTTTCTTCAGGTGATGCTCCTGTATATGGTACGATATTATTTCTTAACGCTTCTTCTTTCCAGAGATTTCGACTGTACATTTGAGACTACTTACTGATCCATCTCTACAATGCCCTCTTTAGGGAATCAAATTCCTCCAAATAAGTGTTTTACATAGCGATGCTGTTTTATATTTTTCATTAGCTGTTCCCGTTCTCTGAATTACTTATTTATTTTTAATGGCAGTACTTTTTAAAGATTTATATGGGATGTTTTAATATGGAAGATTAGCCATCCGCTAATGCTTACTGTACAATTTTATTCGTTTCTTTGTCGTTTATTTAGCATACTTTTTATAGTGTAAGTTGGGGCTGTTTACCAAATCTGCTGTAATTAAAATTGAATTTTCTTGTTGAAGTAATCTAATGGAGTCATATTTAACATACGGGGTGCTATTTAGCAGATATTTTAGTTAAAAGCTGGACTAGTTTTATATCCAAAACAAATTAAGTAATTTCTATTCTACGATTTATCATGTTTCCTAAAGTCCCCATCAGATTTTTGCATCTCTTTATATGTGAGAGACATATTTTGTTTCTGATATATTAAAAAGAAAAGTTTCGATGGTTGACATTTCCAAAGATAAAGCCCTAAATGCCCTATGTTTATCTTAAGTTCCCGTACTTTTACAGAATACTTCTCCACACTGACATCAGTATTTTGCGCTTCAAAATCGAATTCCAGTTTTTTAGATGAACATTTTACTCCTCTATTCAACGTAAGGAAAACTGGTTGCTGTTGATTGAAAGTCGAAATAAGACTTATTAGTTGAAGCAAGCCCATTTTGTAACGAACCAGGTGGGCGCAAAGTAAAAACTCTTCAAATAGACAAGTAGCATGCCGTTGGTTAAAAAATCCGAAATGGTTGGAACTACAATGCACTTCCACTTTTCGAGTTGGCACTTAATGAATGTTTTAGGTTATTCGAACCAATTTTGATTTCCTTTTCAATGGTCACCTACAATCACATACTGTTAGGTATCCGAGCCCCTTTTTATTCAATCTACTTTTCTATTCCACTTAGAACTTTGAATAAGTGGGGTGCAATACTTTGGTGGTGCAATACATCAAGCTTACGATATTGACTACTTCCCCATTACGCTGTCCAGCTTTTAACAATTGCGGGAATTCAATTCTAATAATTTTCGAAGATGTATCTAATTTCTACTCAAAATGTTGTAACTAATTGCTAACGAGAATTAGAATAAAGAAAAAGCGCATTGATAAATTTTTGCATTATTGGTAATTTGTATCTAATTCGTAACGAATTATATGATTGGTGTATAACTCCTTCCTTATCTTTGGGAAGTTGAATTTTCTAAGGGTTTTTTGTACAAACGCATCTACTTGGGTTTTGGTGCAATATATTACGCAGTCCTTCTTTTTGATTTCACTTAATGATCGAAGGATCCAACTCTTACCCACTGTGTAAAAATAGAAACCTTGCACGCTTTAATGCAGTTCTATTAATGAATAGATATTGATAAAAGCATGTTTTCTCTGTTTTGAAAATCCTAAGTGGTTGGTGCAGCATCTTTTCTGTCTGCTCTTGAGCACGTGGGTCCTCAAGGGACAGCCGGGAATAAAAGACTACCTTTTGACCCCTTGTGTGAATTTGTTTTTGTAAAAAACGCATTCATCCCCAAAAACTTCAGTTTTTGATGGCCTTTAAGCTGGAGGTTTGGAAGGCAAAACTGGGTGAGTTCTAACTGTATTTTGGTTACCAGAAAACCTTATTTCAGATACAAGAATCAATAATTTTTGCTTATTCACAGATAAAATTCTGTTCATTTTTAAACACGTGTGATTGTTCTGCATTCTTAACAACCTATACCGATAACCATGGCGAAGACTACCGGTTTTCCGTTGGCCTTGGCAGGAGACTGGAGGCCACAAAATTCAGCGAAACCAATGAAAAGTGCTATTCAAATGTAAAGTAGCCTAACTACGGATGCTCCAAAGACGCCATTTTGGCCTATCAACACTCGCTATAACCAATACTCGCTCAGTATTCGATAAAACAGCTTATTTAAACTTTTGACAAGTATACCGGTCTCTTGATTACGTAGGCTAGGCACTATTGTGCAGGGTTGGTATAGACAGCTGCACATGCTCGGGGCAAAAGATCTTTAAAAACGATGCTAAAATTTTCCAGCCTAATATTTCTGTATATGTTTCTACCAAGCACCCGAAGGCAGTTTTTTAAGCTATGCTTATCGAACAGTGTCCTGGTCCTTCCCCTTGATATGACCACACTTCGTGATTCCTGCACCTGGTATTGCAGAGGGCTTGCAACCCCCTTCACTCTGGTTGAAAGTTAGGTCATGTCCGCGGCTCGAAGCCCAGACCCTTGGATCTCCAGTCCACGACCCTAACTAATGAACCATCCTCGCACCTAATTTTGAAGTCTAAATTTTGATGCAAAAGTTGCAAGATATTTTCAGATTATGCCAAAATTATTTACTTTTCTATGCCAAAAATTTCCCCAATATTGTTATCACATTGCTCTCATTTTTAAGATAAGTGGGATTGCAAGTTTGTTTGACCTGATGTTTAATGTTTATTTTTTAAAATCTAAATGTTGAACTATCGAGCCACTGAGTCAGAAGTTGCTAGTGTTTCAATAAAAGTAAACACTTCTCATTCTTCACATGAATTTTTTCAGACTTTGTTTTCTTAGCACTTCTTCTATGAGCTGGAATTTTTGCAAGGTTTATAAAGCGACCCTAAACAACCCTTCTGCGACTTTGCCGTGGCTTAGGCAAGAAAGATCGCTCCTTCTATAGTGATTTCTTAACAAGTTATAATTGCTACCGTTGCAACGTATTTCATGTCAGTGCTTTTCAAAATGTTAGCCTTATAAAAAAATTCCTCCAAATTTTATAGATTTAGATTGACGCTCAATAAAAGTTTCTTGATCAAAGGAAACGCATAGTGTATCTTGGCTGTACGTATGCCAAACATTTGATTTAATCTAGCAAAAAATTTTGTGAGAAAGACTTGCCAAATTCGTTTTGAATTTGTCGTCAACAGGGTACATGAAACTGGCGGCACTAGGGCCAGGTGGCTCCCGGAATTTTTGGGAAACCCCTCTTTTCTCAAAAGCCCCTCCTAGAGAACTCTCGGAAAAGCGCACCATTTTTGAGACAAAGTGCAACTCAACATTTAAATATTTCTGTATCCTCAATTATCAGCCTCTAGCTGTTTTCGTTGCAAAAATGCATTATGTTATCTGAAGGTTCCTCGATTCATTATGTCGCTTCTCTTATAATTCCAAATCATGCTTTCATGTTTTGTTTTAACTCAGATCAAGTAATGCGTAGCTATGAAGGAGAATAAATTCTATCAGTTCAGTGATGTCTCTGTTAAGTATTTTTATGGTTATAAGCTGACTACCAGGAGAGATACACATGTAACAGAATTGGAGACATCAGAAAAACTTGACTGGTCAGCTGTAGATATTGATGATTATGTTCAGAGAGAAAATGACGCCCTTTTAGAGCCTGGAACCGAATACCATGATCAAGCCACGAAAAGCCTCGAACCGAATGCCGAGTACAGAAAACTCATTCATTTTAAACACTGCTTGCATCTGTAAAGTCTATTTCGAATAACGGTTGGTTCAGGTGATCATAATTTGTTCATTGGAACAAGAGATACAGAGAGAGACTACTATTATAAATGGCACGAGAGCAAGATTGTATGACACGATATTTTACTTAATGAATATTATCTTACAAATACGATGAAGCTGTTGTTATTATCAAGTTGAAGCCTGATATTTACCTTGGGACAACAAATGTCAATAACAATAGGCGATATCTTCTAAATAAAACGAAAATTGTTAACTATAATGAAGATCTTTAGAGATAAAACGGTAAGCTATAAAGCGGATAGAGGAAACCTCGTGTTACCCACACTATGCAAGGACGATTTATTTCACCTTGAAAGGTGGGAAATATATACCACATTATCGAAAATAAAAGCGAAAGTAGCAGGCAACATTTAATACTTTCTACACTAAAATTATCTAGGGATATTCTGATAACAACGAGTGTGAAAACGGCAAAAAAACGAGATGATAAAATGTCTTTCATTAACAGAATGGCATCAAAGTTCCTTACAATGAGACATCGGTTTGGAACATTAGATTTATTCCTGGTATTTCAGAATAAGACACGATATTTTCATTTAGATGGCCATCTGCGTCTTCACTTCTTAAAACTACTCAGAATGTGTCCAATAACCAGCCATACCAGCTGATTTGTCGGCATAAATGAAACATTAACACTGTAAATGAGACCTTTTTCCCTCTAAGGATAGTGCTGTCTAAATTCCAAGTTGAGGGGGGGGGATAATTCTCGTTCCACGCTAGAATTCTCTACTGCATTCTACATAGCTATGCCCCTGCATCTACACAGAAATTTCTACAGTTTTTGGCTCATTTTGGCTTTTGATTATAAATCTCAAATTCTAAACGTAAAAATCAAATTTGCTTTCTCAAAGAAAAATTTTTCGAATTGAATTAGCAAGACCTCTCTTGATCGGCATCCTTGCCTTTTCCGATCGCATCCGGATTTGCAAGTGGATCTAAATCTGAAAACAGATTAAACCATGCTGACATATCTTGTCCTTTCTTTGGCTTCGGAGTCTTTCCCTTGCTTTTGTCACTTGATTCCTTGGCTGCACTGTTTCCTTTTGGTGCACCGCTCTGTGCTGCAATAGGGTCCACTTGTCTCATCTGCTCCATAAGAAATGATGGCATGTACATATTTCCTGCTGTTTCTGTTTCCAGATCACCTTCCAACAGCATATCTGTTGGTGGCTTGGTGTTTTCCACCGGCTGCTGCCCAAACATATCCTGCCATTGTTTTGAAAACCCGGACTGATCTTCTGACAAGTAGGCCTTTTCATTGAATGTGGTAGAGCCAAGCACGTCATTCAACAGATCAATATCACTTTTACTTCCTTGATTCTGACCAGCCTCCGTCGATCCAAACAGCAGATCATCAACAGAGTTCTTGGCTGCAAGTAGCATAAAACATATAATTATCAAAATAAATGCACTGTTTACAGAACCAGATGCAGAGGTGTCAATACCTCACATCAGGGTTGCCATTTGGTCGTTTTGACGGCCAAATTCTTCTATTCTGGCCGTTTTTCAAAGCTGTTGGCCGTCGAAAAATGTTTTGGCCGGAAAATCGAAAGTTGGCTGAATTTTGGCCGCATGTTGAAAGCAACAAAAATATAAAGAAAACGACAATTTTTCTCAAAATTGCAAATAACGAAGCAAGAAACACAGTAAAAGAGAACAGAACATTGAAATTGAAAGCAGGTGGAAGCTTTCGTAACAATAAAGCCAATTTGATTACACTATTATTCCAAAGAATGCAGCTTTTTGTATATTTTGTTTGTCTGGCCGAATTTGGCCGTCAAGCGTAAAATTTTTGGCCGCTTACCATTCCAAGCACCTGGCAACCCTGCCTCACATCAGTACGAAATATTACAAATGATTGATGAACAAATTTCTCCTCCTACAAGACTCTTCTACTTTTAATGTGATGAAGACGCGGCCCTTAAGAAGGATATGGAACAAAAGACTAGCAGAGATGCCTAAGACCAACTAATCTGTATCAGAAAAACTTAACCTGCATAAAATGGTTGTAATATTTAATTGTCAGTGAGGTTACGTAGGATACTATGCAGTCTAATTGGCTTAATATCATACCACTGATTGCCTGATCATCTAACTCTTTCGTTTGCTCAGCCAGAATGTCACGGTTTTCTTTTTCCACTGCCATGCTCATTTTAAAATCATTCTGTACAGTCTGATCCAAACCACCAAGCAAGTCTTCAAATTCTATCGAAAAAGAATTGCCCTTCGTCAGAAATTTTACTATACTTGATGAGACAATAAAAGAAAGAGGAAAAACTTTTTGCTTTTTCAAGTTATCGTCAAAAACATAAGACTATTACAAGACCAATGTAGATAGGGTCCTCTACCTCTTATTCCCTTGGCATTTTCTGAAGACTCAAAGGCACTGTAATGATCATGACTCTGTTCGCCTCCGTTTTGTGGAGCATCAAATATCCCAAGAAGATCTTGATCTTTCTGTGTTTCTTCTGCAGTTTGTTCATCAACGTCAGGCTCTTGTTCTCGAGCCTCATCATTGACGGAAGTGTCGAATGAAATCAATTTGTCATCATCGTCATCATTAGGGGCGTCATATCTTTGGGTTTCTTGGTTCCTATAGCAACAAGAGATGTCTTCATTAGAGACACATTTTGCCCATCGGGAAAGGAACTTTGAACAACATGAACAAGTCAATTTGGAACTTGGAGGATTTTTGATAGAAAGATTAAATGGAATGATGGTAAGATTACTTATGATTGTTAATACTTTGTTTATATAGTGACTTCTACACGTTATAAGTGTTAAACAAGCTAGTATTTCTAAATGACTAGATACGTATCCAAGTGAAAGTCGTTTAGCTACTGAGGTGATAACATAAATATGTTTTCTGATTTCAAGCAAGATTCTAATCATGTTTGTCTAGGATAAAAAATCGAGACTTACCCCTCCCCAGCAGCATCACCATTTTCTTCTACCTCTTGACCCTTTTCGATTTCCCTAGACCTTCTCTTCCCTGGCTTAATATCATCCTCTTCATCGTCTGCAATACCATTATTTGGTATAATATGCCTTAATATAGTAAACTGATACGATGGGTGGCCTTTAAATTGCTCTAAAACTGACTGATATGACTTTGATGTGTGTTCAAGGAATTTCAACATACACTGTTGATATGCTGCCAGTGTAGCTGACAAAAGATTGCAGCGGCTGGCAGACAACAAATCAATCTTTTGACACACATCAGCTTTAAGCTTTTCAAATTTTTTCCTGTTGTCTTTCACTTGGCCTTGAACCTGGAAGATTAGGGAAATACTAAGTTTAATAGAGAAATACTACTTGCTCTGTTGCTAATTTTTCTGATACCTACTCTATGAAAATCGTACGCCACTACATAACAAGATGGTTCATGAACTGCCAGTTTCCTTTCCGCTCCATCATCAATTGTTTGCACACTCTTATTTGTCATTATCTTTTTTCCTTTCATGTAAAACAATTACATTCAATTTCCATATTACAGAGTTTAAGGATTTCAAGCTTATACCTATCATTAAAAAATGTTAGCTCCCTATTTTGGCAGCAAGATTTTCAGATATTACCCTTTACCTACAATCTGATTCCAAGTTACTCAGTAGAAATAAACGAATATCAAAAAATTAAAAAAACATACATCTCGAAACTTATCCAGCCTTTTGTTCACATCAGGATCCAGCTCTTTTGAAACTTCTGCCATCCACAATAACCCAGCCCTGTAATCTGACCTGCACTTTTCCATTCTCTCAACTGTCACAGCAGTATCAGCAACTGCTCGGAATCGAAAAGTCTCAAGCTCTTGATAAAGACGTACCAGAGGGACTCTAAGGCTCAACCTGCAATAAAAAATACAATTACATATTATCAGTGGCGGAAACTTGGGGGGGCAAGGGGGTCTTTTGAAAATATGATCTTATGATCATTTGTGCTGTGTAAAAAACTTAAATGCAAATAGTATTTCCATTACCTCAAGAAACATAACAATTAAATATATATCAACAAGCACAGAAAGAGCATTTCACTGATTTATTAATGTCTTGATCTACCCAATTAAGCACAAAACAAAATTTACATAACTAACAAGATGAAAAAGACAATAAGCTCAAGTTTAGCATCAATACCAAAAGAAGATACTCTGTTGTGCTTTGGTTGCAAATGCTATATTGTTTTATTATTCTAAGGACTTCAAACAGTAAGAATTTACCTTTGTTGTGCAGCATAACTTTGAGCCTTGCCAACAGCTATCATCATTTTACCTGCCTTTGTTTTATCTGTTGCTCCTTGATCACGAAGGAAGCGTCCCATTTCATTTTCATCTTGTGACAAAGCTATGGCAAAATTCCATAAAAATGATTAAACTTGCCCCCATATAAATGATAGTAGCAACTTATTGTGTAGCCAAATAAGTACAATAAACTCCCAAAAGGAGAATATTGAAAATTCAAATTCTGAAATGAGCATTACACACAGGTAAAGTTTGGACATCTTCTTTATAAGGCACAGAAAAAAAGAGAAGGCCTCATCAAACTTTAAGTCGTAAAATCTATATTTGTGATTCATTGACCAAATAATTATCTTTCAAGCCAGTGAGAGAAAGAATCATACCAAATATTCGATTTTGATAAGCTTCTGTTGCCATCATTAGTTGTGTGCATGTTCCATTGATGTGCCTGTAGGCCTGTAAGAAGCAAAATTTTAACTAATTTTCACATCATATGATTCACAGATCAAAAATCTAAATCTTCAGGCAGGAGAATGGATACACAAAAGAAATCATCAACCTTGACAATTTTTGAGTCATACTGGTTATAGCAAACAATTGGTGAAGAAAAGCAAGTGGCAAGAAAAGGGGTTTTCCAATACTACATGGTCAGGTATGGCTACAACTATTTTCTTAGAATTTTAACATGGCATACAACAAAGTTTCTTAACGATATAAAACCGTTTTTACTCTGAGCACTGACAGGCAAGATGTCTTCTCTTGCAACAATAAATACCTCTAGTCTAGCATCTACTTCAGCATCTCCAGCCACAACAAATTCATCCTGGTCTTTATTCAACTTTTCAAGAACTTTTTGTTTGGTTTTCCAATACTTCTGCTCCAACTTTCCTTTTAAAGAGTCATTCTGTCTATGATAACTTTGATAGTTATGTCCATAACCACCACTTTGTGAACCATCATTTGGATAAGACCCATATCTACCAAAAAACAAGGCATCAGAGTTGCAAATTTCTTATTGATTGTCTATGCTTGTTAACTGTTATAAGACATCATATAGCTTAAACATGAAATTAAATGATAAGAGACTGACTAAATCAAAGAAGCATGTGGTTTATCATCACTAGCACTTTATTTAACATATATACTTTTAATATATCAACATATCATATTCATCCTATATACACCTATACACGTCCAATCGGGCATATGACCTAGATAGCTCCTTGTGAGTTCTTTTCATATGTCCGACAGCAAACATACCAAACTTTGAACTATCTACTGTTTGTAGTTTTTCTTTTTTGTAAAAAATAATTGTTATTTGTGGTTCAAGTATTAAATAGAAATGTAGTAGTTAATTATTGCTGTGAATGAAATGTTTTGAGTTTTGAGAATCCTAATGTTAACTCAAACATAAAAATAATAAATTTTTGAAGTAATAGTATACTCAAAATATATAATTATTACCTATCGTAGACAGAACTAATTATGCATAACTTAAAACCAACTCTATATATTGATTCTTTTGTAGTACCTATACAACTAAATTTTGCATGGGCTTCTATCAGTATAGATTAACCAAGTGCTAGATTAAAGTTTGATGTGCTAGCAACCTTGCATGTTGAGAATCTAAAATAATTTATGTCTACAAAAATGTGGACAAATCACATTGGTTATGATCTTTTGGTGATAAGGACTGCTGCCTACAGACCTAAAGGTCTCTGTTCCCAGCCCCTAGCATGAACAAACTTTCACCCAGAGTGAGCAGAGTTGCCTCCTCCCATCCCACTAGTTCTAAGGGGAATGAATCATGAGTTGTGGTCACATAGAGATTGAAAACTAGGATGCTGCTTGATAAGCAATTATTAAGTTTCCCTAAAAACATCTTTGGAGATGCTAGGTAGCAAATACAAACAAACAAACATTGCATGTAAAAAGATTCTCCTCTGATGCCCTTTTATGACTACAAAACCCCATTTTAAGCTTCTCATTTGGAACTTGATACATTTAGCTAGCAACTTATATTTCTTAAAAAATTAACAATCTTCACCCTCTGCTGTTGAAATCTTGTTGTTCCTCATACATCTCTAGCACTCAAGTTGTAAGTTAAAAAATACTGATCCTCAAAATTTTCAAATTTCTTCACCTGAAATTTGATAAGATAATTTGAATCAGTTAAAATATCTGATGAGGAAGATTTTTTCAGTCAAAAATTGTCTTGTTTTGTCAAAAGACAATTGCATTAATCGCAGTTCATGATACAAGTAAATGATCAAATGATCTTAATCAATAAAGATAACTGAACCTAGCAAATATATTGAATTATAAAGACTATCAAACTACAGCGACATGTGTAAAATCTGAAAAAATGATTTTTAGGTTCAAGCCAAAATATTTTCATCACAGAATCAAGTTTTGTTTTGAACCAAAATTAGAAATAAGGGGCTTTACTAAAACTTTCTTAAGCTTATTTAGATGATTCTTTATTACGTCGAAATCAATCACCGCTGGTATTTGATCTTGCGATCGATAGTTTCTAGTTTAGGCCTGTTGTTACCATTACCTGCCTAATAAAATGCAACTTCTGATCAGATTTTCAGTACTTACGGTTTTAAAACTGCATAACCTACGCCAGTGCGGGGCGTAATGAAGCAATACACTCAAATGGCCTCACGCATACTACGTAAATGTTCCTTGGCCGCCTGCTCAATTTTTTATTTCATTTACACAGCTCTCGGGAAGAAATATTCTCCCATCCTTTTGTTTCGTGTTGACAATTTAGCAGGTTGTTGATAGACTGCGCATGCCCTGTTCGAAAAGGAGGCTGTCAAATTGCTGACGTCAAACCACAAAATTTTGCGAAACGCGCAATGGAAACGCGTCGCTAACACGAGGGGAAGGCTGTGAATACACCCCTCGTTTTGTTGTTACACTGATAAAGCAGGGGCTGCCATCCTAAAAGGTTAGAAAGGGAACATCTATAAGCTGTGCATTAGGGAACGTCTTTTAGCCAACCCCTAGCATATCCCATTCTGCTATGGGATTTGCCCCATGCTCACACCCATTATACTTGCACATCCCTCATTCACAGTAATGTTAAATGTTAAGATTTGTCATGTCAAACAAAAATATTTCACTTTTTCAAAGAAGCCCCGTGCACTGGGTCAAAATATTACCCTACGGAAAATGATAACGACCCCTATCACTACTAAGTAGCCATCCTGATGACATTCTACTAACGGTGCAGTCACTTTTAGTAAAACCTGTTTTGAAATCATACGCAGAACCGATAGGTTCCTTTCGATGTGCCTTTTGTGCGTTAACTACCCCACCTGAAATTATTTTTGAATAACCACCGCTATCTTGGACTTATTTAAATGATTACAGTCTTAAAGCTTTCGGAACCTGTCATGAATGGTTTGATAAGTTCTATGGCTGATGTGAAAAAATCATTTTTGCTTAATTTTTTTTCAAACTTCTTACAAAGTTGAAAATTAGGCAAATTGTTAAGAGATCTGTCAAGAAATTGTTAAGGGTTATTTTTATTCAGGCCTTAATAAACTTTGAGGTTAAACCATTGTCACCGAAAGAAAACAAATCTAGCTATCTCTAAAAATTTCCCAGTTGTTCACTATAGTGAAACTTCAATATCACGAATAATATATGTTATCAAAGAAAATTACAGACCCATAACCCTATTTGCAACGTTGTCTAAATCAATTGAAAATCAATAGCTCCTCGATTCTTTTCCTTACAAATTAGCAAAATATTTAGGTGCATAAAGAGAATAATATTCTTCCCAGCATGCTCTTTCCAATTTAATGGAAATTGGATGAGAGAGAAAGAAGTGTCAAATGTATTGTTCCGATATTGAAATACTTCGATTGTCTTATTGCTATATTGTCTAGGATAATACTCCATCAAGTACAGTGCAAATATTCGACATTTAAGGGGTCATGGTTGAACTTGGACAAGAGCACAGGGTACTTTAGAGATCAATGCTTGATCCTTTTCTTTTCATCAAAGAAAGCAAGCAAACTGAAATATTTCGAGTGCCTCTATAGGATTATAGGCACCTCGCTCAATTGTCTTTATGATTTTTGTACCTAGTTCTGAGCCTTTACTTTTTAAGGCAATACAGAGCCACCATAAGCTAATCAAGAAAACCGAAGCTTCATGAATACCATTTTAACATAAATGGGTCAATATTTAGCTATATTTCCATTTGAAAAAATCTAATCCTGGTAGCTGGCTGATAAGATACCATTTCTTATAGAAGTAAACAACTCATTTTTGCACTAATGCCCTCAAGCAAAATATAAAATATTTTAAAACGTCTCTAAAGAATTCATAAGACAACTGGGCTCTATAGACAGGCACCATGGATCAGGGGGGCTGGCGGGGGGGCTTTAGCAAATATTGAATAATAAACTACCAGTAGAGCCTCTTTTATACGGTCTTAGCCCCCCCCCCCCCCCCACTTTTTAGACCCCAACTTTCCTCGATGCTCCGCGGTGCCTGTAAAGAATAAAGGAAAATCTAGCTCTCACATATTTTATATCTAATGAAAGTAAAAATGATATCAAATGATCTAAATTATTTACCCAATATTAATTAATGCAAAACTAACTTAACTGGTCCAACTGTTTATTATTTTTCCCTCAGTGATGTCTCCAAATTCTTCAATCTTATAATAAACGCCTCTATCTTATAATCGCCGCATCAATTGACCAGACCAGATCAAATTGTATCCGAATATTTAGTAGATCCAGGTCTAAGTTCGAATCATTACACGAGGAAGCAATCTGAAGGCAATTCCAAAAGAATACGGCACAGTGCAGAATTGCAATCATCAAATAAAATTCGATTAAAAAACCACCAGAATTAATGGTAGCAGCAACAGCAGTAACAATCTAAATGTCAAATAATTCAAATATCATTATTTCCAGATCTAAAAGTTAATTACAGAAGGTACCCAAAAGCAAGCCACTCCTTTTAAAAATACGAACAACTCGGTTTCCTATGTTGTGATTGAAATGGAGCTACTCTAGTGTCTCTGATAGAAGGAGGTTCCTCATTCCGGCCAACTTTCAATAGAAGGGGGTGTTAATAGAAGGGGGTGCTCATGTCGGCCAGTTTTCAATAGAAGGTGGGTGCTAATAGAAGGTTGGCCTATTTTCAATAAAATGTCAGCAAATTTCAATAGCAAAGGGGAGCTATTAGAAGGAGTGGATGTTTGTAAATATTTTTATTAAAAGGAAGTGGAACTAGTAGGATGGTGACACTGGTTGCTTGACAATGGATAGATGGTTAGAGATAAAGATAGACAAACATAACAAGGGGAATTATGACAATTAAAAAATAACTAATTAACATAACAAGGGAAATTATTGACAAGTGAAAATTGCGTGTTCTGGTCATGACAGATTTGTAAAATTTAATAGAGGGGGGTTTTAATAAGCGACGGGGGGAGGGCAAATTCTTCTGAAATTAATACACGGGGGAGGCGTCTATTAGAGACACTAGAGTACTTCAAAGAAAACAACTTCAGGACTGAAATGATGGACATCATTCATGTGACAGAGCACATAAAGAAAACTTTAGCTACTTTCTTTGTTGATTATTTTTGCTACTAACAACATAGAAAATATTTTTTTGTCTGCAGAAAATTAAATTGGTGTTGCACTTGAAAATGCTTGTTGGAAGACTCTTCAACAAAGAGTCTCTTTCTTTCTTCGCGGAGAAAACGTTGGCTGGAAACCCCTTTGTACGAGGAACCACTTTGAATGAATTTACAATGGGTTATTTGTGCGGAATCATTGTAGCTAAGTTTGGTGGTGTAGAAACAAGATGGCACTCGCGAATGTGAGGAACTACGTATTGAGAACAAAAAAGTTAAAACAAGACACCTTTTAATTCGTAGGTCAAGTGGTCAAGTGTATCCCTCATGTGATTTGTGCGCGAACCCACGCCACCTACGCCTTAGCAAAACCTTTTAATAAATGATTTAATTGTTGATCAGTTGAAAATTTTGCTATAATTGTACTATAATTGCATAGAATTAATTTCTACAAAAGGAATTAATGATCAACAAAATTCATGATTGTGTGGACTCGACAGGCCATTGTCATAGCACCTGGGATTTTCCTCTTCTGTTCGAATAATTTTTCAAATGTTATATCGATCGAAACCATTCCTAAGATCACCACACTTACAAATTATTTTAACAATATCATGCCAAGAATTTTTAGCTCAAAATGAAAAACAACTTCTTCATTTGAAAAATAAGCCGTATAGTTGTAAACAGCCAATCTGGCAGTTCTTGCACGCCTAAGACGTATTTTTAGAATACCGTTTTCAGTAACTTGACTCAGTTCATACGCTCATCAGCTGCCGGATAATCACAGAAATTGTCAAAGATACTGACTTGATCTCTCTGCTCAGTCTTTAAACTTTGCACTTACGGAGGTATAATCATAAAAAGGAGAACTTGATATGATCAAAGCTTTCTCATCAACAGTGTATACAAGACAAAAAACACAGTTAAAGTGAATACGGTAGATTTGGTACTGTGTTTCAAAAACTTATAAATGTTTAAAATTATTCTACATGTGATTTTATGCAAATAAATAGTTTTATTTCCTGAAGCAAACGAGGAGGCCATTCGTGCGTGGTACGGAGATGCCATTTCTTATGATGCTACTGTCGTTACAGGGAGAAATTGTACCCGAAAACATTCCTTGAGTTCCCTTAAACTAACTGGAAGCCACTGCTGAAATTGAGTTTCTGCTGACTCTGAGCCTGCAGGCTATGTATGAGCTCTAAACATAATACGCAATTTGGTGGAAAGGTTTTATATGCCAGAGAAATCGGATAAAATCCATGGTGTGGATACAGGGCTTGTAGCATGGGACCGAGTGCTCTTATCAAAGGGTATCAGTAAGGCTGTCAAATAGAACACTTGGTAATAATTACTTATAGAAAAACAAATATAGCCTTTTCCTATATTTTCTAAATAATTTAAAAGTGCAGGTTTGGTGAAATAATCGGATGGGCAAAGAGCACCGAAAGCCATCAAATCGAGGCAGGCTTTAAAGGGGAAATTTTTCAATTTACTGCTCCTAAGCAGTGATATTCTTGTTTGAATTCGTTAGCGATGCCGGAACTCGTATTTCAAAAAACACCCTGCAGTTACAACGCTACAAAGGACACGATTAAACAAGCCCTGTATACAAGGTTCCTAACAGAGGATATGCGGCTTTCATTCATTGAGAAGAAATGCAGACATTAAACGAACTCCGGGAAACACCTTTGTAAAAATGCAAAGACAATGCTATGAAAACCCCAACAGAATTAAGATAAATCCTCGATCCAACTCCCGAGCCTTTACAAAATCATTGTTTTCTTAAGACGATACGTACAACAGAGAGTAGCGTTGATAAATTATTGAGATAAGAAAGTCTTAAACACTATATCATCCAATTAAGCACCCTAAACTCCCTGGGAAGTCTAATAGGGGGACGTGAAAACTATTGGGTGTTATTTTACTAAGCTGCTCTAAGGGGTGTATATAAAAGGGGGATTTGTAGAGAGCAGGGGCCTTAAACAGAGGATTCACCCGCGAGTAGCGAAATTAACTTTCAGAAAGTGGTGTTAAACGCACGAATTGGCTTCAGGAAGTTACCATGGAGTCCCTTGATTAGGTTTCCGTTTTCAATCGCTTTGCAACCGTGCCGTAATCGTGATCGTTCATTGTATCCGTAGCGACAGAGTCATGATTAACCGCCATTAAAGCGTCTTCAGTTTTCAGTGAACCATCCGAGAGTACGTCATCCGTTAAAATGGAAGGATCATTCGAGAGGATAGCGGCAGTCGACGAATCAATCGTTAGATTTCCAGCTGCCCTTGCTTTTTCGAGTTGTCGAACTAGAATAAAAAAAGAGTGTAATAAGAACAAAGGAATATCGGCTTACAGTTAACATAAACTTCTTTGTTGATCGTGCAGCGAGGCAAAATGCATAAATCCTTTTCAAAGAGAACAAACAAAATTGTCATCTTGAATAAGTAACCCAAGTAAAGATTTGAGCTTAAAGAAATTGAAATTGAATTTGCAAAAATACAATTACAAAAAAATTGTGACAATACAATTCACAAGTTTAAACAGCAGTAGGAACTCTTGGAAGACAGACAGAAAACAGAATTATTCTTTTAAGGATAAGTTGATTCCAATTTGACTGAGTTTACTACTTCCAATTGATTCAGCTTTCAGTTAACTTCTGTTTAGCAAAGAAACTCTAACCAAAATGCAAGACACGAAGACGATAATGTTTTCCTGGATCTTGAATTTAATTTCAAATTATCATCCATGCACATGAACATATTGGGAAAGGCATATCAAGGCTGACCGAAATTTGTTTGCTGTTTGCTTACAGCTACCTTGGTCAAATGCTGATAAAGTTCTGGAAAGTTTTGGAGATGATGACAAGCTCAACTTCAAACTAATTACAAAAACACCTGATCATAGAGGTATTTTAAGAAATCAGCAATAGGCTGAATGAATGTTTTGTTACAAAATTTTTACTCATTTGCGCTTAGAATTGACAAAAGAGAGAAAAGTGCAGGAAACAACCAACCGGGGTCAATTTCAGGGGTGCAGCTGCTATTGTTCTTGGGGGAAATGAACCATCAATCAAATTATTCTCAAAAAATATGGCACTGAATTCAATTTTTTCAGTTGAAAGTTCATGGAAACATATATTTCTTGCTAGGAAAGAAAATAATTTATGAAAAGTGTGACAGATGAATTCTCTTAATTCATGATTCATTTATTTTCTGTTTCAAAAATTTGACATTCTTTCAGTCTATCAAAGATGAGAAGTGGATATTATCTTAATTGTTTACACAATTTTTCTGGGTTGCACATGTATTCCTTCTGACCTTGCTCTTTGCTATAACATTAAGTGCACCTTCTGGGAAAAGCTTATTAAGCGATTAGGGGTATTAATATAAGGGGGCCAACAAATAAATCTTACCAGAAAGCGGTGCTTGAGTGAACCATTGCAGTTTATAAAAGTTCAGTGCAAAATCATTACCTTGTTGATCCAGAATCATGTTCTGCCTCTTTAGTTCATCAATATCAGCCTAAAAGAAAAACATTCATAGACTGTATATTCAGTCAAACCACTCAAGCTGCACTTTGATTTACAAATATTCATGAAAAAGTCACTTAATCCATATTCTTCTTATTCTGCTTTATAAATAATTCAAAATCAACGGGAGATTTGTACTAAAGGGGCCCAGTTACTCTTTGCTTTTTAACCAACATTGCTTTCTAGCATCAAATCTATTCATCAAATATAAAACATCATCTGGTTAAACCAAACAACGATTTCAATCTTGCAACAATTATGAACAGCTTGTTCTTCGTAGTTCCTTTATCTGTTTGAGTTAATTTAAGACAGGGATGTCTTTTTTGCTGGATGGTCATCTGTTCAAAACTGTCTTCTTGTTAACTTGGCTGCAGCATTAGTTTCTATCATGTGACAATATTTATCCAAACTTAACAGTTACAAAAGCCTCCTATCTACAATTGATGCTTTGTGAGAAGTTTTAGATGTTAAGTGCTTAGGTGTATAATGTCAGGTCCTGCATTTTCTTTAAAGTCAATTTGCTTCTAGTGCTATTTTATGTACTTAGTTGATCAGCAAATAGAAAAAGCAAAACCTTCATCTAGTGTACAATTCCTTTGGCTATGCATAATACCTTGACCCAGGTGTATTAAATAATGTTGACAACTGAATGCTTACAACATCAAATGATGAGAATGTAGGGCACAACCAATGGGTAGTTAGGATTATGAGACCAAACATCTTTATAAACATTTAGAAATGACTATAATGAAAATAACATACAGAGGTTATGTACAAACATGTACAAACCAACACAATCATGGGATGAAGGGTTGGAGGGCAGGGTCTGCCTTGTTCACATATTTGAAGCAAAAGCTGAAGCAGAAGCAGGTGTGGAAGCAGAAGCAGGTGTGGAAGCAGAAGCTAGGCTTCCCCTGCCTCACTCTGACTACCCCCTTGAAGCCAAGCCTAGAACACTAAATTTGCTGGCCAAGTAAATGAATTTTCCCCAGTACATTTTTCTAAAGTTCTGATAAAAAAATCGCTTTCACAGCTTGCCTTGCAAACAACAACTAGCAACTATCATCATCAACTAAGATAATCCAGCAATGCCAGGGTAAAATCCAACCTGGTTACAGAAATGTTAAACTTAGATCAAATTATATTGTAGGATCAGCATGCTAGGAATTATCTAAAGACGTTTTTTATCTCAATCCCCAGATAAGACCTTGGGCTTCTTATTCCCTGGCTAACTTTTATGTGGAATCGCCAGCATAATTCAAATAATCGGTGTTCAATCAACTGCTTTCTCTCCTGGTACATTTTATAAAAGATTGTCAATTCTTAAAAGGAACAGATAACAGTGCAATCTTGGTGTTCCCCGAAGGCTGATAAAGATACAGTTTACTTATTTTCACAAATTACTCAAACAAGAACCTCCAATATTACAGTTGTTCCAAACAAAAAATCAAAGAAGAGTCGTAGAGCCATCAATATCATTTAACAACTTATTATTTTCAGATGAAGAAGAAGGGGATGTTTTCAAAATATCTAAGACAGACATGGATATACATAACACATTTATCAAGTGATTTGTGGACTTACTCCAAATCTAACACTTTTCAAATTAAACATGTTTCAAGAGTATTTGAAATTGGCATTTTTAATGCTTTAATATGCTCTATTAATTTCAACAAAGAAAATAGTTTACATCCAAATGTATTGCCTTCAACCTTACAAAAGTGTTTTGCTTATGCTCGATACTTTGTTTGTGTCATAAGGTTTTGTTGGTATTTTTTGCTACATCATGTTTTGACCTATGACCAGCTTGAGTGGTCACTGGCATGTTGATGATGTTGATAATGGATTAAAGTGGTTACTAAAGTGAATATGCATCACTATGATTTCTAGTTTTCCTCTAAACTTTTCATGGACTCATCTTAACTGTGCAGGAAGGAATACTGCAGAATTTGTGTGCTGGTATGTTCAATAAATGACCATTATCTCATTTAAAACAAGTGATAGAAACTGTGAATTTGTGTTGGTAAAGTTCATTTGTTTCATATTAAACTTAGGCTATGATTGACTGATTTTTAAACTGTCTAACTGACAAAATTTCACTTTATCAATTGCATAAACTTTGTAAATCTTTATTTTGGTAATAACTTAAAACTAAATCTAACAGATCTGAGACATTTTCCCAATAATTGAGAATCTTATTAAGAATTATATGCAAATTAAAACCTAGCAGATTCATTCTGTTATATAATTATTTACTTGATAAATTAATGAAATATTCAAAACAAAATTAACAAGCAAATGAATTTTAGAAGATTTGGGAAATCAATCTAAAATAATCTATCCAATGCCTTAAAGGCATTAGTGACCAAACTATGGTACTGTGCAGCTGAGTAAGTGTTGTAAATTTTCTGTGCAACTTGTTTAAAGACATTCCTCTGCCTTTCACTTCCTACCCCAAAGTACTCAGTTATAAGCTAAATAACAGAGTTTCAGAAAAACTTTAATTTAGATAACTCCAACTAATTTGATAAAACTTCAAATCAGTGCCTTCTTTAGGTTTAAATTTTATCGTTGCTATGTGCCACTGGCCAGTAAAAGTAAAAATACTAATTTCATGTGTATAAAAGTGTTAATTTTTTACTACCATTGTCACTATCATCACCATTATTTTATACTTTCATACTTTTTATTGGTATCGACACTACCCACCTTTATTACACTTTCATTTCACCACCAACACCCACACTCTCACCACCCTTCCCTCTTCCAAATCTTTTACCTATTCCTCTCTGCTGTGCTGCATTCACACCATTCCACATCTACCAATCCGACACCACCATCCCCTCATTAAAATTTGTAAATTTTTAGCTTGTTTACTTTTGCTCTGATAAAGCCCCGTATTCCGGGGCAAAATATTAGCCATCATTGATTTGTGTGTTTGTTGTTGTTTATTCTTGTCGCATTGCGTTGTTCCTTATGCACTACTAAAGTAAAAATACATTTGCCTATAAAATCTGCAAATATTATACCTCGATAAAGCATACAATTTACAGCACATACCTGATGAGTATGATTCTTCCTCCTCATGTACTGTATATAATCAGTTGCTTTATTTAATATTTGTGCTCTTGAAGCCTATGAAAGTAACAAAATGAGATAAAACGCCTCCAAAACATACATTTGAAAAGCAACATTCTTTGCATGGTATTTCAAAACTTAAATCTAATCCATTTTGTATCAGCACCAAAGGATTTATCAAAAAACAACAAGTTTGTAAAAACTTTGTCATTGTTTTGAAACTTTGAAGATAGTGAAGAAAAATTGATTTTAAACAAAGGTGGATTCATGAAAATATTTGCACTGAATTGCTGCAAATTGGGAAAGCTGTTTATTAAAGAATTAACAACTTTTTCTGGCTGTTTTCTAACAATAAGGTCAATTTCACTTTGCATGAAACAGTGTTATTTTCAAGTACATATTGTCATAATAACATAGTACTTAACATAGGTTAAATTTGGTGAACTTTGCTTCATATTGATTGAAATGTAAGTGTTATCCTTGATTTTTATACAACTACACTCTTTTTTTATAAGAAAAATTTTAAAAGAACACAAGCCTCATAACTGGTCAAAAGTTAAGAACAAATTAAGAACAAGCTGAGGCTGAGCTTCTGCAAAATGCAATTTTGAACAACGTTTTTTCTCAAAATCGAGGATTTTTAGAGATGTGTGGGTGCTTTTTCGGTGAATATTCAAATTTTTCAGCAAATTAAGGCTGTCTCACTCACTTTGTTGGCAAATGAGGCCTGAACACCTTCTTAGAGCGAAAAAGCTAGCAATAGCACTGCTTACACCCTCTTAATTTAACAACAAGTTAAGAACAATCCAGCATCAGATTTTCGAAAAAACTAAGAACAGTCAGCCTGAACTTAAATTTACTGGTTCTTATAAAAAAAGAGTGTAATCTGGCTAAAGTTCTTTGCTGTCTGCAAAATCCTTCTTTAAATAGACAGCAACATATGTGTTTCTTAGCCTAGATTACAGTTTCTTTTTAGCCATTCAATGAAATGCTTCTTTTCTAAAGGCCAAATTGTAGCTGGCTAGAATACCAAAACAGTGATAAACTATTAGTTGTTATTTGTTCAGCATTCATTCATCTTAACCAAGCACCACTTTTTTTCTGGGAAGCATATTAACAAAACATACAAATAGCATTTCAATGATAAATGCTATATGAGGGCTTAAATAAAGATTATCTTAATATAGTATTTTCTAGGCTGATAAAACTTAAGATTATATTAAGGTTTTCAATGTGGCATATGTTCAAATCACTAACAATTTCATGGATACAAGTCCAGTGCTAAATGCTAAAAACATCAAAATGAACTGGTTTAATATCAGGTCCTGAAAATTCGTCTAACTTAAATTTATTTAAAGTAAAATAACTCTCTTTCTGTACATATTCATTTGGCAAAATCCCCAAATGGCGACGTTACGTTATAAAGGGAATTCCCATATGATAAAGTCCTAAAAGGTTCCAAGAAAACCATTGCATCATTGCGTTACAAGTCACAACAAGAAAGTCAGCTGTTGACAAATCAGTCTAAACAGATACTGATTTTTAAAAGTTTTGAAGAAATATGAAACTAGCAGCAGCTTATAGCTTGAAAATAGAAGCAAGCATAACACGAGTTTGTTTCATATGCAAATCATAAATTTTGTGCGGGTAGGCATTCAATTTGACCTGTAAGTAGTCTGTTTAATACAGCTATAAACGCTCCCTTTGGGGCAAGGGTCCACTTTATGGATATTCAACTCGTACCTTTTCTCCTTGTAAAGAAGGTATCGAGTCTCGTAGACCACTAAAGCTGTCCTTGATGTGATCTCGTCGTTTCCTCTCGAGTGCATTATGATGTGCCCTCTTGTCGGCCTGAATGAAAAAGAAAACAATGACACGTGACGGTTTAAACGTTCGTGCGTTTCGAAAACCCTGCCAGTCAACACTACAGAAGGAGCCTAGAAGACTTTGTACGAACTTGGCCTTAAATGGGGAATAACCTATTCATTTTTGCAGCTCGAAATAAACTATAATCTGCACCTAAATCAATTAATGATAATAAAACAAGGGGCATTTGAAATTAAGCTTACCAATGTTAGGAATGTGCCGCCTTCTCCGATGTCTCCCTGTCAAAACAGAAAGCAGGAGGCATCATACGTTGTTCGAGCGATCGTGGGAAAAGAAAAGGAAGGAAGCTACCTAAATACAGGTCTTCACTTACATCGTCACTTTCTACATCGATATCTTTGTCTTCATCACTCATTTTATAACACTTGTGAGAAATCTTGCCCTTTATCTGTAACTCGCTGTCTATCGCCTTCCGTTGTCCGAAGCAGCAAGTAGCAACTTGCCTAATACCGCTAACATAGCGCACGTGTGGCTATTGATTGTTTTCCTGTCAATTGTTTCCGTGTCTTTGTTCAACAACCAATAATTGAAGAGCAGCTTGTCATGTGGCAAATTGAATGTTTCGTTTGAAACTGCCATAACGCCCAACCTTCAAGGACTCGTAGCAAATTTGGATAAGCATTTCCTATGTATAGAAAAGTGAGGCAGATATTAAAATCCCGGTTAATATTTTCGCTGCAAAAATATCGATGGGAATATCTCATTTAATTCATCAATACAGGCACCGCGGAGCGTTGAGAAAAGTGGGGGGCTATAAAATGTGAAGGAGGGCCAAAACTGAAAAAGAGGAGGGGAGCTAAAGCCCCCTCCAGCCCTCCTGCTCCACGATGCCTGCAATATAATGCACTTTTCGGCAATCTGGTTAGGACTAGGCAGGGTTAGGGAGAGTCAGGACTATAGTTAGAGCTGATACTAAAATTAGTTTAAATCTATCGCCACGATTGGGCCTAAAAAGAAACAAAATTCAAGAAACCCGTGGGCACACTATGATCTCGTAAAAAGACCAAAATGAATCAAGAAATACAGACACAAGTTTTTATAAGAAGCAAAGATCAACATTTTGTAGTACTCCAGTTTTTGACGACGCAGTAATTATCAGCACTAATTATTTCGTAAGAGTTTCTCAATTCCAATTTAGCCTAAATTATTTTCCTATTTTGATTTATTTGTGTATTTTTTCGTGTCTGGAAAAGTTTGATATTAAATTTTATTTCATTCTAGAGGATAAGAAAGATTTTAAGTTGTTTGTGTAGTATTTATGAGATATTTGCGTTCAAGAATTTTCATTTTTGATGTCTTCCAAACTTGTTAATCACCTTCGTCAAAATCACAAAATTCAGAGTTCTTATTTTACAAAGATTGATTGTTTCTTAAAATTTTTGCTTTGAGTATTGAAGGCTCTTGATTTTTGCAAATGTTCAGAGCCCGTTTCTCACGACAAGTTTCTTATATGAAAAATGAGTATAGTTTCACGTTATCATGATTCATATTTTTGAAGAATCGATTGAAAAATTGCATTTGAAATTTATTTTGAAATGTGTTTAGCAAAAATTTTACCCTAGGTACTTCATTAATCACATATTGGAAACAAACCTGTCAGCATTTTTAGATATGATAATTCAATTTTTATAAGAATATTGTTTATATCAGAATTTATATTGTAATTATTTCAAGAATTTTGTTCAAAGCCATTCAATTTTTAATAATATCATAAGAATAGTGCTATGCCCCAGCTCGTCGCGTATTTCTGACTCGTTTTTCAGCAGTTGTCTGCTTTGCTATGTCCATAACAGAGGATCACATGACTGCTATCTCGTTTTTTCAAAAAGCGTGGTTTCCACTCGAGGACGGGCGATGTTCCCCGGAAACCATATCAAATTGAAAAGATAAGAATGTTTTAAGATTATATTCAGGCGCGAAACAAAAATTTCTTAAGAAAATAAAGTCTGGACAAAATTTAAAGTATCCTTATAAAAATAAGTGTATCAGAATAGGTGCATTTATGGAATCAAACTGATTATTCAAACAGATCGCCAACCAATTCATCTAAGATTTTAGGCTGCAGTCTTTTGTAAATCATAATTGTTTCTGAAGAGTTACTTGCTAGTACATGACAAACAATCAAATGTTGATATACACCATTTAAGTACTCACAAATTGCTCTTCAAATTTTTTCCAAATGAAAAGAAAGTAATTTAAAGATGTAATGAAGGAAGTAGTAATTTCATCTAAGTTAGAAAGTTTATATCGAGTGAATAAATTCTACTTATTTGCACAATTGAGTCATCATCAATCATTTTCTTTATCTTTTGCATTATCACCCTGTTCCTTTTTCCCGGATTTTCCAACAGGACACACCAGTGATGTGCCAAAATGTTCTTTGGAGGGGGCGTAATTGTTGAAAGAGAAACTACAGGGCCTCCGACGAAGGGGGGGGGGTGGGTCGGGGGGCCATGTCTCCCTCACTTTTTTGCGAAACAATAGAGCTTTTTTAAAAAAAACTTTTGTTATAACTGTTACACTTTCTTTTGGCCCCTCCACTTTCCAGCCTGCGTCGAAGCCTATGAACTATAAATATAGTTTCTTCTCCATTTCTACCTCCTCTTCCATTTCTCCTTCTTCAACCTCTTCTTATTCTTCCTTTAATATTTTCTCTTAAATATTTTATCCTTATCTACCAAGTCACCTACAAAGCACAAATGTAACAATTTTTGAGGCTGTTCATTTATCTTATATAGTTTCGTCATATCCATGGTCACATCGCACATCTCTCTGTAATTAATTTTTGAAAAATATTTCGTTGCCTGCGAGTGTTACGTGCTTTGATTGTGTTTATACGTGGTACGTGGTTTAAGTGGTTGGTGTCAATCTGTTATCTTTCCTCTTTTTGTTAGTAACCTATGTGCTATAAGATAAGTAGAAATTTAGCTTAGAAACAATCGTACTACATCTTCAGTTAATAGACAGCGTTGTCACTCAGGGGGCCCAGGCACGTGTCTCTCGAAGCTAACAAAAGAACCTGCAAATGTTACTGTTTGTGACAGGGATGGGATAATGTTGCTGGGAATTCATTCATGCAAGTAAAGAATTCTTTTTTGCTACAAGATGAGAAATGGAATTGATAGAGACAACCGATGTTTCTTTCTTGACATTTAGCTCTAATGTCTTTACCAGGTCAAACTTTACAATTAGGTTCATTCTGGACCTGAAGCTCAGACAGTTAATTTCAAGATATTTAATTTCTTTAATAGAGCATTGCAATTTAGATATCTAATATGAAGAAAGAAGGTCAAGCACTGAAAAACAATTAAATGCTAAACTGATTTTACAACAGTTGATCTGACGTAGATCCCCAATTCAACAGGGGTTACCAAAAAATGTGGTAGGCGTATGGTTGCGGAAATGGGCACTGCACTGCAGCCCCCCTAAAGAGTTAAATTATTAGCGCATAAAGGCGCCATACACTTGGCAAAATTTTGGAAACGCAAAGGTCCAGCGCCCCGAATTTTTTATCGTTGGCTGCTTATGCTGAATGTTAAGAAAATTTATATGCAAGGGCTGTTTACATTATTTGAAGGAAGGGATAAAATTCAAAGGATTCGAAGGATAAGCAGGAAAAATTCATTGCGAGGCTGTGGTCTCCCCTCGTGCCCATGGGCCTGTCGTTGAGCGAGAAATCAAGGATAAAAAACTCAACAAGACAGGAGAAGAGAGGAAATCAGAAAATGCCTGCCAACGCTGAAGTAAACGATGACCAGCAAGATACTCAGGAGCCTCTGTCAATAGATGACATAACAGAAGAAGTCAAGGAAGAGGCTGAAAGGATTAAGAATGAGGCAAACCAACTTTTCAAAGGTATGCTCATACTCTTTAGGCCAACAGCCAGTTCCACTTATTTATGGATCGAGTACGCTCTCCCTGCGTCAAAATATTGCATAACCTGACGCCTAGAAAATTGAAAAAATGAAAGGGATTTCATCTGGTAAAAATTTGAGTCTTTCTTGTGGCTGCCATTTTGCTCATACTATTGCTGGTTTGGCGGGAAACATTTTGCGCTAAAAACCAATTTAAAAACCAAAGCAAAACTAGAAAAATTTTCCAAATCTCGAAAACGCCAGCAGTGTAGAGAAGAATAAGTTAACTTCCAGGAGAGAATTTGCATTTGTTATGAGGAGAAAATTCTGGAGTTTAAGGTGAAATGATTCAATTGATTTTTGCACTAGACAAACTGAAAATGCTCCATAAAACAAGCTCCTAAGAAACTCAAGTTGCTCTATTTCACACCTCTTGATAAAATGATTTAATGTATCCTTGGGAGGTCTGTTAAATAAGTAATTCATTGGATAGCCGAAAGCACCTGATTATGAATTAAAAGCATGAAACCTCAAAAAGGTATTCAGATGATTCCAAATATCTTATTCTTGTTTTTAAGCCCTCGCCACTTGAAAATCTCTTTCAGTATCACTCTTGGTGTCTTCAAGATATACGCACTTTTTATAAGGATTTAGTCTATAAGAATGTGAAGGCTCAAAATCGCTGAAATTCAGGAATAATTAAATTGTTTATTTGGGTTTGTTGAAAAGCAAACAGATGTGAGTTTCACTCTTTATGTTTTAGTCTTGGAGCGTATCCAGTCTTGGAGTCCTTAACACTAAAATGCAACTCTGTTACACCTTTTGTTGCTCAAGAATAATTTGAAAATAAACTTGGGCTTAAAAAATATTGAGAAATTGAGGCTCAGTAAAAGAAAGTATTTTGTAAAAAATGTGTGTGGCTTTCTTCCACAACAAGAAGGCCATTATTAGACATTTCACCATAACAAAGTAGCCTTCCTGTCAATCTGTATCCAAAACATAAAGTGGTTTACACAAAACTCTTCACAATGTTTTCATTTCATATCATAGTAAACAGAGGGGCAATACAGTATGATAAGTGGCGTAGTTCTGGTATGATAATAAAAGTGGTTATCATGCAAAATGTTGCATGAAACAATAGCAAAAGTAGAAATCAGCTCCTGTGACCAGGTCTTAGGCCATATTACCTAAAGTTTGCATTTTCATCTTGATGAAAATCAAACATTATTCTGCTTTGTAGGAATAACATTTTATGTTTTCAGCTGTTCATTAAATGGTTCTCCATGACTATTTTAAGGTGTGCTTTAGGTGCTTGTGTAAGTTCTTATTCCATTCAAAATGTCCAAAAATTAGCCAAAAGCATTAATTCACAATAAATGTAATGCAAGGATGCATTCACTTATACACAAGGGACTGTTGCTAGAAGTTTCTGTATGTCAAGTTTTTATGATTCTCACTATATTTCACAGAACAAGCTCTTTCTTACATTGGTTCAAAACCTTATTCAACCTCTACTTGCAAAGATTTGAGCCCATACTGAATGGGTTGTCCTTAGTATAATATTACCCATCCCCTGTGAACTAAGTAAGAAAAAAGTATGTAGTAATGTAGATTTGGTAATTTCCCATGAATAGAATCAAGAACAGAAGCTCTAGAGCAAAAAATAGATAACTAAATCTCATGAAGATCTTGGACCATAGAAGAAGGTTACACCTCTTAGGAGCCTTGTTGATTTTATTACTAGAAGGTACTTTGATCTTCATGTCCAGTTGCATTTTATATTTTTCAGACGTAAAACAATTCCAGCCGGCAAACGTTCTATGTTGCTGAAGGCCTCTTTAGAGTGTACCCAATATGTTTTTTCAGGGAAGGGGGATCATCACTTCCTAGTTTTCGGGAATCAGGAATTGGGACAATTTTGTACGCAGGATTTCAGAATCAATAACATAAAGATTCAGGAATTGATGGTCAGAAATCTGTCTAAAAATGTAGCAAGAATTTGGGAATCAGGGAATCTATTGGCTACCCTCCCTTTTAGCAGCAGGAATTGTAAGTGGTACCAAATAACATCAAGTAAATAAATTTCAAGATGTATATAGATAACATTTCAACTTTTTTCTGTTTGACCTACAGATGGCAAGTATGACAAGGCTGTTGAAAAATATTCAATTGCAATAGAGAAAAATCCTTTTGTTGCTGCATATTATGGAAATAGAAGCATCTGCCACTTCAGACTGGAGTGTTTTGGACTGGCTTTAAGTGATGGGAACAAAAGCATAGAACTTGATAAGAAATATGTCAAGGTGAATATTCAGCCTTTCCATTCCAAGGTTTGATTTTATTCATGACAGTAAATCCTTTTTACCCATGACTGGAACTGGTCAATGTTTGCTTGCTCTCAATGTCCATGAAAACTGGTTGTCACTTCTAAGAATATTGTCCCTGTAGAGCAGAGCAATGAATTTTTTATTTGCATACAAGTATATCTCTGCTGAGCATATCATTTCTTTTTTGCCTCCAACAAAGCTACATGCAGCTCAAGGGATTTTTAAAAAATTATTAATCATACTCTTTCTTACCTACCAAATACTCTAAGGTAATGATAAGTAATTAAGCTATTGTTGTACAAGAAAAAAAAAACAAAAAACTAATGAACAGAAAGAAGCATTGAAACAACCAGTAAAACATCTTTGTGAAGGGAAACAAAATATATTCCTTGCTCAATCAGTGGTGGCAACAAGGCGGGAGTGTATAGGGGGTAATTACCCGCCACTTTGTCAAAGCATGGTCTACATATTTCTTCTAAAAACAGATTAAAAAACCCTAGGTAGGGGTAGTTTATGTTTTCTAATGAAATCAACTTGGTACAAAGCACTGAAACGAGGGAAAGGGTGGATGATCTCAGTGGCCATGCCCATTACCCTCCCTCTCTGCAGTAGCTGGCACCATCACTGTGCTCAATAAAGAAGAGCCGCAAAGGCAAAAAAATCTCTGGAAAGAACTAGATAAGCAATTACCTGGTGATCCTATCAAGCTGAAACTCTTGTGTTGCAAATCATAATCATAATCTATTATACACCAAAGCTTTCAGTGTCTTTTAGCTAATAAATTTAGTATAAGTCTATATCAATTCAATTGGTGTGATTATGTATAGGAACTGAATTTCGAAAAATGTTATTAAAGATTTGCAAGGCTGCTCAGCTCTTAAATAATCTAAATTTTTGTTACAGGGCTATTATAGAAGAGCAAGTGCAAATATGGCTTTAGGCAAGTTCAAGCAAAGTTTAAAGGACTACGAGGCAGTATGTATGTTTTTTGCAAGGCATAGGTTATTGGATCAATTTAGCAATCCAAAAGAATTCAACTTTAGTTTTGACACCTTTTTTTCGTTTGCAACATGATCAGGGTCAGAAATACTTGGTTCAGGTGCATAATTTTTCATGAATTTTAATGCAGATATCTCACAGATTGTGGTTGACATTCTCAGTGATCCAGCCATTGGTACCTTAAATGTGAGATCCAAGTGGCAACAGACCTATTCATGATAATATTTAAACAAGAAAAACTCGTGTTTTACCATTTTAAAGGAAAATTTGTGTTTCTGGGAAATTTTTGCAAAATCTTTTGACCTATATTTGTAATTTATGTCAGATCCTTTTTTCTTGCGATGGATTTCTTTGAATGTGCTGACATATCACAACCAATCTTATATAAGATTATGAATTACATGATAGTTGTATTTTAAGCAATTGTTGTTTTGGCAAAAAGTTTTGATTTTTGTAAACATGTGTTTTCCGAATGTTATGCATGCTCATAAAGTCGTACAGTAGCCAAAACTATTGTACCTTTTTCTTAATCCCCTCCTACCACTTAGACAACCTGCTGTTATGGATGAAGATTTTTTTTTTAATTATTCTTTAAGATGTCTATCTTGATTAAATTTTAATCTCTTGCAAACAAGCTCTAAGATGTGTGTTTTATTTTAAACTCACAGACATTTAAAAGGCAGTTGTTCCATCACTAACTTTATGTTTTCCTTGTAACATTGAAGCAAAAAATAGTTAACTGTTTTTGTTCACAGTTAGAAACGGTTTCATTAATATTAGTGGAATGGTGAAAAATGTACTGATAAACGTATGTCCTTGAAATTCCAAAACAAATTACTGCATCTATTCGTAAGAGCAAGACGCCGTTGAAAGAATGTCAGCTAATGACACTCTAAGCTATTCAACTTTTCAGCCTTTTTATTCTTACACCTTGCGTAACGTTGATTTGTTTTGTTTTCTTTCGTTTTGCGCCGGATTGACTTGCGTTACTTTGCGGATTGCTTGGAAACATGTAAGCAGTTCGATGCGTTGCGTTTCTTTTCATTGCTATGCCTTGTTTTGTTTTGCACCGTGTTGCGTTGCTTTACGTTACGTATTGTTCCGGTGCTTTGCACGTTGCTTCCGAGCCCTCTGTTTTGCAATCATAGGTTGCGAAGGTCCGGCCGAATGATAAAGACGCCCAAAAGAAATATACTCAGTGCAAAAAAGTTGTTCAAGAACAAGCATTTGCCAGGGCTATTGCAGTGGAAAGTAAAACAAAATCAATATGTGAGACGTTGAATATTGATGCAATGGGTATGTGTTAGTTTCAGCGTTGTGGTATTTGTAAAGTTGCACTTCGTTGCACAGGTGCGTGACTTGTCAAATCAATGTTCATTGGAGTTTTCGTGTTAAGATTCTTTGAAAATTTTGAAAACAACGTACTTTTTACATAAGCAGGTGGATTAAAAAAACGTGTTTTTGCTGTTTTATCAACAAGTTTATTACAGTATATTAATTTATCAACTCTTGAAAACATGAGGCTGGTGGCTCGGTGTCTCATATGTGACGTCATTTTCCTACTGGCATCTTTTGTTTTCAGAAGATTTCCCCAATCAAAAATTGATTGCTGATTTCACACCTGTTTGTTAGTCATTGAAAATTTTGGAAGTTTTAAACGGAGTTTACTTACGAGAAATAGAAAACTCTCACTTGAGCTTCCTAGATCGATATCCTTGTCGCTTTCTGATGACCATTTGATTATAAGAAAGGCAAATGGACAGATACGAAGCGAACATGTAATTATGTCAGTATTTTGATAGAAAACAGACGATTGATGCTTCCTGTTGTCATTACGTCACCAGAATTCATGCAAACAACATTTGAAAATGTGTTTAGTGTCCTAGTTCGAAAGGTCTAAGACCGCAACAGATATGACAAATCTATATGGCTTTTTCTTCAATCACTGAGTCCTGGCCTGGTTTGAAGCACATCGTAATCACTGGAACCATTGTAATCATTTTTAACCGATTTATGTCAGTCAAAACAGATTTTGAATCGATCCAATACTCAGCAATTATTTGTTTTCTTTTTATTCTATCTTACATGTCCAAGATAGCATCTGTATGAAATGTGAGCCCATTTGCCGTTTTTACAAACTTGTTGGTCTTCTTTGTTTTTCTTTTATTTCCTAGCTTTCATATTGACGTTTTTATCATTCTTTGATTTGCGAATTTTAGTTATTGAGTCAGACTACACTGGACCTTCACTCAAAGATGAAAAGCTCGTCACAGAAGACTTCATGAAAGAATTACTACCATTTCTTAAAAGTCAAAAGAGGCTGCATAAGAAATATGCCTATGAGGTATGTCCACAAAATAGACACAAAATGGGTGAGGCCAGTAAAACAACATTCAATTGTTCAATTTATGCTAAACAGTTCAACACTCTTTATAGTTCGTCTTCATCTTGGATATCCTATAATTGCTCTAACATAGAGAATTCTGATACTGCATGCGAAGAACATACGTTCAAAGAACTTGATAATTTGGTTCTGTCTGAGGTTTGGCTAAAGATGAAATGAAAAATATGAGATTAGTTTGCTGTCTAATTGTTTAAAGGTCCGCCATTGTAGTGACGGAACAATCCCTTTTAGCTCTGGTGTACAAATATTTATAAATAGACTCTCTATTCACAAGGTATTTGGAATATTTGTCCAGAAATTCGACCTATTCTTATAAAAAAATGAAAGCTCAGCCTCATCAGATTTCTTCAAAATTTACAGAACGCCGGCGATATATCAATTATTAAAAACTAAAGATTGCCTCGCTAATATGTTATTTGGACTCTGTTTAGGTTTAAGGGCACTGATATTTTAATAGTTCGTACCTTTATCTTCAATTGAGAACTATTAACAAAAAATAAATTAAAACGATCTCTTATTCGAGATACCCTTGCTAACTTACTCTACGATTATTTATACCTTAACTCTAAAAATAAATCAGCTGACGAAGGATGTGTGAGTATGATGTAATGATGATGTAATGGAGATGGAAAGTTCTAGATTGAGAGACGAGAGAGGCTGAGTAAGCATGACGCAATGTAGCAATGTAAAGCTGAGAGAAACAGTTTAAATTAACAGCACTATAAAATGAGTAAATACTTTATCGCTACAATATAACAAAGCTGTTGTTGTTATTGCCTATTTTACTTCCGTATTGTAGTGCAAAATAAAATGAATTTGTTTTCTAGAAGGGTAAAGAACGTTTATTGAGTTTCGTCTGTGTGTCAGGAGGGGTTTATGGCTAAGTAATTTTTTGTAGGAGCACCGATTAAGAGATGTACGTGAAATTTGATGGTAAACACACTATTGGTGTTCTATTCTAAAAACTATTCACGTGTGAAAGCATGTTTGAGGTTTTTGTAAATTCCTGTTTACACTCTACGGACTTACCAACAGCAAACTCAAGTGACCTTAGCTTAGGTGCTGTTGCATATCTGGTTATGCAACTTTTGTTATGTGGAGAAATTTCATTTGAGCAACGATCGTATTTCGAAACAATCTCTTAAGGCATAAATTGTTGAAATGCTGAAACCGAAAGCGTGGTTTAAATTCAATCTTGGAATGGCTGAAGACGAAACACAAACCCCTTTTATGTTGTTGGGTCAACATCTGAATTAAAGAACTGTTGTGCTGAAGTCAAAAAATGGTTTCAGATGAAATGTTTTATGGAACCGATCATGATTATTTTTGGCACAACCTGTGCTATTCAGCAGTTTTCGGGCTTCGTTTTTTTTAATTTGAAGTGTGTTCATTTTAGAAATATATATACTTCAAATTTTGAGTTAAAACCTCACGGATTAAAACCCTTTAAATCGTTTAAAATCGTTGTAAACACCAAATGATCCCTTCACAAAATTAATGCTGACTTGAATTTTCAAGTTAAAAATATGTTTGAGAAAGTCTGACAATCGGTTTTCTTAATGTAACCGAAGATAGGCCATGTGAAAAGAGCTATTTCTGCGTCAGTTTTGTCGATATTGAATAGATTTTTGATGTAATTTGCTGATTGGCTGTATAATGCAATGAATTTTATAGTGCAGAAAAGACCTGAACTGAAGCCGCAGTTTGTTGTTAGCAAGCTGTTTGTTTCAGCAGTCATTTATAACTTCATTTTTTATTACCCTCGAAGTTACCGAAAATTTCTGTTTTTAGATATTATTACAAATCAAGGAATATTTCAGCAAAGGTCCATCGCTTTGTGAAATCGAGATACCAGAGGTAAGTGTTGTTTTGCCTTGATTGTTCTTTTGCGAGGTTCAAAATCGAAATTTCCTAATTGGAAAATGTAATTGTAATTTGTTTTTGTTCATAAAAAGTTTCAATATGCGACCTTTTATCCCCAAGGCTTTTAATTTATTCGAAGTTTCTGAAGTGGCTTTACTTAGTAGGTTTTATTATTTGTCTTAAATTTTAATGATATTATCTTTGATATTCTTCAACTTATCACCAATGAAAATACAGAAATTTTATCGATGCAAAAATTTCTGCTGCCAATATTTGAATTAAGATATTAGAGAGACTGTCCTCAAAAGTTCGGTATTTTATATTGAGCTGAATTGGTTATGGTCATTTTTCCCATAACAATGCTTCTTAGCTAAAGACTCGAAAAATTGGGTGCAGAATTCGTCACAACCCTGTCCCATCTAACTAAGGCACCGGGGAGGTCAAGTCAACAAGACCTAACCACGTGCCGATCAGATTGTTCAAGTTCACGACAGGATAAATACAGTACTTTACGGCAATATTGTCTGCTTTGGTCATGGTAGATCATTACCTCTACGATATTTCCCGAGTAAGGGATTGGTGGATTTCGTTGTTGCTTGGCCAGGTTAAAGGATTGTTTAGACTACCGTCGGACCCCATTTTCAAGCCTAGACTATGCAAACATAGTTATGTGTGGTGAGACACTCCAGTTTCCCAAGCAAGAGAAGGCTTTTACAGTTTCATCATAGGTGTAGAGTTAATTGAGACCCTGCTTTTTTAAGAGCCTCAGGGGGTACAGATCCCTTGAGTTGAACTTTGTTTCAGTCGTTCCAGTTGTTTGTTTGTGGGAAGCCATGGGCGTGGTGGATACTTAACTTTCCGGGGGGAGGCATAGTATGGATCTTACCCGAATATTATCGTTTCATTTAGATGGAACTGCTGGAATGGAGCCTGAAATGCGATAAATGGTGCCTGATAAGGGGGGGGGGGGGGCTGCGGCTATCCAAGCCCCGATGCCTCCTACGCCTATTGGGGAAACTTTTCGTTCTACCATTATGATTAACTGTCATCCGGGTTTTAGTGGTATTTTGTATATTGTTTCCTCTTTTATTGACAAATAATCTTTGAGATTTTCTGCAGGAAAGTACAGTGCCAACGATCTCCCTTTCATAATTTTTCCCCTTCTTTGATGCCTTTTCCTCTTACTAAAATTCTCTACGTTTTTGAGTTTGATTATCTTTTTTAGTTATTATCGATATTTTTGAATTTTCACAAGAAAAGCCCCTTAAGATTGATTTTTCGACGCCTTTGTTGGATTGACTTTCATTTCTGTTTCTTTGAATGTTTCATTCCGTTTTAGACGAATAAGTTCACAGTCTGTGGAGACATCCATGGGCAGTATTATGATCTGCTAAACATTTTCGATATGAATGGGATTCCTTCAAAAGAGAATCCTTATGTATCCTTGAATTTCTGTTTTTCCCTAATAGATTTGCTGGATCGGTTATTTTTTCCAAAAATCTTTTCACCCGTATTATTTAGCAATTGTTTTTTAAAAGTAATAACAGCCTCTAGGAAAATCTCTTTGGAAGGAAATTGGTTTTTCATTATGTTTATGGGCTGTTTGGTTTCTCTGTTTCTGGTCTGCAAATTTAGGATTAAAGATAAAAAGGATTTAGCCTTATTTTAATCATTTTTCAATGAATTTGACTATTTATGTACCTTTAAACTGCTTCGGAGTTTAATCTTGCGAATCCAGTAGCTCATATATATGAATTTCAAGCATTATAATCTGATATTCATTTGAATTCTCATTGCTATGTATCCGGCAGTATATTTTCCTTGACTAATTTTTAACAGCTTTTCAACGGCGATTTCGTCGATCGTGGCTCCTTTTCTGTAGAAGTCATTTTAACCTTATTCGGATTCAAACTTTTATATCCTGATTTCTTTTTCATGGCAAGAGGTAGGTCTCGGTGATTTTTTTGGATCAATACCCTATGTTAAACTTTGTTCCATTCTTACACCAATAAACTGTACTCTCAAGTCACTCAACCATGGGATGCGTAAATTGCTTTTGCTCATCAATGCTTTTCTAAGAATGTCTTCCCTAGAACCAATACAAATTAGGATACTGTATTATCAAAAGACTCGTATGTAAAGGACTTTATTGTAATAAGAAAACCTTTTTACTTGGAAAAAAATACTTTGTTGGATTATGCTACGTACCGAACGAAAATTAATTTATTCGCATCTTAGTGTTCTGTTGTTTATGTTGAATTTTTTTGGCTCGACTGACAGTAATTAGAACGGCGTTAAATGAGAGGTTTTTTTGATTCATTCCATCGAAGTTTCTTAAGTGTGGTATATTAAAACCCTCGTCTTTGTTTGGCAATTGTTTGTCAACCATAGCTAAGTTTTTGCATCTTGTTGATATTTAAGAGCATTTCAGAAAACAATATTTCTAGCTTTTGGTGCTATACTAGCAGGTACACTAGAGCTTTTTAATAGTCCTCGACGCATTTATTTTTAAAATAATGTCTTAAGATCACTTTTATGTTGTTTAATGTCTTTGAATCTTCACTTATAACTAAAACAGCCATGCATTTTCTCACTGAATATAATTTGTTGCTTTGCTAAAAACACTTTTTGTAGATTTAATGCAACCAAAGGAATTCCGCGGGTCTTGTTTTGATGCTTGGAATATATTTTGCAGTTGCTTAGCATATTGGTTTTAACAGGTAACCACGAAAGCTCAACAATGAATCAGATGTATGGGTTTGAAGGCGAAGTCAAGTCAAAGTATCCTTGTTTTTCTTTTTTTTAATACTGTCACCTGCACACCTAGAAGCCTTTAGGTAACTGACTCTTGGCTACAATGGGCAATGACTCACCACATAGATAGTTAGTGTGAGTTACAGGTTTTTTTAGCTATGATTAGAGAAAGATATTCACAAGTATAAGGGTACCCAGTCTAATTGTTCTTGTATTTCAGTGAATTTGGTGAATATTATTCTATGCTAACTATAATCATGACAAAAACTATGCTTCTTATGATCTCATTAATGAAGATAACGGTCTACCGGTTTGTTGTACTGCTCATTACTGTATAAACAGAGATTCTAACACTTTGGTGTATGGAAAAAGACGGTTAAAGTTGCAACTCCGAGGTTCATGCTTAAAGGCAAACGGAAGTTACTAAAGTGGCTTAAACCATCTTTCAATCAAAATTTGCCAATCAATAACCGTTATACCTTTGGTTTACTAATAGCCATGGCACTCCTTCGAAATGAAAAATAGAGTCTGCATGCCAATAGTTTATCAATTTTTGGTTGATAGTTTGTTTACGTCACTTGTGTATCTGTCGCTGCATTATAATTTGATTAGAATGATTTAATTATGTTCCTTATTCGGTTATGACGATTTGAATGACCTTTATCGAAAATTTAACCTCTTTGCAGTACTCCTTTAGGCCAGATGTTTGAGACGATGACAGCCTTAACATAAAATTAGATATTCATCTAGTATGGCTGAATTGTTTACCGAGGTTTATAACTTACTCCCGTTAGCACACGTGATAAATGGGAAAATTTTGGTGAGTTGGCAGCATGAATATGTAATGAAACTTTTGCATAAAATCTCAGTGATGAAACTACCGCTAGTTGCCTATTTCGTGTTCGAATTTTGCCACGATGATCTTGAGAAATTTAGCATATTGCCTTTGATAATGCATAATTGTAAGGCCAGTGTACAGGTAAATAGCAAAGATACGCATGGTCCACAATGAGAATTTTAGTTGTTTAGGCACACCTCATAATTCCTACGCCGGGGAATAAGCTAAAATATGCGACTCCCCTAACTCTAAGGAAAATTTTGGTCATGTCAAGGACTCAGACTCCAGACCCTTGCATCTGTTGTGTGCAATCTTAACTTTTGACCTATCCTCACTTCTAACACGAAAAGACGTCCCCACTGGATTAACATTTGCTCGAATAAGCGTCTCCCTCATGTTAGAAGGCGCTTATTTCTCCGAGGTGGCTTTTCAGGAGGGGATGATTATCTAAGAGAGGGTGCCTATTTGGTCACTTATGGTATAGAACTTTTTAATCGGCGGTGGCCGGTAGCTAATTTTTTAGTCTGTCTTAGAGGCATGATATTATTTTGATACAAAACGTACTCCTGCATCAACTGCACAAGTGACCGCCAATCGCAAACATTTCCATCTTGGCCATTCCTCTTGATACAGCAAGTGCTTAGATCCAACCAACAAAAATACTTTTTAAATGAAAACACCATCTTTCCATTGAATCTGGGACTGAGAAAGAAAAAAAAATTGAAACCTCCTTACCAGAATAAAATCTTTCGATTACCTAGTAGTCTGAAAACATTTCGTTTGTGTGGAGACGTAAAATTTTGGTTCGTTTTCATCTAAATGAAATTGCATCCTTTGAAAACATATCTGTGTGGATGTGCCCTTTCTTACATAGATATGATTACGGAAATCTGGTGTGGGGGACCGTTTTTTAAAATTTCTAAATCACCTGTCTTGGATCGTAGCTATCTAATATAAAATAATTCTATACCACGTTATGACAAATCTAAATTTGTTCACATCATAATTTTGGCAGGCCATGCATGGAGGTCTTTTTAGTGAGGACGGTGTTAAATTAAACGATATCAAAGCAATAGATAGGAACAGACAACCCCCGGAATCAGGTGAGATATGAATTGATGTTGACCCTTTTTATGGTTTTACGCACACAATGACCATCAGCATTTTAGCATTTTATCTGATCAATGTCTAAATATGTTAAAAATATCTCTCTTTTTTCGAGTCTTTTCTAGAAACCTGTACGATAAATGATTTTAGAAGCTTTTCATGGCCCACTTTTTCGCTTGAATATGTTTCTGTGCAGAGTTTATCAATATGGTATTGTGTCATTTTTGAATTATGCTTTGTTTAAAACATTCAATATTCACCATGAGTCTAATTAAATACTCAATGATCAACTCGAAGCACAGTGTCGCTCCAGCTGAGCTTTTTACTTCAGGACTGATTAATCAGCTGCAAGGTATCAGCAGAATGTTGATTCTAAATTGATGGCTGAAACATATCATCCTTTCCATTGCTTACTTTCTTTATGTTTTACAATTTACCCTAGGTTTAATGTGCGATCTGCTATGGTCTGATCCACAACCACAGGTATGCATTATAGAGAATCTATCAATCAAAGTTTGAACTTGAAGTTAGTCAAGTGCTGTACCTCATCAATCACTGCATCTACTTCTTTATCAAATCTGCCAAATGAAGCCAGTCTTCCCAAAATATTTTGGCAAACTTCTGTTGTTTCACTTTCATCAACGTCACCAATGTAAGATCATTATTGCCAACTTCAAGATCCACTTTAAAATAGCATAACTTTCTCAGGAGATAAGAGCCCTTTTTCTGTTTAGTAGAGGAGTTTACATAAATAGTTTCAAAAAGTCACTTGAGCATATATTTGTGACATTGTTTGGACTTTCAAATTAAAAAAACATAGACCCAAACAATGTTTCTGAGTGTATGACTTAAGTGACTTGCAGTTTGGTTTTTTTTATTACTACGTTTGAAATAATTTTTGACTTAAGATTTTAGAGTCGGTTTACTAGAGCAACAAAGCTCTTAAATAGTTTGCAACTCGTTCTTATTTGCATGGATAACGGCTTAGAATTGTGTATGGTACAAACAATCCTATGTCGCTAAACATCTCTTACAACCATGACTACAGAAGGCTTCATACAAAATGTTTTCAAGAAATCAGCCTTTTCATTATTTGGGTATTTGTGCTTCAGCCTTATCGGTGTCCGTCCTTGAACCATTTGGCCGTCTTGTTTTTTACTTAGCGTATATTGTGCGAAGTTCCTTATCCAGATTGACATTGACTCTTCAAGTTATCTTGCTCGTGTTGCATTCAAAGCACTGTATTATTTAACTAGAATCTTACATTGAGAGATTGTTTTGAGGATCATGCCTCGAAAGAAGCAATTTTTTTTGCTGTTTTGGAATTTTGTTGAAAATATGCCAAAAATCTAATTTTTTTCGCTGTTTAACTGTCACTAGCAGTTATAGTTTGCTCAGAATGAACAAAAACATTTGATCAGCACTGTTAGTTGCTCACGTTTGGTCCTTGCGGAAGTCTTCGTGACTTGTTCAAAACTCCCGTCGTGTACAAGCTTAAACCAAATTCATCCAAAGTTCTTCCTGCAATGCCAGTCATATTATGCATACCGCATTCTGGTTAATGCGCCAAGACACTGCAAGTGATGCCAAGAGAAATCAGGTCTCTTGTAGGCAGAAGAATAAGACTTTCCACGAACACTATAAATCTGATCAGAGCTAAGAAAGCTTCGATTAGTCAAATCTAAGGGACACCCTAAATGGCCCTCTGGTCGTGATGAATATCGAGTAAAAAAGCATTGGAAGATGCTCGTTAGTTTTTCTTTTCTTTCTGCTTTGTTGCTTTCGTTACGAATTTATTCAGTTAAACGACGTTTCCTTTTCAAGCTTGATTTTTATAAAGGCAGTCGACAAGTACTAAAGTTGCTTAAACCACCTGTCAATAAACCATTGGCCAATCAGTGCGCGTAATGCAACTCACAAGCTTGTTGAATGACCTATATTGCCTGACAGTAGGCTTAAGCCACTTCAGTATATGTCGATTTCCTTTCAACTTGATACTGTCGTTTGCTGCCATTACAGCGAGATTAACGATTTAAAAGCAGATTTTTCTTTTCTGTAGAACGGACGAAGCCCAAGTAAAAGAGGAGTTGGCACTATGTTTGGACCAGATGTCACCTTTAAATTCTGTAAAGAAAATGGCCTAGGTAATTTTAGAGCTGCCAAGTTCACGATTTCTTTGCATTTGCTTTATGAGCGCTCCGAAAAATCGTTTTTACCGCTACTTGTGACATAAAATTAAGGTAAGCTGTGCCCTTTAAATACTGATCTAGGTTTCAAGTGGTCAGTTCCTAACAGCAAATAGGCATTTGAGTGAAAAGCGTGTGTGGAGTTTCCAAACCTGCCATTCTTCCATTAACCAATCTCTTTAAAAAATAATAATACACCATTCTTACTTGATACTTTGCAGTAAAGACTTCACCAATAACTTACCTTCGCTGATAATTTTGTTGTTGTGTCATTCCATTCATAACTTTATCATTATATTTTTTTATCAGACTATATTATTCGAAGTCACGAAGTTAAGGAAGAAGGATATGAAGTTGCTCATGAAGGCAAATGCATAACTGTATTCTCGGCTCCAAATTATTGGTAAGATCTCATTTCTGAGCAATTACATAGCTTTGACGGATAACTGCTAACATCGATGGGGTACGGTAGTTTTCCCAATCTAGAATTGCTTCCAGCTTGAGGCTTTCCACTGTGCTGTAATTCCTTAATTTTACCTTTATTCTGCGCCATATTCTGACCAGAATTCTGTAAGTTCAAATATTAAGAATATAGCACATCTATAATCGATAATTTTTGCTGGTTCCTTAGAAAAATGAATTTAATATTGTATTATGCAAGCGTTTTATTACGGCAAGCACTCGTGTATAAAAACCTACAAGTTGAGTTTTAAAGATGGTATGAAATAGGGGAGGCATTACATACTGAAGCTCTTTTCTTCAGATACTCTTCAGAGTATTAACGGCTGTGAATCGAAAGCAAAATGAGGGGAAGAAAGATGCGTTTGATTGTGTTCTTTTGCTTTTTACTAGATTAATTTTTGGGAACTAGGCAACCATCTTATAAGAACAAATTCAGGTTGCAAATTAGAGCAAGTCCTTGTTTGCAGATCACTTAAAACTAAAAAGGGAATCTTTTTCAAAAAAATTGTTGGAGATTTATTGTTCTATTTTTCATTAAAAAAGATCAGATAACCTTGAAAGACGGAGCTTTGAACTGATTCAAAAAGAAACACACTGAAAGATTAAAATCTTTAACTTTCAATTAAGTGTTGCAGATTCCATTCGAAAGTTTTTCATTGCATATTCTATTCGAAACAAGTTGATTATTTAAAATATCGAAGAACGCAATGGTTTTTATACTTGAATAAGATAAGATTTTCTTTACATTCAACCCCTATCATATTCAATTATATTCAGTCCTAAACACGAAAATGTAAGTTTCTATTTGTGGTTATTGATTGTTTCCGTTTTGGCGAATCTGTACCTCAAGCATGCTGACTGGGTCCCATTCCTTTTACTAACGATCCAATTTCTCTTACTTCAAGCGACCAAATGGGGAACAAAGGAGCGTACATAACGCTAGACAAAACCCTTAAACCAAAGTTCACTTCATTCGCTGCTGTCGTAAGTATCACTTTGAAATTTATTTCTTGCAAATTTTCTGTAATTTTTATATGACAATTTGCTTTTCGTTCCTTTTCACCAACTGACGTTTTTAGTTTGCCAAAGTACGTTCCCTCCAGCAGGTTATTTTCAAATTGTCAAAGAGTCTTGATTTTTGAATTAGCTTGAAATTTTATCTTTCTTGTACCCTTCCTAGCCACATCCCGATGTAAAACCAATGGCCTATGCTAATTCGTTGATGTCAATGCTTGGTTTCTCGTGACGATGTTGGGCATGATTGGTGATTACGTCAGGTTGAAGCAAACTCACGTTTAGATATCCCCCCTCGTGGATTCTTAACATTCAGATTTTGCATCAAAGCGATAATAAACCATCGTTTTTAAATAATCTAATATACAATTAATGTTTTACGAATCAAAACTTGATAAGCTTCAAGCTGACGAAAATATACATGGATGAAAAAGCCACACATCATTGTAGAGATATTACACCTATCACATTACAGATGGAGAATGACAGATCTGAGATCCTTATTATTTTCTTGAAGAAAGATATTTGTTTTACAATGCTTTGAACTATAAATTTAGCACTATAAAAGTAAACTTGTAGATTGTAGTGACTTTGAGATGAAATGTTTTGGGTTATCAACAACAAAGCCTTGGGTAAATCTCTGAGTGTTTCGTTCAAAGTTTCCTTTACCCTGGGTACCAGACTCACTATATGAAATAATATATAAAATTTTATTTTATATATAGTGAGTCTGGTACCCAGGGTAAGTTTACTTGAGCTAGCCAAATCAGTTAGAAAACATTTCCTACCTCTACTCGCGAAAAACCCAAATAGTGCAATTTTTTGAGAAATAACCTGAATTTTCGTTTCGCCAAACAACTTGAAACTTAAGAAGTCGATAACTAATAAAATCTCTAAACTGCTGTTACAGAGGACAGGCACCGGTGATAAAACTGTCAGCCATTTTAATTTTGAGTTTTCGATTATCGAGCTTTGTAGGTTTTTTAACGCTGTTACGAATACTATGACAGTCATATAGAAGAAATTAAAATATCGATGTATAAGGTACTCATTCCATTCTTCAACTCCCCCGCTTTTAATCCAGTGTGAATGTATAGGGCTTTGTTTTTTTATGCTCAACATTTACCCAAATGTTTTGCTTTCATTGAAGACAGAAATTTCTACAGTTTGGTTACAGTTGGACTAAAAACACCAAGTAAATAGCAACAAACCAACATAATCTTAATAAACTTCTTTCTGTTAATTAAAGTTTGGCCGTATATTCTAATCAGTGGCAGTTCTGTTGAGAAGCAGTTACATAAATACGATTCCAGAAATCCCAGAGAAGAAAGTCTTTTTGACTTGGTGTCATCTCTATGGGACAATACTAGACAACGATACATCATTTCGTATATTGTAGTTTGTGCCTACTTCGTCTTGCAAACATTCTGAGCCAGATAATTCTCTGCTTAAATATTATTGTCATCTGGGAACTTCGACTGCAGATCTGTCCGCTCTAGTTTCATTTAGCAGCGGTTTTAGCGAATCGAATACTCCCCTTTCGGCAATCCCGGCTCTTGTCGCGGAAAGGTTGTATTTCCGATCTGAGGCTGACAACCCATTAGCTCTTCTGCTTGTGAGGAAGTTTCCTTTACAAAAGCTTTTAGTCCGTTTTTTTGAAGAGAGAATAAAGGCCTGAAAGAAATTAAAAAATCCAATAATAAAAGCCCAGCTGGAACACTGTCGAGGATTTTCAGCTGCTTGCACTCCGTAGAAAGTCTTTCAAAACATCTTTCAAAATAAGATAGAAAACAAGAGTTGGAAAATAGCGTAGGGAACGGTGATTTGCAAGGAGAATAAGTCCCAAATGACCTTCAAAATTTATTCAGTTGCAAAGCAAAAAACGAAAATTTAAACTCTGTTCTTTTTAACAAGAGTTATTTCATTGCGAATTTTTCACTGAGCAGCCAAGAAAAATGGGAATAAATTTCTTATCAGGCTTGCTTACATCTGTTTTAGGACCCTTGCTTAGGACCAACTCTCGAATCTCGAAAATTTAGCTCCGTTTAAAGTCATCGTAAAGTTTGAATTATTGAGTATTGTCTGTGTTTACAAATGGTCTCTGTATGGAATATGCATATTGAATGTGAAAACTTCCTAGGCTCACCTCGGCATTTGCATATCAGGCAGCCATGTTGGTCTCGTTGGTATCCGGCCGTACAAGAGAGCAGGCATATTCGCATTGGCTTGCAAACATGTGTTGCTGCTGTTGTGGTCGCTGCGATAAATGATAGATCGATTTTAAGTAAATTATCACCCTGATTATGAAGAGGTTTTTCCTGATTAACTGATAAGCCATCAAACTGGTATTATACCCCTTTTTCCCCGTTTACTTCTCATTGCTGTTACCTAATTAAGTTTTATAGCTTAAAAAACCTGCTTGTGAAAACCGAATTGATACAGAATTTTTCAAAATATTTTGCTTATTTATTGAGCAAATAGATTCTTTAAACTTGTAATATTTTATATTGAACATATTATATTGGCTTTTTCTCGCTCCTTAAGTTTGCCTGCCTGTTTCCAAGTTTCTACTTCAGTTACCCAAAGAACACTTAATACGAGCTATAGTCATGTGTTATCTGACCTTACCACTGCGTTGCAGCATGAAATGCAGCTTATGCAAATTTCATCTACAAAACCTCCTGACATCGATTAATTTTCCATCCAAATATTTTCATTAAATTCAAACCAAGAGTTTACCTGAAACTTCCATGACAGTTGGGGTGTACTCCAACCGTTCATGAAAACAGCTTTTCCATTCAGACCATGTCACATTGCTGTTTCTGTCTTTGTCGCATTCCTTGGTGAATTCTGCAGTGCAGTCTGTTGATAATCTGTTCCATTTTCTCTCAGTGCCTGCTAGCTCTGATTTCGTTAATGTTGAGTCTCTATTAGTGTCTATTCTTTTAAATTTCCACAATAATAATCGATCTGTCTTCGTGATTGCTGTCAAACTTTCCAAGAAACTTATTCCTTGTTTTATATAAGATGCGTCATCTAGAAAATAGTTTAATATCCTAACGGTTAAAGTTGACATGTTCTTTAAGAATTATTGAGGGTTTGTTTTCTTACTCACAAACTCTTTAATCAAATGTTTGACTCACAAAACACAAAATTATGATTCCAGTGTTGTTTTATATTTGTTTTTTTTTAAATTGGGTTGAGCAATAGCGTATGAGAAAGCGTGACAATAATGTGAATACAGTTTTACTCGCGATAGGGATAGTCAGCTTTTTGAAAGATTACAGAATTTCTTTTACATTTGGTGTTTTTTCTTATTACACATTTATGTTGATAAAGCAAGATATAAATTAAGATGAAGATATAGATAAGGAACAGTTGCCTGGTGATCACATTAAGCGTGAAAGTCAGAGTTGCATCTTCGAAGCGTCTTGCTCTATTCACCAAAGCGTAGTTATAGATTTATTCAAGCATAAAGGTAAATAATTCTTAAGTATGACGTCATAAAACAATAAAAAATTTAACCAAGTAACCTAAAGGATCACTAAAAAATACTTCTAAATTAAAGTGTATGTAAGATTGATATTTCACAATATGTAAAGCGCTATTTTCAATCTTACATAGTTGAAATAACAGGGTGATTTGATAAGCATATGCATGTTTCTCCAAAAAAATTATATTTCTCTCAATTAGTTTTTGCATCACCTAGAAAACCAAATTCTGCCTTTACCTTTTTTTGTCTCCTCTTCAATTTGTCGAAGATATCTCTCTGCCAGTTGTTTCAGATGGTTTCTTGAACAACCTGGTAGCAGAATGATTTTAAAGATACGCTAGTGCCAAATAAAGTTAATTGTTGCAATGTCAAATCTTTACATCAGAAATAACGTTTTAGGGAATAACTTCATACTTAAGGGAGGCTATACAGTGCCAATTGACAGAGCAACACCACATTTTAAAGAATTAACGATAATTTAAACGAGTTACCGATTTGTTTGATAAAAACAAATACAGTAGAACAGGGAGATTTCTGCCATAAATTAAGAGATGTGAAAGCATATGTTATACTGCTATCTCAAAATGTATTGTCAGATACTAACCTTTATATGTTTTCGGAATATATTTCACTGAAATCCAAGAAAAACATAATGAAAACCATGTACACCAAGTTAAAGCAGTAGACAATAGTCAATGAATTAATCATTTCATGAAAATAAAACATAAGCTTCAATCCTCATAGGGTCATACCTACGTGTTGCCATAAGCTTTTTTAATTTATCTTCACAACTGTCATAAATTATGTATAAATTAGCATGCTAATTCTGTAAAAAATTTCATAACGGTGCATCGTGAATTAAAACTGGTTTTACTACTTATTTTCATAAGTCGACTTCGTAGCATATCGCCTTCCAGCAGCATCTCGTCTGCTAAGGCGACAAAACATTTCAGTTCACTAAATCGCACTTACGTATCAATTGACTGATATCCCCAAGCGTTTCTCGACATAAGTGAATTTTAGACTGACATTATTTTGAATTAAATATATTGATTATTAAGCATACTTTGTGGAAAGCTGACCTACCCGAGCAATTCGGCTTTCCGTATCTCATAGCTCTGCTTGTTCCAGGAATCTTTTGCCCGTAGTTATTGACACACCAACAGTAACCTGCCTTGACGTGGCATTGAACAGGCTGAAAGGAACCATCATCGGCACATCGCGGCACGTAGTAGGAGCCTCGTTGTGAATGACTGATCACTCTCAGTGCAGAGATTAATGACTTGAAGCAGGATGCGTTTGCTAGGGTAAGAAAAGGGGTTCTCGATAGGTTACTTAGTGATTAAGGTATCTTACAAAATGCCTCCCTTTAGCAAGATACGGGTTCATCTGGATCCGCATGAAAGCTCTAAAGCAACCTTTTCTATCTTGTAAGAAATACCCAACTCCTATTAGGAAGGTTGTGTCGCCCCACAAAGCCCACGCCTAAATGTATAAACCCTTCATTGATAAAGCAGGGACAGCCGGGGGACAGCCATTGTTTTCTTTCATCGTAAAATTTCTAATTTGATCTCCTGAGTTGCATGTGACTCACCATTGTAACAGAAACACAAATTTGTTTCAGCAACCTACATTTGTTTAATTTTAGTGGTTGCGATTCCTTGCACCCTGAACAATTCATTGTCTGGTCAACTGGACCTACAACATTTCAAATAGATAATGAGCCACACCTGATATGGTACAATTTGGTTGTTTGTATTTGACAGACGAGCCAGGTATTGGCCTGCCATCACCAGTAGAGCACCAGCAGAACCCAGTGAGGTTGTGGCACTGCACCGCCGCGTATGTCCCTTTTTCTGTGCACTTTGGCACATAACCTCCAATATGTCCAATCCCAGAAGAAATCCTCTTAAGAGCATTCTCGCGCATTATTTGGCACTTTGTAAGGTCAACTGGAATGCAACATATACCATTGTTAGATAAATCTTTGTTAGTTATGCAAAGATTTTTATTTGTGAAAGCAAGGGTTCCTAGTAATTGAGACTATGCTCTAGAGATCTCTTGATACAAGACAACGCAAGCAACCAACAGAAAACGTTTAGATATATCATATTGGCGTCATTTTTCAAATAAATAAACTTATTTTCACGAAAAACAATTTTCAATATTAGAAGATACCTCCAACCACATTTTGGTACGACTGATATGTACTTTGAGTGAAATAGTTCCAATCTGAAGACCCAAAAAGGTATTTTTCACTAAATTACACACGATAAACGTTAGAAACTCGTAACCTTCAGAATAGGCTTCTTGTTGAAAGTTCATAAGATCTGGCGAGGCACCTCAGCAAGTGAACGGCTTTCACTTCATCAGGTGCCCTCAGTGACATAGCACATCATTTATGCTGTAACTAGAGGCCAAAGTCATCTTTACCCAATGGTCAAATTGAAAAGCACCAGGTCAAATAGCTTGGCTAAAACTGAATAGTTGCTAATAGACAAATGATGGTCATATTTTGCAGTTCTTCACTGGTCAGACTTGTTGATAACTTGAAAGTTGAGAGCTTTTGAGAAAATGTGTTTTTGAGGTCAGACTATGTAAGGTTTAATGCATTATTTTCTAGCGTAAGGATATTCTGCATTTTTCTAGCGATTTTCTAACCTTTTTTTACAGGATTTCCTAAAAAGATGTATTAAGCCATTTTTACGGCCTCTATTATTAACTGCTAATGGCGTTTCTCTCCCTATGTTATTCATAGTAATATAATATTATCAAGGACCGAAAGAGTACTGATTAGGGAGCTGTCATAATATTACGGCGCTAGAACGTTTGGCCAACAAAATGTCGAGCTAATACAAAATTTCAATTAAAACAAAATTGTTTGCTTTGTTCAAGCTTACCTGGAGTGCGCATGCACGCGATCCACTCATTTGAAGTTATTTTTCTGTCTTTATTTTTGTCACAGTATTTGATAACCCTTCTTAGGCACCTTTTGTCGCCATAGTGTCTCCTTATTGCTCTCAGCGTTGGATATAGTTCCCTCCCTGTTAGTAAACCGTCTGCATTTGTATCCGAGACAGTAAACTTCCATTGAAGACAATTCAGTTGGACTGATGGGTCGAAAATACGCGGCTCTGCAAAAAAAACTGAGAATGACGGAAAGGCAACAGCTCAACATAGGTATGCAATCTATATTATTATTATTATTATTATTATTAACATATTGACTGCTATGCTGACTTTTTTCTACCTAAGTTTGTTTTGGGTTTAAGAATTTATTTAGAACCTTTCTGCGAAACAATCCATTGTTATTTAGCCATTGGTAAAAATCGATGCTACTTCATAATAACTTCCAATGTACGAAATTGCGAAAAACAAGCTCTTACTTTCAAAAAATTGCTATGAAGTAAACATTTTTTGTGAAAACAGACTACTCGTTGTCTATCATGATAGGAAAAGATTACAACTTTAAGAAAGCTAGCAAAATATATTAGTTCCTTTTTACTTCAAAGTCTTTGGTACTCAGAGTACCCTATCCTTAAAGGCTACGTATGACACATTATTCCTCTTGACACTTGTTTTTTAGATAAAAGGATTCGCACCTTTTTTATTCCGATCTTTTTTACCAAGTTTTTTTGTGTACATTATTCTCTAAGGAAAAGTTTACATTGAAAAGACTCTCAAATAGAATTGTCGCAGGGAATCGTCTTGAATACTTGAAACACCAGGGAATTTTGAACAATGATAAACTGTCAGATTTTCCAAAACTCAAGAACGTACATTCAAATAGGGAAAACAGTTGAAATCATCCTGGTGTGATGAGACAACTTTGCACAATTAGTTACGTCGTTCAGAAAGGTTGAAGGCAAAGTTTACTTGCATTATACTCGAAGTCCAGTAAAAGTCATGGGACCTTGAATACTGAGACAAACAATAACCGGTAAGCTTTCAATCATACTTCAGTGGGGTTTGAAGCATATTTTAAACCAGAATATGGTTATTTTCGTCTTGACACTTTGATTTCGCGTATTTTTGTGGTATTTTTTCGTTTATTATATAAGGCACGGACTTGCATAAAGTTAAAAAATGTTACCTCTATTCGAGCAAGGAGATCTGCGATCTCTTCTACCATTTCGTTTTCGCCTTTCTTTGAAAAATGACTTAACTGCCAAACGAATAACCGCGCGTATGTCTTCTTCACAGCCTACAAGTAAAATCAAAGTAAAATCAACAACAAGTCGTGTTTAGGGAGCTACCAATTGAATTAACTTTCATATCACCTATGCACAATTACAGCGGTGCATAAAGATTTGTCACGATTTGCAAATGTTCAGCGTTCTCGTCGAAATATTCGGTTTTTCGTCGGATAAGTTACACACGTTTAACGTGCCGATAGCCCTTCCAAGGTGTTATCTTGTCGTAGGTCTGAGCCTACCCTGAGTACCAAACTCACCTTATATAAAATAAGAGTCTGGTACCCAGGGTAGTCTGAGCCTTACCCCCCCCCCCCCCCCCCCCAATTGAAAACCTGAATTTCCGCCACTGGATTTCACACCAATTTTGCTTCGGGGCCATATTTTTGGTTATATGGAGTATTTTTGGTTTAAATGGTAAAATGTGAAAGCTAACGATAAGAAAATAGATTTAATGTTTCATGGATAATTATTTCCTTTTAAAAGGTTACTTTAAACGGGTGTCTTACTTTTGCAAACACCGCGATAGGCCAAGTCGACATCTTTCCCGTTGCATTTGTCAAGACGAAGCATGCACAGGTTGTTGTAGGTTTTAAGATTCGTTCCGCAAACCGGCCTAACTGGAATGGCTGGACAGCGTCGACGGCTTGGGCAATTGTCTGCAACCTTAAATAAGGATGAGAGACGCAAGTTATGATAAAGAAATATTTGTTGATAAAGTGGGAGGTAGTTTAATATCACTTCGATGGAATTCAGGGTTTATTTTAACGTGCAGTGATAACCAATTTGTGCAGTGAGAAGTCGTAATTGTGCAGTGATAAGGTCAAATTTTGTGCAGTGATAAAACTACAATAAAGAGATTTGATATTGAAAAAGTAAAATTGCAGCAGCTACCAGTAGACACATAAAGCTTAAAAAGGAGCATTACAATATTAAAAACGAGAACACAGCAGTAACAATACCAATGATCATAATCTATGAATCTTTCTAAAATTTGTTCATATCTATAAGCTATCTAGTTTGTTTCGCTCTTCGTCTTCTCCACTGAAATCTTTATTCTCGAAAACATTTTTGAACCTAGACTGATTCTCCTCGTCGAAATCTCTTGTAAGGCTTTGACGAGAGCTGGTGTAATTCGAAAGTTTCACATACAGTTAGTTTGATAGGTGTGGTCATGAAATTTCTTAAAAGGCAACATCCAAATCTTCAAAAATTTTGAATACGTGCAGTGGTAAAAATTTCTTAAAATAAACCCTCGTGGAATTAATATGCCATAAGTTCACTTTTAAGTCCTTCAAACTAGCATTTGATAAGGTGTTCCGTGCTTTTAAACTGGTGTAAAAGTAAAATTTAGTATACTTAGCTGGAAAATAACCGAAGAAGGAACGGAAACAGAAGCTGGATAAGAACTCATTAAAATTCCCAATACAATCCTTACCTATCCTTACGTACAGAGGTACCGACAAATTCAAGCTCATCCACAAGTATTCGTTTATGTTTTCAAGCCATAATGTGTTTCCCTCAATAATGACTTGATGATACCAAGAAGCTTAAATATTTTTGTTGGTCAAAGAATGTTTTTTGCACAAAGCAGAATAGTACACACGCTCTAAAATGTGTGAAAGAATTTTGAGAGTAGAAATTGATGGTATGAGTAGAAATTGTTTCTTTAAAGTTGTAAAACAACGCTTCTTGTGTAGTGAAACTAAACTACTGGTGCACATTAAGAGGCAAGGAATAAAGATGATTGCTTGTCTAACGGTATCGTCTTGTCACTTTTTCAAAAGAAAGGCCCAAATTTGTTTTATAGTCAAAAACTTAACTTCTTATATTGATACATTTTCCATGCCTAGCATGGCTTTGTATTCTTTTTGATGCGGCTTACATGATTGCAATCGGTTTTAAGTCTATTTTGCCTTTTTGCAAGTAACAAGACACTTTTGTAATTTAGTCGTTGTACGTCTCAGTTGCTTATTTTACCTTATAAAGGAGGGGAGGCCAACATGCATGAAATTCTGATAGAAGACTTGAACATGTTCTTCATTTCGAAGAACTACGTGAACATTTTGAAACGAAGTGATAGATTCAGTTCAAATCAGAGGTGATTTCAGTTCAGCTACCCCACCCAACTCACGCCATATTTTCATGATTTTCTGAAAAGAGTTTCAAAACTTCTATTTGATGGGCGGAGGATTGACGAACGCTTTTCTTGACCCTGTGCTAAAGGGTAACTGAGAATTTTTGCGTATATGAACAAGAAAAATGTCTTTTGTATACTTATGAGTGCGTTGTGCGAATTGATGATGATTTTATGCCCGTGCTGCTTACCCTGGAATGGGTGTTTCCAAATAACATGAGTATAAACCCAAAAACAGACAACAGGGCATGCTCTTAAAAGCAGAGACGGGGGATTGCTCGTTCATTAGAAGACTCGCTTAGCCACTTTCGAAAAGATATATTGCAATTTTAATTATGAAGACAACTTTAAACTCCCAAAAATCCACTGCATGCGACACCTTCTACCCACATTCCACTGAAGCTTCATAGATCGTGTTACAAGAAAATTAAGGCAGGCTTAATGACACCTCATTCCGAAGCCTTTTAAAACAAACACGGAATCTAAGTTTGAAATTTAGCAAGAAGGATTAAAAGTAATGGTGTCTTAAATCAACATTTCAGAAAAGATGAGAGGCGTCCTATAGACTTTAAATTACGACAGCTGGAATTGAGAGATCCCCAACTCATACAGTTTGCTAATATCATTCATTTTAAAAATTCACAGGTAATCTAGTACTTCGTCCAGCTTAGAGGCCCCCCCCCCCCCCCCTTAGAATGACTAATTTCACACAACCTTTTATAAATCAGTGTAATCGTTGAACGATATGGTGGCCTGTATATTAAGGAGCTCGCGCTCCCGAATTCCTACGTGAATATTTCAAAATGAAATAGTAAATGAGAATTCAAGGCTGAAAAAAGTATTCGAATTTGCTTGATTTTAACTATTAATGGCGATAAATTTCTACAAGACAAAAAGGCGACACTTGAATTTTCTCTCTCTTATAATCCTAAATTTTCGTTAGCGAAATGTGACAAGATATTTGGTTACAGTAGTTTAAGATTTTCTTCACCGTGCGAAGGGACAAACCTTTCGATTCAACTTTCAATACCTCACAACGTTTCTGAGTCAAAAATAGTTCGTTGCCAACCCACGAAGCAAACACAGGGTAGATATCGCACCTTGCCTCTCGTATTTCCTTATTCACTTTACTATACTTTCAAAGAACAAATAATTGTTTTGCCTTCTGGCCATAAGTTATTGGAGACTGTCATGTCTCGTTGTTAAGTATTTCGAATACGGTCACGAAGCTACATTTCAGTGCCCAATTAAGCACTGGGCTAGTTTTGGGGAGGGGGAGGGGGAGGGGGAGGGGGGGTTGAGTGCAATAATGCCATACTCGAATGCCATACTTTCCTAAAAGACCTTTGATAATTTCATTATAAGAAGAAGATATTCGAAATAGATTGCAGTAGTGTCCAGCTAAATAACTTTTAGGTTCAAGGTTGCCTGCAACAGGAGGCTTTTGCCCCCTGCCCTTGACATAAATAGTCGTTGTTCCTGATAAGATGAGATATAATGAAAAACTGTGTAGTAAAACTAATGGCATAGCTTAGCTTTCACCACGATGCTGGGACGGAGCCCAGGGAAAGGCCCACACCCTTGGAAACGTTGGAATTTTGTGTTGCTGTGAGAAGGGGACCTTTTTGAGAATTAAGTTTTAGCCAGCATGCGAATGACATGCAGCTATGTGTCGATATCCAGACAAGCCTATCTGGAATATAATGGGTCAGAGTGGGTACCTGGTTTTATTGATGGGTAACACACGATACTCCTATGGAGAGCTGAGGTTAACTCTGCTTAGTTCCAATTAAAAACGTATTAAATTGGATAACTTGAGTAAACCTCTGAATGTCAGAACAGATAAGGTGAATGACTGGGAAATGAAGGTACAAGACGGGCATGATAAAATCATCATCTATTTGACTATGAGAAAAATAATTCCATTCTTTTTTTATAGAATGCAGTTGTTTTACATGTCGTTGCAGGCTTTATCGCAGGCCGAAACGCGCGAAAACAGAGTTGGCCTTAAAAGTAATACCAATACAGGAAGTCGAGTGCATTCAGCATTTTTAGGAATTGGCCATTGTCATCTGGGCCGGTCAATGCTCTCCGTTAGAAATTAAAGTGTAGTTGACGGACCACTTTCTGTGAATTCTTGTCAAAATATTTAATAATTTTCAGTGATACCTCGCACCAAAAAGCTATGATTATGTGCTGAATTTTGTGCATCAATACCCTGATCTGATGCAGCATGTCAATTTCCCCCTCACAAAGCGCTGAAGTACAACATAATGGGGTGTAGAGCTGGTGGGGGTTGGGGGGTGGGGGTCAGAGGGCTAAGCCGCCTTACTAAAGTTTCCTTTTTCTACTTTTTGCTATTGATTTTAGAGAAATTTTTCATGAGGGTCCCCTTGTTCCTCTATCAGCACTAAACTGGTGAACAATATCTACATAATCTACATGCAGGTTGCATTAGCCCATTCACTACGGTGATAAAAAAAAGATGACCTAGTTATCTGCGAGATTTTCTTGTCTTTTGGTCACCTGAACACCCTGTTTAAGAAGCGTCTCAGCAGAAGCATGTTTAACCAAGGGCCTTTTTCAATGATCAATAAATGATATGGCATGGCGAATTTGAAGGGGTAGACATATCAAACAAAGCTACCGCAATGACGGTCCGAGTTTCTTGTGAATCTCTAATAATCTGCTCAAGACTTTGGATGTAAAATAAATCATCTTAAGATGATAGCGTTACTATCATAAATCTTCATATCCTTTTTCACAACTCAACAGCAATTATCAGATTGTAGCAACCTTATACTTGAACGCGATTTACGATAAAGATTTCAGTTTCAATTCCTCGAAAATGAGGGTATGAAAATGTCATCAGGAAAATTGACTGAGTTGAAATGGCTTCTAGAAATCAATTACAATCAAAATTGATAAGAAAATATTATGTGAACGTGAAAATTATGATTCTGAAAGTTCTCGACTTTTCAAAGAGAGGAAACGTTGTAGGTGAATAGGTCTGTTTATTTTAAACTTGAAGCTCACATAGGTGTAGATGACTACGATATTTTTGGTACAATGTGAATGCTTAAGACATGATAGCTTACAGAAACATGTACTCGTTGCACACAAGTGACGACACACTGCACGGCCCATTATCATTCATCGTATCGACAAATTTAAACCATGCACCGAGAGAAGTTAAATATTGATGGAAACAAGAAACAGCAAAAACATACCAAAGTCCGGTGAATTGCCAACATAACAAACAGGAAGCAAATCTCTCTGAAATCCATCGTTTTTTAACCAAATGTGTAAAATAGTGGGTAATCTGACAGCTTAACGTTCACAAAGTGGTGTTACCACGTTACATGTAACTTGAACAGCTAACAAACAAAATAGACTGACTACTGCAGTCGACGTCAGATGACGTAGTCCTCGTTTCCTTCTCGTCTAAACAACTTTGTTTATTCCAAGCGTCATCATCCGTTGAACAACTTCTGTCAAATACAATCTTCTAGAGGTAATACCGGAGAATCCTCGATATTTGTAGACGATATTCACACATTGAACAAGCTGATAATGGCTGAATAGTAACTTCAGTGGTGTCACGACTGATGGTCGTTGGCAAAGGCTTGATCGATGCGAGCCAGAAATAGCAGAAGAGTATGAAAGAGCACTTGGCGCCATCTGATGATGCTAAAGAGTACGTGTAAACAGTCATCGCTGTAAATCATCGCCAAAGTATTTGATCTTTTGGATTTGATTTATTAGCTCTGGGTAAAAGTGTAAAGGCTCAGGGGTTATCCTTGGGTGATCTTGCCTTTGGTCGAGTGAAAAGATTTACTAGGTCCTCTGTTATCGTTAAGGGATTTTGATAAATCAACGATTATGCCAACATATGATTGATATGTGCATGACTGCTCTTGTTACGTCCCCGTCTTGTTACACATGAACCATGTTGCTATCGACGGCCATCGACTGACAATATCCTTTGACCATATCAGCAGTTCCCAAGTGCCAGTTAATAAAAAATTGTTGTTGTTGCTGTTCCTAAAATGACGTTGGCAGGGCCATGGCAATGGGTGACAAAGATTGCAGAAAGAGCGCCCCTGAAACTGAATTTTCCCTTTTTGGAGTTTACTGGCTCGTTAGAATCCCCTGTTTCTCTGGTTGGGTACATAAAGAATTTTCCCCCAAGCTGTGATCCTAAGAATTGTCCACCCATTATTATAAATTCTGGACTTAATAAATAAACTATGAACAAAAGTGCGTCTTGGTTTTTTGAGTGGCTACGGTTCCCTGCACCCTTATTGGATCAATGATTACCCAAAGATGACTGTCACAAGCCTTGGCACAAACGCTTGTCACAAGCGCTTGCAACGATTTATCTCTCCTAAAGGGATGAATTTGAATCTCTAAATAGTTTTTAACTTTATGGAAAAGAGTGAATTGTCCCTGTTGACCATTCTGCTCTGATAGTTGTTTGGTATCGAATATGCCAGCTTGGTATCGAAAATTTGGTACATGAATTTTGAAATATTTATATTGTATCGATGTAAACCAAAGATTTATAAATAGTTTGTGGTATCAGCAAGTCACTGTCATTTCTCTATAAAACGATAGCAAATTGCATAAACGATGCCTTCTCTGTCATTGTTCTAATTTTTAGGTTTATCTATATAAACAATTCGAGTTTAGTTTAATCGTTCATTTAGCGAAAGAGTGGGGAGGCCGTTCCCCCATGACCCCCTTGTGGCGCAGACCCCATGGCTCCTGTTGTCATTTTAGGCTGTTTTATAGATGAACTAAGTACAAAATCTGCCCAGGTTGAAACAAGCCTATAGGAAATAAATCAGCTGCCAAGATTAAATTGTCCTGTGTATCTTGAGAAACGATGATGAACCAAACGAAAGGGCGCAATCCAACATCGGAGGAAAAACTTTTTTGTTAACCGAGCTAAGCAACAAGAAATGTTTTATTCATTTAAGCTTGGAATTTTCAGACTTTCATCGTCCTAAACGGACAATATCTGGCACTTCTACTGCCCTGAAGCTATGAGGATGATGGTGCTATTTGTGAAGGATTCATCTGTATTGCAAGCCTGTACAGCTTTGCCCATACGGCATCGAGCACTATTGATTTAATCACAATTTAGAGGAATATAATCCATATTTTGGTTGATATTATTAGGGTACAATAATCGTTAAAATCGGGGCATGATTTTCACTGTTATCATCTCTAATTGATAGAAACGAAACGAAAAAATCCCAGAAAGCTCTCAAGAAGGAGATAATAAGTGCAGTATCTACCGGGGCGTCGCGACGGGGGTTGTGGGGGGGGGAGGTGTCACACCCCCCAATAGTATCTCAATAAGAAAGTTGAGGTAAAATTCGCTCGGTGGAAGAAACCCATTTAGGTATTTCAGAGACCTTTCTGTCATAAAATAAATCAGACCAAGCAAAGGTAGTTGCTCCGTTAGTTAAATATGATATTTCTTCATATGAATGAAGGTAAACAAACTAATGATATGAAGATTTGAAGATTTCTTATTGGCACTAAATCTAAAAATCCAGGCCCACTTTACGTAAAATTGTGCCTTATGTCCATTTCCCCTAAAATTCCTCGGTAGAAGCGTCAACTGCAATTCACTATGAGCTCCAGGTTTTCTTAACATTCAAAAGGCATGCTAAGATGGAAAGAGGGATCTAAATTTACAACCAGTGCTGCTTGTTACCTAGCTTTAGAAGTAACTGACAACATGGTATTTTCAGGGCCGGCGAAACGTATTAGAAAGTGGAGGGGCCAAAATATCTAAAATAAGTCTTGAAAGGGATTAGGAAAGAAAAATTTTAGAATGATGGTGTCTTAGGGATGGCCAGAAACTGTATCTAAAATGAATTTTGACTGAAGGTGTCGCATAGTCGCCACTATTTTGATGTTGACTTGAATAGAAAAGTTTTGCAAAGTTTTAGAACGACCACTATCATATAGCTCGTAATGAAACCTTTTTTAGATTTTCAAAGTACCCGAAAGAGGATAAGGGAGAAAAATAATCTTGAGTTTAGATAGAATTTATAATTGCGTCGATATTTTCTCTTTCTTAGTAGGAATGGATTATCCAAACGATCAAACTCTGAAGTTTTCTTGATGATACTTTTTAAGAACAAATCTGCCCATACTTTATTTCTGATATCCTCTGATATTCAGGCAATAATTTTTTAATCAGGCAAATTTGTAGTCCAAAAGTGCATCCGAAAAGTTAAAGTGCATCAGTACCAAAAGTGAATCATCAAAACTACCGCCGCCTCCCCCTTTGAAGTCCCTGATCAGTGTCCCTAAGTGGTCAGTTATTATTTCGAGCCATTAGTATCGTTAATCTCAGGTGTTTCAAGTTATTGTATTTCTTTGCTCGCCCTGCAAAAGTGAAGCTGCGAAATTTATGACTTTGTTTTCATGATTATCTGATAAAGGTGTGTTCAGTGAGTACGAGCTATGAAAATTTCGGCTTTAGACAACGTGGCGATCATAAATTTCGATACATTCACAGCCAATTCATAGCTCGTCTGGGCAGAGGGCGCCAGACTTTCGGCTGTTCAGTTATGTTAATCACAGCTCAGCTGACCAAAGAAGTGAATGACTGTCACAAATGTTTAAGAGGGTACTACGTAACCGCTGCAAGGAGCCAAAGTAGTGGTGAACCACATCAGGGGGCAACACGGACAGATTTGAAGATGCATTAGTTTTATGAATGCTCCATATCTTGTTGGGGAGACGAGCGAGCGAAAATTCTTAAATGAGTGAGGCAACCCTCCGTCCTGGATTCAGAGAGCATGCGTAATAATAACTTCGTTCTGTGCGCATGCTCTTTGACTCCATGACGGAGGGTTGCCTCACTTTTTAAAAAACTTTCTCTTGCTCGTCTCCCCAACAATATCGCAGAATGTTTCTCAGGGACATTTATGGATGTTTCTCTGGACAAGTACCGCGCAGCCATTGGCCTAGCAGGGGCTATAGCACCCATTCCACCTTTTTGTTATAATACAGTAGGTCGTTAGAAAGTTTTTGGAAAGTTTACTGCAACGCAACTTTGGCACGTTTACTCTTACTAAAGGATCCTAAGTAGGAGCAGTTTTCCAACCCTTTTTTGCTCGTTTCTGGCTTTTGTCTTGTTTAATGATATGTTGTATTTTGTAACTTGGTTAGCTTGGTGTTTAATTATCTGAAACAGACTGTTTATGAATAATAAGCTAGAATAAGCAAGTATTTTAAAAAAGGAGCGTTTTTCGGCGTTCTTAAGGACTGGCGTAAAAAATGTTTGGTCACACCCTTTTCAGTCCCCCCCATTTTTAGATTGGTGCGCGGTGCCTGCCTCTGGATGCGTTTACAGATTGCTCCCCTTTCGAATTCATCCAGATGTCTCCCCTAGAAATGCTTTCATTGCTGTATCAAAAGTAGCCAATGATCTTGCAGGGCCTTTTTTAACAAAATAAACTCATTGGCGAATTCCCATTGGCAAATGTTTTAGCTGAGGTATGTTACACGAAATTCTGGGTATAATTAAAACTTTCTTTGAACAACATTTAGAGCCCAAACATAGATTTGCCACAAAAATCTTGTATTTACATTGGTTTTCTCGTTTTTATTACCCGTGATGTTCGGAGTCATGGAAGGAACAATAAGTTTGAGAAATTGATACGGGAATTGACATGAGCATTGATCACTTAGATAAATTCTTGCACCCCGGTCACCCCAAACGTTTCATTGCAATCAATCCTCTTTACATGGTTGACTGACTGAAATTTTGACAAGTATAGATACTTCGATGAACTGCCTTCAACCTAAATGCCAATCAGTCTTAAGCCCGACTTCAGGAAATCTCGTTTGCCATTATCGATTCACAACATCAGTTAATTGCATGCAAAGTAAATACCAATACACCAACCAAGAAAATATCATGTATGATAAATTAACTACATTCATCTTTTCACAGTCACTCTTTAGCTAACTAATCACATCAGGGAGAACGGAAATGTAGGTACTGGGGCACTGTGCCCCCACCCAGTGGCAGGGTGGCTATGTTTTCCCAGGGGTGGCCAAGTCGATTTTTGCGCCCTATCTATATATCGTCACAGAATATCGTGGTTATATAAAGCATGTGTTTCTAGAAGGGAAATAGATTTTTGCAATTTGAATCCAAAATTTCATAAATAAGCTTTGACTAAAAATGCGAATATGAATGGAAAAGTTATGTAATCCTAACATTTGACCTTCTCGTGGTTAGGTAAAATATCAAGCTATTTTGAATTGGCTTATTTTCGAGAGTCGGCCTATTTTCGAGGAAATACGGTAGGCAAAACATAAAATACTAATCAAAAGACATTTTATTCAATTACACTGATGTTTCATACAGGCTACTCGTTTATTATATCCAGAATACCAGCTTCAGAGTAAAATAACGTAGAGCAAATTATTGTTTCGGGCTCTTTAGTTTTTTTAACTAAAGGTAACCTTTGTCCATTTCGACACTGCTTATGGTCGATTTTATCAGCCTAGTGTCATCGCATATATGATGTATGATATACACACATGGTTCAAGTTTGTTATTCTTTAGTAGTTATTAAATAGTAGTTTTTCAACAACTTGAAAGTTTCAAGCATTGAATCGCACTATTGAATCGGACACAGGCGGCGGGCACAAAATTGAATCTGGGGTTCGGCTAAGGATGAAGTTTAGTGATAAAGGAGGACCCACCATGGGTGGGTCCGACGCGGAAGAAAATTTTTGAAATCAAGCCTTCTAGAATGGCTAAAAATGCATCTCCCAGACCAAAATTCAACAAATTACTACACCGCTCAGAATAGACAGTTCGACGATGCTCAGAAGAACATTGATTTTTGATTTTTAGAAAAAATTTGGGAGAGGAGGATTCATGCGTTGGATAAAGATAGAAAGGGTGATGGTCACATCGATGTTATTAACATGAAGCTGCTATATTGATTGCCAGGGTGCATTCCATGTACTTGGGTCCGAAGATCTTTAACGTACACTAGGCTTTTTGACGTTCCGAGTACAAACTAATAGAAAACATTTTTGGCATACGCAAAATCTTCGTTAGTTGGCGTGCTAAACATGAATTCACGTACATAGTTAACACGAAAATATATGAAATAAATGTTGCTTGGGTCATGGCAGCGCAACGTGCATCGATTGTAGAATCTCACGTTATTTTAGATTGTTCACAGCAAGTTATAGCGAAGTGTTCTACCCGTGTACGATCACTTTTGATGTTCCTATCCAAATATTACAAGCAAACAATTTTGGCGCTTCCTTATCTCCATTTGCGCCCCTATTCAGGGGGGGCCATGGCCCTGCCACCACGCCACTGCCCCCACCCCCAGTAAGTCCCTCTTTAGCTTGAATTATTGCAGTCTTAAATGTTTTCTACATCTCTGAGCAAGACATGCATACAGCCATCTAATCAAAAAAATCGGATTGATTTGAACTATACTAAATTTCAACTGTACTAAATCAGTTATAGCACAACGAAGGGGCAAGGCAGCTGCAATCCTATTCAACAGTCAGAAATTTGTATGAGCAACTATGCAAGACGACAGTATCATTAGCCAACGACATAGCTTATTTCAGATACGTTTTAAAAGAGGGCATTCTACGGCATTTCCAAAGGCATGGCTAGAAACATCTTTACCCAGACTCCTTGGCTAGGCACGATCAAATCGCCCTTGCTTCCACGACGTATCATACTGACTAAGTTACTATTTGACAAATTAAACATAGTTCAAGGGCAGTTAAGCTAGGATTAATGTCCCCTTTGCTCTCGGTAGAATTTCTGCCTGTTCCCTTATTCTATTGAAAAAATTACCTAGTTTCCTAAAGTTATATTGAGATAAAATCGTCGATTTGAACAATATTAACACTTTTTCACTTTTATGTGGAAGTAGAGGAATACTAAAATGCAAAAAATGGGAATCGGCTGTTCTGCTAGGCACAATATAATGCAGCTTACTAACAATGTTATACAAATGAAAATGAAGGAGTTATATAAGACTGGATTTTCCCTGATCTTGGAAAAGACCCTGTGTACGTTCAAATGTTCCCTTGATTCTCTTCACCCCGCCTATCACGACGCCTAACGGATATAGTGTATTTGACGATGTATTTTTCCTACTTTTGCGGGTACACATTTGTGAGAATGCCAGAACTGGGATGCCCCTTTCCAATGCCCATACAAGATCTGAATTTTACTATTCTATCTGTAATCAGGGACCTGGGAAGCGGGGGGCCACAATAGCACTCTAAACATAAATCCAACAATATAAAATTAAACATTGCCTTCAAGAATTACGAAGCATTTTGATCCACTGAGGATAAACGATACGTTGATCATACGGCTTGGTCAAAGACCTTCATGAATATACAGCTTTTCAACTGAATATGATCTGCAATTTTTATCCAAGACAGCACAAAAAAATCGATGTAAACCAAAGAACTAGAGATTCATTTACATATTCTAATAAACTAATTATCATACAGATGGTTAATTTTTCTAGACTTTAAATTCACAACACAAAAGCTTTGTACACTCGAAAAATTCTTAAAGTTCAACGGTCTTTTGAAGAGTCGGAAAATTCTTTACTTGATGCTAAAAGTTGCAGCTGCTTTCGTGGCCCATTTAACCTAAAATGGAGGGAAATAAGGTATAGCTATGACTTTATATGAGCTAAAAGTAGAAGTGCAGGAAAAAGAAGAAGCAGAAGAAATAGAAAAGAACGGAAAAAGGAGAAATAGAAGTAAAAGAACAAGAATAGAAGAAGAAGAAAAAACAGATGAAGAAGAAGAACAAGAAGCAGAAAAAGAGACAGAAGAGGTTCAAGAATCAGAAGAAAAAAGGAAGAAGAAGAAAAAACAGAAGAAGAATAAAAAAAGATAAAGAAGAAAACAGAAAAGAAGAAGAAACAGAAGAGGAACAAGAATAGAAGAAGAAGAAAACAGAAGAAGAAGGAAACAGAAGAAATAGAAAAGAACGGAAAAAGGAGAAATAGAAGTAAAAGAACAAGAATAGAAGAAGAAGAAAAAAAGATGAGAAAGAAGAACAAGAAGCAGAAAAAGAAGCAGAAAAGGATCAAGAATCAGAAGAAAAATGAAGAAGAAGAACAAACAGAAGAAGAATAAAAAGATGATAAAGAAGAAAACAGAAAAGAAGAAGAAACAGAAGAGGAACGAGAATAGAAGAAGAAGAAAACAGAAGAATAAAAGGGGAAGAAAAAGAGGAAGAGAACTGAAGAAGAAACAGAAGAAGAATAAAAAGAAGATAAAGAAGAAAACAGAAAAGAAGAAGAAACAAGAGGAATGAGAATAGAAGAAGAAAACAGAAGAAGAAGCAGATACCGAAGAAGAAACAGAAGGAGATGAAGCAAAAAGCAAAAAAGGAGAAGATATGAGGAATTCAAAGAAAGAAAAGTTATTCTAGTTTGTTTCTGAGGAACTGGCAAATTTGAGAATTATGACGATAACTTACTTTGCTTTTTGCCGAACAGTGTTGTAAACACTAGATGTCTCTTGCTGGACTTTTTCTTGGTATTCCTCAAATCTCCTTCTAATGAAACTAAAGAAAATATCATGGATATTTATGAGAAACTATAACAAGCCTGAAACAAATACCAAAGCATGGCACACATATTTTTCTTTAAATTCTCTCAAAAATGTAAAGACAAGACACATACTTTATTTGAAAGTAATGTGCAATGGCACCCGCAGCCATGATGGCCAGAGCAGCAGAAATGATGTATTTGTTTGCAGAGCTGCGTTCTCCTCTATATTTCTCCTTGGCAAACTCAAAATCTCTATGATAAAAGGAAAAGGAGTTAAATATATGTTGACACAGTCGTGGTTGATAAGGTCTAAAGCTAGTGTAGTTAGAAGACTATAAATACAAGATTGGTACATTGATTGGCAATCAGCTTTTAACGTTGCTGTGAGAATTTCTAATTAAGAGGATACTCATTTCGTTTCTACTATATGGGTATCTCTTCCAAATACCGCAGTTTAGGAATTAGAAATTTTACATAGTATGTACACTAAGGCAAAAAAGAAGTCTGAGTCAAAACTTAAGAGACATCTTTGTAGTTTAATGGGATCTACATTAACTTCAACCACAAAAGCCCAGATTTAGGTACATTTGACACTAAAAGCAAAAACGAAATAAATTTTTTTCCTGGCTAACTTTTGCACACAATGACTTAATCTTTAGGGGTAATTTCAAGACAGTATACAGGAATCAAATTTTTGAATCCGCCTATATATTGGTCTGCCAAACGCTTTGTAAATTAGGCTTTAAGGCCTCCACTAATGTGGCAGGTCAAATAATGTGGGTCTGGCTTTACTCTTTGAGCGGAATCACTTGCCCATTCCCACCAGGGCTGCTGAAAGGTTTTGGAGGAACCCTGCAAGCAGAAAATTTTGCAACCACACACTTCAGAAAAGTTAAAATGTATTTTAGAATATTTCTTGCAGGCACTTGTTGGAATTATTCAAAATATTCATACTAGGTTGATTGATTATATAGGTGTCTGGCATCTCCTATATTTAGGTATACTTTTGTTACCCTTGATTAATTACATTCCTAAAAGTGATTTCGTTTCCTTATGAGGCCCCCTAAACCTCAAGGCTCTAGGGCAATTTACCCCCTCTTGCCCCCTTATAATGGCCCAGCAGGGGCGGATTCAGGGTGTCGCACAGGTCGCACGGAAGACCGTCAGATTTTCAGAATTTAGTTTTAGTCTTCAGTCATTGAAATAAGGCGATCGTGTTTACCACAATCTTTTATTTTCCTCCTTACAGATAATACATTTTGCTCTCTTTATACAATAAACGCAGGACCGAACTTGGTCGATCTCACACGCAATGCCACGATTTAATTCAATATAGAAGAAATTCAAAGACCATCATAGACCGTAAACAGTATGATTTTTAAGCATGTCGCCCGTGCCGCACAAATATGCAGGGCTCTTTGTTATGCAAATATTTTACCAAATCTCACCAATCAAAATTCAAGTTATCACATATTTGTGCGGCATGAAAAGTCTGTAAACACTATGTTAGATTACTGTGCCGCACAACTGCTGGGAAGGGAAGAAAGTGGATGAGGTTGTAAGTTGTGAAAGGGAGGAGTCCCAATTTTCTTTATCTATACGGAAGAGCTGCACAGGAAGTGTACACTTCTGAATCTCTAACTATAGATACAAGCTCTACTTTTTAATCATTTTGGTTTCAGTTTCCTTTTATTATCACAATGTTTTGGGGCTAATTTCATGAGGAACCTGTTCACAAAAGCATCATATGTCTCAACTTCTCCTCTCAGATACTGTGCATGATAGTCCAAAATAAAACTTTTGGGGATCACTTGTATTCTCATCTATCAAACAGCTATAGCTTTTTAAACTCTTTTATATATATTGCAAGCTATCAAAGGAACTACAAATGCCCTACCTCTTGGAACTTTCAGTATACTGGTCATCCTCACTAAAACCTTGAAACTTTGGGTCAAACTGTGTACTGTGGCTGTAATGGCTATAAAATGTAGAAAACTGGTATATCTGAGAGTAACAGAAAATTATGAAGAAGTTTAAGCAAAAGAAACTTTTCATTGCTATGACTATAGAGTATAAAGGCAAACAAATTCCTGCAAGAAGAACATGAAGGGATGTGAGAAGAATTGTCTTTTTTTATTCAAAATCATTACCATCTTCAATTAGAAAGGGGGATGTTCACATTAGAGTAGAGCCTTCCTGCACAGGAAGTGCGGCAAATCACAGCAAAATTCGCTTTGCTTTGTAGGTGATATGAAAATCAGGTTGACATGCTTTTGTAAAATATATATATCAAGATTTTGGCTTCATGGCACATTTTTTCAATTACAGAGAAAGGGAATAGAAAATATTTTTTGGGCTTTAGTGAATAAATATTACAAAAAACAAGGGAAGGGACTCATTGTTTGTGGATTCAAGCTAAAGACATCCTGGAAAAGCACTAGCCAAAATCTTTGATCAAGTAACAATCCAACATACCAGTTTTGCATAACAGCATAAAAATAGAGCATTTTTAAAGTCTTTTAGGCAGAGAATAGAAAACAGCTTAGTAAGATATTCCTTCAATTATGGCAATGCACTTTGGTTAAAATGTAGTATAGTGTAAGCAAGGTCTCAAAAACTGGATCAAAATAGTCACAACTCACCTATCTCTTACATTTCCAAATGGGTTATCTGTAGAAGCATAACCTGTTTTATACTTTATACTTGTCGTGTTTGTTTTCAAGTTGTCATATTCTGCTTTTTTAACATTATTTCCTAAAACTGTGTATGCTTCATTGACCTATGATAAGATATTGATAAATTACTTTGTATCAGTAATAAGGCTAAGTAACAGATATTTTTTAAAGATATGAAAATATACAGTCTTACAAAGCTTCTTAGACAAAATATTTCTCCCTTAGGCAAATAATTCAAACACCATAAATAATCTTTTAAGCACCCCCTTTTAATCAAGCCCCCTCTCTTATTAGCCCCAGTTTTCAGAAGGATAAATTCAATAAGCCCCCCTTTCAAATTAGCCCCCCCCCCAAAAAAATTCACTCATGCCAAAATAAATAATCTTGAAAAAACAGAGACTTTCATTTCATTCATTGGTAGTTGAATACTTCCTATCTCTCAATTTAGCCCCCTTCTCTTATAAACCCCTTTTAAAGTACTGAAAAACAGTAAACCCTCTGAGGGGTTTAAAAGAGAATTTACAATCCACTAAAAACCACATAACTTGTATAAATCTAAACTTTTCTTGCACTAAAGATTTTGAATGTTGCTAACCTTCGTGAATAGAAATGGCAGGGTTTTAATAGAATTTATGGATAATCTTACCTCTACAAAAAGATCGTGTAATTCTGGGTCACTAATATCTTTGTCTGGATGCAACTAGAAAATGAAATTGTTACTAGGATATAATGACATACAGAGTAGAACTGTATTGTAGTATTTTGTTTTCAGGAGCTTTGCAGTATTTTAGGGAGGGTAGAAAAATTGGGACACCATTGTCTGAAAAAAATAGGAACAAAGGCTTACACTTGTCGAGGGGGACTCAAGTCCCCCAAAAACAACAGTACCTACAGCCCTACTTTAACAGTTTAAGGGAATATGAAAATTGCAGTGAAGAAAATCATTTCCCATCACAAGAATTTTCAAGCAATATTCACCATTAATCACACATAAATCTTTACTCTTCTCTTCACCTAGTTGCCTTATTATGTGAGACAAATTACGAAATAAGTGGAGCAGAAAATATTTATGGAAATTGTTTATAATCGCTGGTGAAAAATTCAAAGAAAATTGCATCAAACACTGACAAAAGAAATCAAAAAATAAAAACAAAAAAATTGTTTTCAAAGATGCTTCCTGCAGCATGCAAAAGGTGAACTCTCTATCAGAAAAAGCAGGAGTAAGTATGTTGATAACAAAGCACATATCGATATAAAGATTTTCTTGACATATTCTTTCAAATCTTTAGCTTAAATGAGATATTCAAGCATCAGAAATTAAGGCATTTTTGTCACATAAAAATGCCATATCATTCTTTAAGGCAGGGCATTTTGTATTCTTTTCAGTAAGAATAACAGTCAATGCATGTGTGAAAAATAGAATTTACCTCTTTAGTTTTCGAAACATATGCACTTCTTATTTCTTTTCTTGTAGCAGTCTTATTTAAGCCAAGCACATCATAATAGCATTTCTTCTCAGTAGCATTTTGAGACCTTTTTCTGCAAAACAAAAAGTATCATGTTGAAACAGGGCTGAAAAATGTCCGGCAGCACAGAAGGCAGCGCTGGCAGAAAACTTTTAGCACAAATTCATTGCAGGAAATTGTTGCTGTTTGCCAGGAAATTTTTAGCATGAAATGTTCATTGTTTAATTTTAATGTGGACATGAAATTTATGTTTCTCTCTTTCTACAGAACGCTTTTTTCTTGTGATATACATACATACTGTATAATTTTTGTTTTGCACTACTAACAAAAAACAAATATTACTAGGGACTACTAGCTTTGATGATTAGAATGAGCAGCAA